>NC_065595.1:29746849-30053649 GCF_024542745.1 Macaca thibetana thibetana | reverse complement strand
GCACTGTTAGGTGTTTTTAAGTCCCTTGCATTGCAAGTCCCCTTTTTCAGGTTCCTGCCTGCTGTTCCCACTGTTTATAGCTACACAACACACTCTCGAGATGCTCTGGGACTGCTTCAGGATGCTGTTTACCTGTGGTTTGTAGAGTCGATACAGTGGCCCAAAGACAGACACACTGTCTGACCCTCCCCTGCATGAGCACACAGGCTGAGCCTCGGAGGCATTTCAAACCCCTTTCCAGGTTGCAGTCAAGACCTAAATTTTTCTCTAACCTTGATTTCCATCATCCCCCTACACAAAGCCTTTCCTAGAGTAAGGCTATCCCTTTGCTGCCAGCACACACCACATTCACCACATCCATTCCTGCCTCCTGGTCTTCGCTCATGCTGCTCCCAAGTCCCTCTTTGCTGACTGTTCAATGTATGTGCATCCTTCAAGATCGAGGTCAGCTTGCATCTCTTCTATGAAAGCTTCCCTGACCCTCTAGCCCCCAAATCATCTCTCCCTCTTCTAACTCCTAGCACTTTTGTTAGGGCCTTCACCTGTCACTTGTCTCCTGCTTGTGACATCATTTGGCTCTGTCAAATGATTTAACTTCTCTTCCCTACTGGCTTGTAAGTAACTTCAGGGCAAAACCTACAGATGATAGTTAGCTGGATTATTTTCACCGCTGTGTCTAGAATTTACTATGTGCATAGCAAGTGTCCGGTAAACACGTGTTCAATGAATGAGCAACTAATTCTTGCTCTTCTCCAGACTTGGTAACCATTGTAGTGAACACAGAAGATCATTGCTTTGCACATTAGTTTTAACTCCAAGCAGGGCTTTTATCCCCATTTTCTCACCCATGAGGCCTCAGAATATGCTCAATTCATTCATGTTCAACCAGTATCTGGGCCCATTTGCTCCTTTTCATTAACCCACTAGCCTATCACGCTTTTGGTAATGGGGACTCAAGGACTGCTGTTTCACCGGCCCTTCTGGAAAGCCCACCTGCTCTCAACAGCAGTGTTCCAGGGTCCAGGCTCGCTCTCCCTGGTTTCTCCTCTCAGAGGAGCTGAATATCAAGCTTCCAAGTGGGGCAGCCTTGGTCCGCAAGCACACCTGCCCTTCTCAGATGGGGCTTGCTGCCTCTTCCCTAAAGGTTCACACAATTTAAGTAGCCATTTCAACAGATAACCGTGTCAAGAAAGACTCCCTTTGAACATTCCCATTTGTCTTTTCTCTTTCCTTTATAGAGAAACCATCGCTTACTCTTCCTTTAGGCTAAATTTTTCAGGAATCAAATTTTCAGGGTGGCTGGGCATGGTGGCTCATGGCTGTAATCCCAGAAGTTTGGGAAACTGAAGTGGGCAGATCATTTGAGGCCAGGAGTTCGAGACCAGCCTGGGCAACATGGTGAAACCCTGTCTCTACTAAAAATACAAAAATTAGCCAGGCATAGTGGTGCGTGCCTATAATCTGAGCTGCTGGAGAGGCTGAGACACAAGAATCACTTGAACCTGGGAGGTGGAGTTTGCAGTGAGCCAAAATTGTGCCACTATACTCCAGCCTGGGAGACACAGTCTGTCTGAAAACAAAACTTTTTTGTCTCAAAAACAAATTTTTTTCAGGGGTTTAGGAACGTTGGAGCCATCCATTTGCTGAAATAAATGGAAAGCAGTTCCCTAAGAAAATCACTTTCTGACAGGCCCAGGAGCCCCAGGTTATCTAGGGACCTCAAGAGGAGAGACATTTACTCAACTCATAGGCATTTGAGGGTACAAACCCATGGCTGGGCTCAGCTTTTTAAAAAGTCTTATCTGAGATTCCTTATGAAACAGAGTTCCATCAAAGTTAATTTTAAAAGCCTATGTGAAAAATAATTATTCTTGTTGCACTTTACACAAATAATCAGACCAACTATAATAAAGCAAATTGGTCTTGCCATGATTTGTCTTTAGTAAAAATGGAAGACTGGGGAGAGAAAAAGTGTGTTTCAAAAACTATGGTACACCTGTTATTAGATTCTAGTCTTATCAGCTGTTTTTGAGGATTTTTTCCCTGCAATTTAGACTCACCTTGCTTATTCCTGTGAACCTCAGTGATCTCTGACTGCTGCTCAGAAGAAACAAGAAGGATAGGTAATGTAAAAATCTATATCAATATTCTAATTCTGGGCACATAGTGGTATCAGCTAGCAACCCCATATCAGCTTGGTTCCAACAGTTGCCCAGTTCATGGAAAGCCTTCTTGTTCAGTTTACTTGGGATAGTTTTACTTATTTTACTTTACTGTTGTGAAATATATTTGCTATTCTACTCTTTGTGTAGGAGTGCAGGATAAGATTACTCAATGTTTTCTTAAATTGAATACTTCTTGATCTTCCAGATATCACCTTTCGTTAGGACTCAAAGTTATAAATGGCCCTCACCATATAGATGCTTTCTGACTGAGCTCCTCTCTACCCTGAATACAAGAGACCCTAATAGTTAGGCAGGAATATCATTGCCCCTATTCAGCCTGAAGAAGTTATAAAATATGGATCTTTGTTCCTCTACAATCCTTGTTAAAGGGAGGGGGAAAATGTCAGAGGCATTTAAATCAGAGCGACTCCATCTTGAATAGAGGCAGGGTAAAATAAGGCTGAGACCTACTGGGCTGAATTCCCAGGAGGTTAGGCATTCTCAGTCATAGCATGACATAAGAGGCCGGCACATGATACAGGTTATAAAGACATTACTGATAAAATGTTGCAGCAAAGAAGTTGGCCAAAACCCACCAAAACCAAGATGGCAATGAGAGCGAGCTTTGGTCTTCCTCACTGTTTATTATATGCTAATTATAATGTATTAGCATGCTAAAAGGCACTCCTCCACGGCCATGACAGTTTACAAATGCCATGGCAACATCAGGAAGTTGCCCTATATGGTCTAAAAAGGGAAGGAACCCTCAGTTCTGGGAATTGAGCACCCCTTTCCCAGAAAACTCATGAATAATCCACTCCTTGTTTAGCATGTAATCAAGAAGTAACAGTAAGTATAAGCATCGGAGTGGTCCATGCAGCTGCTCTGCCTATGGAGTAGCCATTCTTTAGTCCTTTACTTTCTTAATAAACTTGCTTTTACTTTGAAAAAATAAAAGAAAGCAATAACCAGTTTCTAGAATTAATTCTTTATTTGAATGTTGATACAATTTATTTATTATTATTATTTTAAGATTTTTTTCCATTTTTATTGTGGCAGGATACACGTTGTAAATTTACCTTCTTAACATTTTAACTGTATAGTTTAGCATTATTAAGTACATTCATAACACTGTGCAACAATCACCACCATATGATTAATTCTTTATGAGTTGGAGGCTAGAAAAGTGAAACAGGCCGAGTATCCATCTTAGAGTTGGGCTTCTGCCTAGAGTAGTAGTCATAATGATAGCGACATGGGGAAGAGAAATTCTAGGCAGAAAAGTGCAGGTCCCTGGTGAAACACCACCCTCAAGCTCAAAAGCCTGAAACCGCAGCCCAAAGTGAGAACTTATATCCCTGTTTTCCCCCTTGAATGTTGCATTTTCCTAAACCACCCATGGCACCATCCTGCCCCATCCTGTGCCTATAAAAACTCAGACTCAGCCGGTAGATGGGACTACGGCTGGACATCAGAGAGAATCGGCTTGACTTCAGAGGGACAGCATATCTTTGGAGAAGAATCCAGCTGGAGACGGCTGCACTTCACGGGTAGACTACCTACCCGCCCCAACCCCTTTTCAACTCCCTTTCCTGTTGAGAGTTACTTTCATTGGAAATAAAATTCCCTGTATATACCTTACTTCAATTTGTTCGTGCGACCTCATTTTTCCTGGACGCCGGACAAGAGCTTGGGAGCCATAAGTGTAGATACAAAAGGCTGTCACGCTGACCCTTTGCCCTCACTGGCTGAGGGCAGCCGCCTCATGCGAAAAGGCAAAGGGCCCACTGAGCTGCTAACACTTAAGCCATCCACGGATGGCAAAGCTAAAAGAGCACTGTGGCATGCCCTCTGGGGCTCTGGGAGTTGAGGCACCACCGCCTGGATGCTGCCGCGGGGCCTGCACGGAAATTCACTCCTGCCGGTGCCAAGGCGTCTGGGTGGTTCCCCTGCTCGTTCCCTCCAGTTCTTGGACTAATTCACTCATGCGCTTCCTCCCGTGTGGAGTTTGGAGCGGCGGGCTGAGTAAACCAGGCACCCCTGTCGCGAGTCCTGTGAAGGGGTCAGGGAAATACCTGCCTCCACAACAAGGACTTACATTCATACAGCTTTCCCCGGTTTGCCAGATGTTTCCATACTCATTATCGCATTTGACCCTCCCTCATCATCACCCTGGGACATACAGAAGGTTCTGTCATGGGAGGAGGAGGAACCTCCAGGCTTGGCCACTGCCTCCCTCCCATGCCGAGTCCTCCCCCTGCGTGGGAGGCCATGACACAGCCCATGTGTGTGCCTGTAGCAGAACGAGCTTTCAACGTAGAATGACTGACAGCCTGACAACCATGTACCTTACTTCTTCTTAAGGAAAGGCAGAGAATTAAATCTGTCCAGAGGAAAATGACTGTTTTATCACTGGTCATGAGCCTCGATGGCCTCATAAGACTCAAATAACCTAAGCTGAGGCCAAGAGCCTGGGCCTGTGAGGGGAGGGTTGGAAGGTGGGCAGGGAATTTGGACTGCGTGTGTGTGGGATAGGTAGCTTCTCGTGGCTTCATCTGCAGCACTACCTCCTGCCCGTCTGCCCTGGAGAGACCAGCCTCCTCCATGGCCAAGTTGTTTTGGTGCTGCCACAGATATAACAAAATCCTTTGCCTGGGTACCATGAATGAGAGTCTCTTTGTCTTTCCCAACCTGATATCATGCAATGTCCTCTGAGTAGAAAGGGATTAATCGTCCATCTGCTATCTATTGGTTTCAGTCCACATAAATGTCTCTGACCTGGATCTTGCCATAAGGGTTATATGCTGTCTTTTACCTCTGTCTCTTGGCAATAGGGGTTTGGGCTATAGGGATGGGCTCTGACACGTCCCCCTGCACTAAATTATTCAACATTCCTCTTCTTATCTTTGCAGAGAAGGAAGCTGGGGCCCAAGAAAGGAAATAAACCAAATATACAAAGAAAAGGAAATGATATATACTTGTGACTAAACATCAAATTTGCTTCCAAGGTTCCCAGCCGCTCGATATCAGACAGCAACACGATGTGCTGTATAGACTTCATTTTGGAGAATTTAATACACCTGCTAGTTTTTCAGGTATAGGTCCTTCCAGTGCGAACTGCATAGCCTCTATTCCATTTCTTTTCCTTCATAGCAAATTTCATTATTTTTTTAGAAACAAAATTTTCTGATTATAAAAATAATAAATGCTAATTTATTATTAACACAGGAAAATGCAAATTTTAAGAGGTTCTTCTGTAACTTTTGATATTTTTATGTATTTCTTTCCTGACTTTCTCTTTGCATATAAATAATATACATTATACATAACAACTTTACAATCATATTTATAGCCTGCTGATTTTTATTGGATTCATTATAAATATTCATGCCATTAAAAATTTCTTTCAAAATATCATGTACATTGGCTGGAACAATATTCCACCATGAAGACATACCATAATTTATTTAACAATTCCCCTGTTGCTTGATATTTACACTGTTGCCAGCATTTCTCTATTATAAATAAAACTGCAATTATCATACTTGTACCTAAATCTTTGTCAGTATCGCTAATTATTTCCTTTGGATAGATACCTAGAAGTGAAAAATCTGGGTCAAAGCTTAGCAACATTGTAACACATTTGATTGTGTGTGATACATGCTTGGTCAAAACTTCTCCAAATAAATGTCTGTATTTGATGTCACCATGCCTTTCCCCTTTTCTCTGGAGCCGTCTAGAGCCTGGCTTTTGCCCACTCTGTGTCTCTGAAATGGCTGTCCTGAAAAATCTCATTTGTGTTTTTCAGTCTCGTAACACTTGACTCCCTCATAGCATTTGTACTGTCAGCTACCCAGTCTTCCTCAGAACTCTATTTCTTTGACTTCTGAATTCCTTTCTTTCTTATTTGTCTTACCAGTTTTCTGATACACCTGCCTAGACTCAGGAACTATTTTGGCTGCTGGTAACAGAAAACCCTGCTAACAGTGGCTGAAGTGAACGAGGACTTATTTTTCTTGCACAACAGAAGACAACATACAGCTGCCAAAGTTGGCTTAGTTGCTTGCCGATGCTAGGTCCAGCACCTCTGAGATTCTCTTGGTATTCCCTTCATGCTTGTTGCCTCAAAGATCACAATGTGGCTGCTGCAGCACTAGGCATCACGTCCACATTCAAGAAAGAAAAAATGAGGCAACCTCTCCCTTTTTGCAATCATTTTATTCAGGAAGCATGTTCTCTTTAGCAGGCCTCCTGCTGTGTTTCATCAGCCAGAACTGGGTCACATATCAGGCTGTAAGCCAATTTTGATTCATCCTCTGGAGGTCTGGGATGGTGTTATCCTCTTGAGATCAAGAGACTCAACCTGAACAAATCAATGTTGTTTTGGTAGGAAAAGGGGATGGTAGAGTGTGGAGAATGGCTTTGCATGGACATTGAAGAGAGTTGCTGCAATTGGTGATTTTAGATTCCTTCCTTAACCCTCTTCTATTTGACTTGCTTCCTAGGAATATCAGCCATAAACACAGATTCCCCTCTTACGCACATCGTGATGATAGTCCAAAACCTGAATCTCCAGCTCAGGGTCCAGCACCCTCACAGTATTTCTCTTGAGATTCTTCAGGCATCAGAAACCCACTTGCTCTGTTATGAATTTTCCCAAACTGGTACCAATATTACCTACTCCAGGAGCTTTCAAATGTGTTTTAATATCAGAACATTTTTTTTGTTTGTTTTAAATGGACATTACATGGAAAGACATTACATAAAGCAGATACTTTTATTTCTATCTTGCAGTCCTCCTCCTCATGGGGTGGGTGGGAGAAGGGTTGTGCATCTCTCAGAATCTTTTTTTTTCTATTTAGAGTCCAGTTCTTGCTCTGTTGCCTAAGTTGGAATGGAGTGGCATGATTGTGGCTCACTGCAGCCTCAAACCCCTGGGCTCAAGTGATCCTCCCATTTCAGTCTCCTGAGTAGCTAGGACTACAGGCGTGCACCACCATGTCCAGCTGATTTTTTGAAAGATTTTTGGTAGAGATGGGGTCTCACTATGTTGCCCAGGCTGGTCTAGAACCCCTAGCCTCAAGAAATCCCATCTCAGCCTCCCAAATTCCTGGGATTACAGGCATTAGGCACCATACCTGGCTTCAATCTCTTGGAATCTTTAGGACATTGACAAACAGAGTTTATCCTGATGTCTGGGGCC
Source organism: Macaca thibetana thibetana (assembly GCF_024542745.1). Taxonomy (NCBI): domain Eukaryota; kingdom Metazoa; phylum Chordata; class Mammalia; order Primates; family Cercopithecidae; genus Macaca; species Macaca thibetana. The sequence goes on along the minus strand of NC_065595.1, from coordinate 30,046,281 downwards.
GGAATCCCCCAAAGCAGATCCTAAGACAAATGCTTATCTGATACTACTCTATTAGGGAGTGTGGTCAGTGCTAGGGAAATAGGAGTGAGGAGAAAGGTGCGTCTTTCCAGTCTTCCAGGACAGGGAAGAAGGGAGAGAAAATACGCAAACACACTAAGGAGCCAGTCAGCACAACTGAGCTGGCATCCAGCTCAACTGATTGCCTAATCTTGCCAGACCCTCTTCTGCATGTCCATGTGAGCTGTTGCATCTGAGGACAATCCATCTCCGGGGAGAATATTAGAAGAGTGTATCTGCTGGCTCCTGAACCCATTGGTCAAAACGTCACCTTCCCATTACACGCAGGGGTGCCGAAGGGTCTTGGTAGCATCTCACACTTCAGGGGCAGCAGGTGAGCCTCAGAGCAGGAGGTTAGAAGTGCGCAGCATGAATAAGAGGTGAGGTAATGTTGGGGCTACCTGAGCAAGGACAGTCCCTGAGGTGGCCAGCCAAAATAATGTGAGGCCATAAAGATCTCAGGTGATACACGGGAGGAGTCTGATACAGTTGATGAACACCCCTATTATACAGGTGAGAAAACTACAACCCAGAGAGGGGAAGTGCCTTCTCCAGTCTTACACAGTTAGTTAGTGGCAGAATGCTGCACCCTAGACTCTCAGTCTAGTGTTCCTTTATCATGCTAAGCTGTCATTGCATGAATTATTTTTACCTGTTTTTCTCTTGAAGACTCAAGAAAACATCATCAAAACCCTGACCTTTCTCAACTGAATATTCCAAGTGACTTTGGTATCAACTTCATCCATCACAGACTGTGTGCACATTTTCACTGGCATACTTTTTGTTTGTTTGTTAACCAGGTTCCTTTAGAGTTAGGCAAAGGAAGTCTCCACTTCCACAGCGAAGGGGAAGTCTATTATTATCAGCCACATCTGCCAATATTAGGTAGAGGCTTTCTTTGTCTTTGCCAGAATTGGGCAGCAGCCATCCTTATTTAATAAAATACTGAGGATAATTCTAAACTGAGAGTGATGTACCAAACTTAGATGAATGCTTTATAGTTTCATATTCTTTTTAATATTGAAAATTGCCATTTACAGTTCCCTTTTACAAAATCCTTTTCTGTGAATGACATGGCATACATCAGGCATAACTATAATAAGTATAGAATTTCTTCCAGAAAACAAAACCAAACTGGGGAATAGGTATTAACAATGCATAAAGAAGTCATACTTGCACTACAGAGAAAGGTGGGAATTAGTTACCTTGTTTTAGACCCTGGACCTTTCTAAGAATTGTTATTCTGTGAAATGATTTCCTGAGGCTGGCCACCTCCTAGGAGATGACACTGAAGTACAGAGGGCCCTTGAACAATATGGGTTTGAACTGTGTGGGTCCACTTGTATGTGGATTTTCTTCTACTTCTGCCACCCCAGAGACAGAAGAAATACCCCTCCTCTTCTTCCTCCTCCTGAGCCTACCCAACGTGAAGATGACAAGGATGGGGATCTTTATAATGATCCATTTCCACTTAATGAATAGTGAAGATATTTTCTCCTCCTTATGATTTTCTTTTTTAATTTTTGTGGGTGCATAGTATATGTATATTTTTATGGGGTACATGAGATATTTTGATAGAGGCATGCTATGTGTAATCATCACTACTCTTTTAGTTTTTGTTTGTTTATTTTTTTGTTTTGTTTTGTTTTGCTTTGTTTTGTTTTTGAGACAGAGTCTCTCTCTGTCACCCAGGCTGGAGTACCGTGGCACAATCTCAGCTCACTGCAACCTCAGCCTCCCAGGTTCAAGCAATTCTCCTGTCTCAGCCTCCTGAGTAGCTGGGACTACAGGTGTCCACCACCACGCCTGGCTAAATTTTGTATTTTTAGTAGAGACAGGGTTTCTAGTATTCTAGTATAGAATACTAGAGTGTTCTATAAAAACAAATGACACTGACTGACATGCAAGTATACACTCCTAATAAATTCACCAAGCCTTGCTTTCCCTCTGTACACACATTTCCTGGCCACCAGATAGCTTTTATGAGGACTCAGGTTTGTTCAAATTCTTTTTCCAAAGAAATGGAACTTCCTAAAAGATTTTAGGTTGTTATATTCTTGAACTGGTTGAGCAAAATGTGTTTTCTGATCTTTTATAGTTGACTGAATGTGCTGGTGAAATAACTGAATTCATTGTGCTTTCACTAAAGACTTGTGTGTGTGTGTGTATTTATATTAAAAGTATTAAAAAACACATTGGTATTTAATCTACCCAGTAATAATTTTTAATGTTTTCCCATGAAAATTACACAAGCAAGGCTAACCATAAGAAATGCCGTTACTAGTAAAATTTCTGATGCATAGACAGAGGCTTCCTTGGATGTGTGCTAAGGCTCATAGAATACAGACGATAGAGTAATTTTAAGATGATGGTCTTCATAGAGCCAGAAACAATTTCTTTTCAATTTTTGAAGCAAAAATTATTTCATCACTTAGAAACACATTTTTAAATGTCCCTTGAGGTTTTTTAGTTCATGTAAACAACAACAACAACAAAAACCATGTGTTGTTCATTTGCAATTATAACAGTGTATTTCTCATCTGGCATTGGAAGAGTGAGGGATTGGAGATAGTGATCCAATTCCACATTTACTGAGTGCTGATGGAGATGGTACAAGACTGCTTTCCATTTCTGTACAACCCACATCCACACTGAGAAAAGCTGGGGCCATGAACATGCTGACTTAGGGGTAGGGAGGGGAGGCAGGACAGGAAGAGAACAAATAGACTAAGTTTAAAAGTTAGAACTGCGAGTCTTTGTCCAGCGGGTTATAACCATCAGGGTGTAAATATATAACACTGTTCTAATCATGTAGTAAGTACTCAATAATTAAGTGACTAGGACAAATATTAGATTAATTGTCTTCTAGGCTCCTGGATGTCAGGGACCATACTAGCTTGGCATGATGGTTGTTTGGGAATCTAAAACAATAATGTATACTCAATGATTCGGGAATTGAAGGATGAAGTTCAAAGACCACTCTGATGCTGGTTAGCTCAATTAGGTACCAAAAAGACACAGGCAGTAAGTTTTATGTCCATAAAAATATGGGCTATTCATCAAACCATGGGGTAATTTTATAAGCATGAACCACTGTTAGTGTTGAAGAAAAACTCAAGCAACAGGATTAGGGGGAAAACTCAGAATATATTCTAATAACAGGAGATCGTATGAGAGGAACAGGACATTTTAGCATGCCGGGCGATGAATTAAAACAACTTGGAGAAATGAAGAAAAGAATCATTGGACTCTTTGGACTCTCATGGAGAAATGACAAAAGAAACCAAAGTAAGTTCAAGTTTTCACACAGAGCAGATGAAGGGAGGAAGTAGTGTTCTAAATCTCACATTGTTTTTGATCATGGGTCATGATTTAAAAACCATTTAATGGTGTGACCTATGGTGTATATACACACAAACATGTATATCTGAAATTGTAATGTCACAAGTGATACGCTTATCATTTACAATGAATTCTGCTATTTTCTATTCTATTCTATTCCATCATTTCAAGAATACCAGCACAATCTACCTAATTGATTTCACAGCCCATAATGGGTTATGATCAATAGTTTGAAAAACACAGGACTGGGTAAGCACCAAGGGTAAGAAAATGTACTTAAAACTCTGGTGAGGACTTATTTATCACAGGTTGAAAGAAGAGACTGCTGGGATGGGCTAAGCCAGTCAAGAAACTTGTAGGAAGTAAACAGGCTGGAGAGGTCTGCACTGCCTGTGGGAATCGGGTGAGAGTCAAGATCTGCCCCAGGTGACCACTGGTATTGAGCATTTTGAGGGCTACAGAGGAAGACGGGCGGGGTTGGTGGCTGGTATCACTGAGTAATGCTAGTTACAAAGGATCCTGGACAATGCTACTTTGATGCATGGTTACAATCTTTGAATATCTTACAGAGGAAGTAATTTACACAGTAGGGATTCAACTCTTCCCTGCTCAAAATGTTGAAAGAGCTTCTCAAGATACTTAGGATAAGGTCAAAATCTTTGTGATGGCCTAGAAACCCCTTGCATGGCTTGTGCCCTGCCTCTCTCTCCACCTGCTCTCCCCACCACCTGTCCTACCCTGTAGCCGATGAGATACTTTCAAACTTTCCAAACTTTTCCTTTGTGTCCCTCATACTGTTCCCTCTACTTGAGCCGCTCTTCCTCTGTTCTTCATCCAATTTCATTTTTACTCCCACACGAAACGTTTCCTGATTCTCCAGATGAGATTAGGTCTCCTTGTTAGACCCTTCACACAGGAAAATCACTTATCTGTGTAAGCATGTATTTAATATCTCTCTCTCTTATTAGACTATGAGCTCTGTGAAAGCAGGGACTATGTCTGACACAAGATAAAAACAACTACTTTAAATATCTTACCAGAAAACTGCATTTCATTTTCTTTGATAATATTTAGAATATCTTCTGAATCTATGCTGGTATCACCTTTTTATTGATAATATTAATTTTTTCTTTCTCTTTTCCTTAACCAGGCTTCTGAGGGGTTTACCTATTTTATTATTCCTTTTAAACAACCAGATTTTGGGTTTATTTATTCTTTTTACTATATTTAGCAACACCACCACATTCTACTATTAGTTCTAATAGTTCTTCTTAAAGAACTAGAGTCTTAAGGTTTTTAGTTGTGCAATTATAGCATTTACAATGAAAGACTTTCTTCCTTTTCCATATTTGTATCTACTATTTCATTTTCATGTCTTACTGCTTTATTTTAGTCTCTAAAACAATGTTAATAATAGTGGTGATAGGAGGCATCTCTGTTGTATTCCTGAATTTGGTGGCTTTAGTACAGCTCCATTTTGTGTGCTGTTTGCTGTGTTGTTTTGAGTAGTTAGCATTTATTGTTCCTTGAAGGACTTGTAAGGTTGGATGAAATCCAGAAGCATCCTGGGAGTCACACAAAAAAGTGGAGAAAGGAGTGATTGACTATGTCAAATGCTGTATAGGTCAAGTAAGATAAAGCCTAAGAACTGATCATTAGATTTAAAAACATGGAGGTCTGTGATGACCTTGACCAGAGTAGTTTGCATGGAGTGATGATTGGAATGGGTTAGAGAGAGGATGCAGGGAGAGGAAGTAGAGACCAGGAGAGAAGGCAAGTTCTGTTTTGCCAGGAGATGTTGTAAAGGGGAGAAGAGAGTTGAGGCAGCAGCTGGAGGAGAATGGGGTCAAAAGAGTATTTTTTTTTGTTTTGTTTTTTAAAGATGGGAGACATTAAACTATATTTGAAAGTTACTGCTTAGGACCTGGCATTAAGGCAAAACTGGTGATCAAACAGAGAGAGGCATGTTTACAGAGAGAAGTCCTTACAAAAGTGAGAGGAGTGAGATGGTGTACACAAGTGGAGGGTGACTTTTTTTTTTTTCTTGAGACAGAATTTTGCTCTGTTGCCCAGGCTACAGTGCAGTGGCGGGATCTCAGCTCACTGCAACCTCCACCTCCCAGGCTCAGCGATTCTCCGGCCTCAGCCTCCTGAGTAGCTGGAACTATAGGTGCGCGCCACCGTGCCTGGCTAATTTTTTGTATTTTACTAGAGACATGTTGCCCATGTTGCCCAGGCTGGTCTTGAAATGCTGAGCTCAGGCAATCTGCCTGCGTCGGCCTCCCAAAGTGCTAGGATTACAGGTGTGAGCCACTGTGCCCAGCCAGAAAGAGGCCTCATGCAGTATTCAGCCCTCTTGCCCTTCTGCCTTATGCCACGTGAGGACATAGCATTCCTCCCCTCCAGAGGATGCAGCCATGAAGCACCATCTTGGAAGCAGATACCTGACCCTCACCAGAGACCAAACCTGCCATTGCCTTGATCTTGGATTCCCAGCCTCCAGAACTGAGGGAAATACATTTCTGTTCATTATAAATTACCCAGTCTTGGGTATTCTGTTATAGCAGCACAAACAATATAAGACAAGGAGGGAAGGCAGAATATGAGAGACAGGGACAGATGCTGGTAAGTGGGCCACTGTAGTCACCTATTGTTTCTTTTTCTCCATGGACGTATAGCTTTCCTAGGTGATTCTCATAAGCATGCAAGTGTGGAATCACTAGTTTATAGCTAGAACCAAGCAACTCACACAGCTCATCACTTCCTTCAATCAAGTCAATCCCGCATCTTGGATCTCATCTCTCTTGTGGTGAGGAAAGGCATTTCCAGAAAAAAGAATGAAGAAAGTGTGATTTCAAATTCCTAGGCCCTAGATCCCACTCTATGAGAACAGCCCAAGCCTTCATAGCTGGACAGGCTGGACCTATGAGAAAAGAGAGGGAGGAAAGGAAAGGGAGAGGGAGAGGGAGGGAGGAATGGAAGGAGAGAGAAATGGGTAGATAAATAGAGACAAGGAGAAAAAACGTCAGTCCTCTCCCAAGAAAGAAGCAATCCAAGAGGGAGAGGGGCACCTGGCTGCTGAGGGTACCCCCTCATCTAGAGGCCATGATACAGTGGGTTCCTCAAACATGGCCAGTGCTTCCCCCCGGAAGAGAGGCCACATGCAAAGTCACTGGCCCCGATGCCAACTCCTCCTGGGAACAGAAAGGGTAGGGTCAGGAATCTGTTTAATCATCGAAGTTGCTCCCCTCCTCTACCTAGGTCTAAGTCAAAAATGGGTGCCATGGGAGACAAATTCAGCCAGCACAACATTTTTGAAAATTATACCAAAATACCCTAAGCAAGGCAGACAGGGCACTTTTTTGCTCTATGCAGCACCCCCTGCCCCCATATCCTCCAGGGCCACTGTAGATGTGGGCACCCCTGGCCTAGCCACCGAGTTACAGCTTCTGGTGTCTAGTCACAGGCAGTAAGGAAATGCTGGCTCATTTTTTTTTTTCTCCCAGAAAAAAAGTCTTAAAACAGAATGACCTGGTGAACTTCCCAACTCCAGAATTCTGTGCATCTATTTTCTAGTGATTGACACTGACTTCAGCCAGCTGTTTCTTTAGGAGTCTTCCCTATGGGGTAAAAATAAGAAAGAACTTGTTTCCTGATAGCAGCAAGGAGAACAGGAGAACACCACTACCCGACAGCGGAGAGCCCCAGACACATACTCGCTTCTTGTTCATTCCCCTGCTATTGTACGGTAATGGGCACTGATATTAAACATGCATATTTCACAGTCTCTTGTCCCACGATTTGGAGGATGGCCATTCACTATGCATGAACCACTCACTCATGCTCATCACACAGAGAAAATTACATTTTCCCAGTTGCCAAATGGAAGAGATAAATTATCTCGCGTGGACAAGCACACTGCTCTCAAGAGCAGCTTCCAGACTTAAGACAAAGAGATTTAAAAAACAAAAAACAAAACAAAACAAAACAAAACCACGCTGGAAGGGACTCTGAGCTTTCCAGGTGTTCTCAGGGGTCAGTCTCTTCATTCGGACTCATCATATCTTCACTTTGCACTTAGTGGGTTTAAAGTGCTGGGACATTTGTCCTTCTGCTTCTTTTGGATTAAATGAGCAGCCTTGGGCCTCTTATTCTTCCTTCATAGAAGAGATGTTATAAAAATGAAAAAATCAACACAAAACATTTCATATCTATGCCTACTTGCTGAATTGGTAATACTTGTAATGAAAATCAAGGAGGCAAAATGTTAAAATGTTCTCTTTGGGGAAGACACATTGGAATCTTACCACAGATGTACAGACACTTGCTTGCTACACACTACTTCCTTATCCCTAACTATTATCTGAGGTTAATGAAGGTCCTGATAACTGCGGTCTCTAACTTAGCATATTCCTAAACCTACTACCTGCACACATAGGAGTCGCAGCACAACCAGGTACTAATGGCAACTAACATTCATTACCCTTCATACCACCATCACTGTGCAAACCTTTAGTGCATTTCCCAATATGATCCCACAATCCTTCATTTTTATGTTTTTGCCCACGCTAAAATTCGACAGCGAATTCTTGCAACAATTATTAAGCGCCTGGAATTGCATTAGGCTCTGGGGGTAGAGGTGGGGGACGAAGAAGGAATAAGCGCAGTACACAGTAGACCTTATTAAAGTGCCAAAACGCAGGTCTCACTCGGAAGGCTTTGGGAGTTGGGAGAGGAGAGAGCTCATGGGCAGCTAAAGCCACCAGCGACCTCATTATGCGATATTTAGGTTATCAGACTTTTCTATGCCTCGAAAAGCAGCGCCTTAACCATTCCAACGGGACTCACCGCGTTCAGTGACGCCCCTCATTGGTGCCCACAGCTTTGGGCTCGCTGAAGGCACCACAGAAGCACCAGTTATTACCAGTGTTAGTGGCTTCTCCTGTCCCTTTCCTCCGGATCCCAAAGTGTTGGTTCCCTTTTGTTAGTTTTATTCCGGTCATGCCAGTGAGCAAAGATTCACAGCCCAGGCGGCCCGCTCGGAATCTGAGGCCGGCTGGGGACCGGTGCACGTGGGCTCTGCGCCCCCTCGACCCTCGGCCCGGTGCCCCTTCCCGCGCGCGCAGGTCTCCCCGGTTCCAGAGCCCACCGGTCCCCGCCGGCTCCTTCTCCCCACCCACCCTCCCACCGAGCCCCCGGCGGCTGCAGCAGCGCGGGGCTGGCGGGGCTGCGACCGGGCTCAGGCGGATCCCCGCTTCCCGCCTTCCCGGCGCCCCTTCCCTCCCGGACGCAGCCCGAGGATCCCCCACCCCCGGCGGGCGTGAGGACGGGCGTCTGAGTGACTGGAGCTCTACCGCGTGTGCCCCGGGAAGGCCAGGCTACCCCCGGACGGGGCTCGGCTCCCCAGGTGAGCTCGTCTCCGCGGGGCTGGGTCCGGGAAGGCCCCGGGACCGCGCGGCCGAGCGGCCTGGAGGCTGCGGGAGGGCAGAGCCCGGCACGCGGGAGGCGGCCGCCCCCCGGCGCCCAGGGCCCGGCTCCCCAGCGCCACCGCCGCAGCAGGTGGGGGCCCAGCGGGTGGGGGCGGGGCCCGGCTCGGGGCGGAGCCGCGGCAGCGGCAGCCCAGGCGGGGGCCGGGGCCGGGGCCAGAGCCCGAGCCCGAGCTGGAGCAGCGAGCTGGGCTGTCGGGGCGCCCGCGGGAGCTCACTGCGCGCCAGGGCTGGGACCAGCCTGGCCGAGCGCGCCGGCGACGCGGCCGCAGACAAAGGGCGGCTCGTGCCCGGGCCGTCGCGCTCTCGAGCTCTGCCTCGGTAAGTGGCTCCCCCTCTGCTGGCTTTCTCCTCCCGCCGCCTGCGCCTCTTAGAGTTCGGCGGGCTCCGGAGAAGCGGAGAAGAGATGAGACTTCCTCGCACTGTCTGCCTCCCCACCTCACCCTAACAGTAAGCCCCCCAGGCCACGCCACTGCCAAACTAGCGAGTGTCTGAGCGGCGGGGGTCTCCCGCGGGACCCGCCCGGCTGCCCTGGGTGACCTCCTCGCTCGCGGACCGCGCGCCAGTGCTGTCCCCGACCCGTTTGGGATGGGAGGTTGCAGCTGGGCTCCCTGCGGTGTGTTTAGGGGAGGAGGACGCAGGGGCCGGGCCCCGCGAGGGGACCCCACCCCCGGGGACAATCCCGAGCGCTTGGGGTCGCCGAGGGGCGGTTCACACTGCGAGTTCAGATTTGGATCGCGGTTGCGGGGTCTGCCCCAGTCCCCGATTATCCTCCCCTCCAGCCTCTCCCTTCCTTGTTCAAGGGTTGATACAGAGCCCTCTTCCCTCGCCACCCGACCGAGGCGCCCACACTCCCGGTCGGTAGCCCCTGGGAGAAGGGGAGTGGGGGGACCCCGCCGCTTTCCCCGCTCGGCGACCCAGAGCCCCAGCCTGCTGGAGAGGGCAGCGGCTCGGGTTTGACGTCCTGGGTCCCAGGCCGGCTCCCCCAGCCTCCTCCCGGGTTGCTGTCTATCAGAAAAGCAATCGCAAGTCCGACCGGCTTTTGCTTTTGTTCTGCCTGCTACTCGCTGGAATCGTAGGTAAAGCCGGGGTGGCGGATGCCTCGGGAGGGGGCTGTGGCGGGAGTTTCAGGTGCGGCCCGGAGATGACCATTGGAGGAGGCGGCTGTTTCCCGCCCCTGGGTGGGGAATGGATTCTGATCGCTAATCGATATCTTGGAGCCAGCAGTGGGTCAGCAGCGTCCGGAAACAGTGCAGCGGCCGCCTACTGTCACGCGCCTCTCCAGCACTCTGGAAAGCACTACCTCGAGACGTGCATTTCCATTCATGGATCTGTGCCTGGTGGTTGATTAATGTCACCCCTGCCTGGGTTCTCTAAGGAGGAGTGTCTGCAACTGTTCAATAGCCATTTACTGGGAGGTTACTGTGTGCAAGGCAGCTATCTTACAATAACCTTAACGTAAAAGATACTTATTGAGCACCTACTATGTGAAAAGCAGGTATACTACAAACTTTTCAATTGAATAGATACATATTGAGCACCTACCCCGTGCAAAGGTGAAGTGTCATGAGGTTCTCAATGTAACAGCTATTTATTGAGTACCTACTATGTTCAAGGTAGCTATGCTATGATCTTATTGTAATAGATATTTACTGAGCACCTACTTAGTGCACAAGGCTTTTTTGCTGAAGGGTTGCCCAGTGTACTTTTGGGGTACAGATAGAAACAAAGGAGAGAAAATATAATATCTTCTGACCCTTGAGTCTTCAACTCCTTTAGTGACCTGCATTTTAACCTTTCTGAACCGCTTGTGTGGTACATGAAGGGCTGGTCGTCTACACTTGAGGGTACACTTCTATGCTTGAGGGTTTGTCAGCCAGGAGCAGTGCTGAATAGTAAAAAGTCTTGCCTGGAACCTCTTTCCAATTCAGTTTCCTTGCATTAGAAAAGTCAGTTTCTTTGTGTAAAGCTCCATGGAGTTATCACAGGGAATCGAAGGGCCATAAGGCAAAGCCCTAATGCTCAAAGGGACAGAGAATCTGTGCTGGAGACAGACAGACGAAAAGACACCTTCTAAACAAGGAAGGAACCAATGGAGGAAGGGAGGGAGAAGCATGAAGACAGGGCCAGCTGAACCTTCCAGCCCCTCACTCCAAACTGATACCAGTGGTGTTGGGGTGAGAGAGTCTTTAAGTCCCATCATTGCCCGTGGCTGGGGCCCTAGGACTAGAATTCAATAGTTTTCCTGCTAAGAGATTTGATGAATCTGTTACTCTGATAATCAGGATCTTGAGATGCCCTGGAATATCCAGACTGGCAAGAAAATCATATCCATTAGCAAATATTTGAGTATTTACAATGCAATATAGGCATTTAACAGGGAAATGTAGTCTAAGATGTAGTCTTTGTCTTAAAGAACTCTGGTTCACGAGATAAACATGTAAAATGACAACTTGGGCAGCATATATGAAAAGCCAGGAGCAAATTCCTCCTGGAATTTAACCTGAAACATACTCTCAGCACATGGAACTGTGGTTTTTCTCTTATCAGACATTGAGAACTCTCTATGTGCCTTCTATGTTTATCTTTTTGCCTTGGCCTCTGGAAATTCCTGGTAACAGCTTTATCCCAGCTTCTTGGTACAATGATTTTTTTCTCCCTAAATTATTTCTGAGACCTCCTTTTTAAATTGTTTATAAAAAAAAAACTATATTACAGTATTTTTGTTGTGACCTTGAAAGCCTCTCTGAAATCTTTTCTGTAAGTAAGCCCATTATGAAAGATACATAGAAAATATGGTAAGTACTAGACGAATGCGCTGATAAGAAAAGAGGGAAAATCTGTCAGGAATTGACAGAGAAAACAAATGGGCTTTGCAAGATGAACTAGGATTCAGATGGGCAAAGACAACTAACAAGACTTTCCTCCCAAATTGAGGGAAATCGTTTTGGCAAAGGTGTCGAGGAAAACAAACTGTCTTTAGAGTAGTTTAGGCATTTGCTAGATCTTCCTCTGGAATCGTTTCCTTTCACTCAACACGCAAGTGCTGCTGGAACATTTTACTGTGTCAAGGACTATGCTAGGTGTCAGGTGGGGGGCATCACCCAGAACCAGTTGAGGTTCAGCATGATCCCATAGCTGGCAAGGACCTTGGTCTCCTGTCCTGGCTGTGGGGTAGCACTGCCCTGCATCTCAGCCATTCTTTCAAACATTCCTGGAGTTTTTTTCACCTGAGCTGAACTTGACTGTAATCTTCTTCAAGGCCAAGAATGTGACTTTTTTTTTTTTTTTTCTCTCTGCATCCTTCCCTCCTTGCAGGCTCAGGCAGAAAGAGTCGCTAGGGTAGGTGACACTTATTTTAGTGACCTCTATTGCCCATTTCTTCACCCCTTCCCGGCCTCATCAGGGCCTGCTGTCTGCTCTTCCTCTCCATCACTTTCAGCTGTTCAGAGCCTTTCACTGTATGAAAACTGGTCTCAGGGGAAAACCAATCTGTCATCAGTCACTTTCTCTTGAATATGAATGTAGGTCACTGTGTTCTCTTTTCCAGGGGTCTTTGCACTTTAAGCCTCATTATGGAATGAAAGGCTGTGTTCACCATGAGACGATGTCAGGCACAGACAAGTGGGTGTCAGAGGTAATTGGGGAGGCAAAGTGCCTTTCCTGGTGCTCCTGAAACCACCACCTCCTCACGTAGCCAGTCTTGGCAAGGGTCCTTGCAGTCCCATGATTCATGAATGTCTGGAGGCTTCATTGCTGTTTATCATGGTGCAGTGGTTGAAGTCAGACAGTGGCTCTCTGTGAGCCACCTGCCAGCTTGGCCCTCATATATTCCACTCCAAAGTTTAAAGCTTTATTGTTTGCAGGGAGAATCCTTGCTTCCTTACCTACATGTGCCCATTATTTTAAGGCAGTGATTCTCAACCTGGGCGCTGTTGATGTTATGGGCCAGATAAGTTTTTGTTGTGGGGAGCTGTCCTGTGCATTACAGGATGCTTAACAGCATCCCTGGCCTCTGCCCCCTAGATGCCAGGAGCACCATACACCAGCCTGCTCCCCAAGTTGTGACAACCCAAAATGTCTCCAGCCATTGCCAAGTATCCCCTTGGAAACAAAATCACTGCTACTTGAGAACCACTGTTCTAAGGGTTATTGGTTATTATGTATCATGCCATATAATAGAGGCCTTATCTAATGTAATTCAATTCTTTTCAATAAAGAGGAACTAATACATGTGTAATTAACATGGCAGAACTTTTCATATAAGTAATTTCATAAATTAGAATAAATACCTCTTTTTTCAGACCTCATATCCTAATCTGGTTATTATATTAAGTTCATCTTTTGAAGCATGAAACCTCAAATTCTTCTTTTTCTAGTGTGGCTGATTTATATACCAGAACTGTGGGTAGCAGAACTGCATTACCCACAAGATCTTCCCAGCCTGCTACTTGGGCAGTGCCTGGTAACCACCAGCCGGGGAGGAAAATGGCAGAGGAGGATTCAGTTCAGGTGGACTTGGTGCTTATGTAATTTGATGGACCCTCTTTAAAGAAAAGACAAAATGATAAGGGGAGCACATTGCTAGGGCACCTCCCAGGCCTTGGAAGGGTCTGGTGAGGACAAATGATGGGCTCTGAATTTAAGTTTCATTAGCTTCGTGGGAAAACAGCCTTTGGGAAAGGTTTTGAGGAACGACTGGACAGCTGTGTCTGCAAGAATAGAAAATTAGTCCTACCTATGACTGATAGGAGCTAAGAGAAACTTCTCAAAGTGTTGACTTAAATTGAGAGCACAGATCAAAATGGAATTGTTAAATCCAGGGTGACCTGTACTTCTGTTAACACCTACCCTCAAAAGTAAGAACTTCCATATCGTCTGCAACCCCAGGTCCACATTAGCAGCATCATAGGTGAAATGAGGGGCAGGGTTCATTCCGGTTTAGCAGGAGGCTCTGCGTTCCACTAGTGGGTAGTAGTAACTTACTGCACCTTATAAACGAGGTTGGTCAGTGCTGAAGTTATTGCCTCGGGAAGTGAATGAAACTCTTTTTCAGGTCACTCTAATGGTATTTGAAGAGTTTATAATAGGAGTACATTGATTCAAACTTTTCTTTTGGAATACCTGAGCCTGGGATGAGACGTCCTTGCATTAAAACCAGCCAGGCAGGAAATACTTGCCCCCTTATTTTGGGGGGACAAGTAATTTAAGTACAGTCATGTGCTACACAATGACATTTCAGTCAATGAAGGGCTGCATGTGGGACTGTGAAACTGTAAGATTATAATACTATCTTTTTCCTGTACCTTTTCCATGTTTAGACGTATTTAGGTGTACAAATACCATTGTGATACAGTTGCCTACAGTGTTCAGTACAGTAGCATGCTGTACAGAGTTGTAGCCTAGGGGCAATAGGCCATACCATATAGCCTAGGTGTGTAGGCTATTCCATCCAGGTTTGTGTAAGTATGCTCTATGATGTTCCCATAACCAAGAAATTGACTAATGATGCATTTCTCAGAGTGATGTATGACTGTGTGAATTTAAGAACTTAAGATAATAAGGCTTTACAAATGAAACTATAATTCAGACTTCTCATTAATTCATCTTTTTCCTTAGTTTGGATCACCTTAGCTTCAGCGAGGAAGACAGTGTTCTAATTGTTGCTTTAGTGTAGAAATGTTAACTATAAATGCCTGGCCCTGCACGAGACTGATCTGGCAATATATCAATGTCTAGATTTAACAAAAATTAAAAATAAGAAATAAGAAACATTCTACATGAAGATTTGCTGTGGTAGAGATTTCCTTTAAAGCATTGCTCGTCTTTCGTTTGTATTTAAACAGGTTTGATTTGTAAAAAATTTTTCGAGTTGAGACCTGTTTGGAGATTTTGGGTCAAATGTGCACACAGTCACAGAAATGAGACCTGAAAGAGATTTTAGCGGTTTCTGGACAGCCCTGCTTGCCCATTGAATAATTAGAGAAACTGAGGCTGCGAGTGGTTAGATGGCTTGCTAAGGTCACACAGAGATCAGCTGGGAGGCTGGGGCAAGGAGCCAGGAGCTCACCCCATCCCCTTGTCACTCAGTGCTGCTGGGATACCGTTCTTCTGTCTTGCTGGTTGTAGAGTGTGTCGGTGTAGGGAAACTAGGCAGGAAAAGGGTTTGATAACTTGTCTCATTTCCAGGGCACTGATCCTCAGAGAACTACTCATTAATTCAAACTGATTACATCTATGCCAAAGGTGTGTGTAAACACAGGCAGTATTGAAACAATCACAGAAAAACTGAGACGGTTTGATTGGTGGAATGAGATTATCTTATAAAAACTTCTTTTATTGCTTTTTTGTATCATCTTTACAGTAAATAACTAGAATGAAAACATTTGTCTATTTAAAAAAGTAGTATGTATTCATTATGGAAGGTGGCAAGAATAATAAACACATTCTACCTGTGATCCTTTGATACTTTAATCTCAATCATATTTTGCTATGTTTATTTTTAGTGTTTTTTTAAGCTCATTTTCAAACTCATTTGAACAATTCAGACCATATTGTACATACAATTTTAATTGTTCTTGCCTTTTTTATTAGAATAATGTATGTGTTATTGTGAAGATAATTTTTTTTTAAATTTATTTATTATTATTATACTTTAAGTTGTAGGGTACATGTGCATAACGTGCAGGTTTGTTACATATGTATACTTGTGCCATGTTGGTGTGCTGCACCCATCAACTCGTCATTTACATCAGGTATAACTCCCAATGCAATCCCTCCCCCCTCCCCCCTCCCCATGATAGGCCCCGGTGTGTGATGTTCCCCTTCCTGAGTCCAAGTGATCTCATTGTTCAGTTTCCACCTATGAGTGAGAACATGCGGTGTTTGGTTTTCTGTTCTTGTGATAGTTTGCTAAGAATGATGGTTTCCAGCTGCATCCATGTCCCTACAAAGGACACAAACTCATCCTTTTTGATGGCTGCATAGTATTCCATGGTGTATATGTGCCACATTTTCTTAATCCAATCTGTCACTGATGGACATTTGGGTTGATTCCAAGTCTTTGCTATTGTGAATAGTGCTGCAATAAACATACGTGTGCATGTGTCTTTATAGCAGCATAATTTATAATCCTTTGGGTATATACCCAGTAATGGGATGGCTGGGTCATATGGTACATCTAGTTCTAGATCCTTGAGGAATCGCCATACTGTTTTCCATAATGGTTGAACTAGTTTACAATCCCACCAACAGTGTAAAAGTGATTGTGAACATAATTTTTGTGAACATAAACTCTTTGTGAACATAATTTTTTTGTGTCTTTCCACAATGTCAGAGTTTTATTGATGCTATTTTTTTTTACTTTAAATTCTGGGGTACATGTGCAGAATGTGCAGGTTTGTTACATAGGTATGCATGTGCCATGGTGGTTTGCTGCACCCATGAACCTGTCATCTACACTAGGTGTTTCTCCTAATGCTCTCCCTCCCCTAACCCCCACTCGCTGACAGGCGCCGGTGTGTGATGTTCCCCTCCCGGTATCCTTGTGTTCTCATTGTTGTGAACATAATTTTTAATGGCTGCAATCCTTAGAAGCTTGTTAATTTACCACAACGTTTTGCTATTAGTGAACATTAAGTTTGGTCCTAATTTCTCCCTGCCATCACTGCGTGGGCAACTTTGTGTCTGTGCTTTTTCTACAATTTGGTTTGTTTTCTTGGTATACATTCCCAAAGAGTGAAATTACTGAGCCAAGGATGTGTGTGCATTGTGTTCAATGGCTTTACCAAAACGGTGTACCTACCAGTTTACCTTATATTGATAGCATGCTATAAATGATGAAATTTCACCACACCATTGATAACATACTTGTTTTTGTAATTACTAATATGACAAAGTAAAGGTGTCTTTATTGCTTTCATTTACATTTTGCTAACCAATACAGCTAAACATTTTTCTATAGGATTTTTTTATAGAACTTTCTGTGTGTGTGAGTGTGTGTGGTGTTTTTTTGTTGTTGTTGTTTTGGTGAATTATCTATTTGAGTGTAGTTTTTTTTTTAAATAACCTTTCTATAGAAAGTCATTTGTCAAAAGGAAAAACAATAACCTCTGATCTCTTAGGTATAGTGGCTATTTTATAAGGAATTCCATTCAACCCTCATGTTCCATGATTCCAACATCTCCAGTGCCCTGTTTCAGGCTAAACATTTTGTTCTTAGTCATAGAGCTGCTTGTTAGTTCCTGAAGCAAGCTTAGATGGAGAGACAGTTGACAGCATTTTTTCTTTTTCACTGGTACGTAAAATAATAGTGCTTCATATAATTAGTGATATTTAACATTTCAGGACATTTGATAATTTGAGACTTTGGATAATCATAATACAGATGATGAGTTCAAGAGAGAATTTTTAATTAACTTCTTAAGGTTTTCTGGGGTATCAGCAATAGTGGTTCAATTTTGGGGCCTCAGATTTTCTGGATCACCCAGATGACATGAAGCCAGACTAGTTTACTTTTTGTTCTCTCTTACTTCTAGGGTCTATCAGGGGGTGTCCAAGGGAGAGAATACAGTCATGGGTTCTTAGTTTCTGATTCTGGTTGGGCCAGTAAAGCCCCTTCCTCATCCCTCTTTTCCACTTATAACTAGAGACAGAAAGTAAAAACCATGGCTTCAGGCTGCTAAAAGCCTAAAACGAAATGAAACAGAACAACAACAACAACAAAATAAGGTGGGTTGGACAAGCTTGAAGCTCTTTGGGGTCCTACTCTAAGTGTAAAGTGGTTTACCAGGCCTTAGAGAGGCCCTGGCCTCTTGATTCCATGAGGCCATCAATGCGCTGCTCAGCTTCCTAGCTTCCTGTTTTGGATTGACAAGCCCCTCCAACTGGGTAAAAGTGGCCCCTAGTACTGAGGCCCACATGTCTAGATCTATTTCTTTTCTCACATCTTAAACCTGAAATTCCTCCCTATCTTGTTAGCTTTGTGGTGCTTTTAGGAAGGTTTGTCATTTGTTGTTAACCTCATCCAGCTTTCTTTGTTGTGTTCACTGGGAAAGTTGGCTCAAATTACCCAGTTCACCACTGCTGGCAGGAGGTGGGACCCAGTCAGATCCATCTTAGAGACTGACAGGAGAGAAACACAAGTGACCAGCTGCTCTTTGCCTGACTGTGCCTAGAGAACTTTATCTACTCCCAACACAACACCCTAGTTGCAGCTGGAAAGCAGAAGTTAGGATGGATACATTTCCACTAACTGGACATAGCCACATGTAGATGTATTTCCTTGCATAAATGAGACTAATTCCTCAGGCTGTTCCTAATAAGGCAGGTGACCTGGCTGAGAAGGCAGTCACAGGAGTGCTACCTGGAGCCCCATCTCTAACCTGCTTCTTTCTTCTCACCTATACTGTCCTGCAAAAGATGAGAATTTAGTACCAAGGGAAGTGTTGAGGCAGGAAGGTGCTTTCTCTTTCAGCAGCTGTTAAGAAGTAAAAAATGTAGGCTGTATTTTTGCTGGGCAAGTTCCTTCCATTCAAACTGGACCCCAAAATGTTCATGTTGAAGGCAGAACTTCTCTTCCATGACCCAGACAATTCCTTGTAGAGGCTGAACCATCAGGTCCAGGCTAAGAAGTCAAGATAGTCTTTCCAGAGGACTCTGCTTGATGCTAAGGTTTGGAGCTTTATGATAGTTTCTGGCTTTTAGAAGCTGCATGCTCGACCACGTGTTCTTGGGATCAGCAGCCACATCTATTTTCCGCTTACTTCCTCCAACTCTTCCCCCAACTTTCAAGAAGCCAGAGAAGTCTACGAAAAGGAAAGTGTATTTCCTGAGTTTGAAAAGGTTGGACAAAGGGAGCCTGAGTGGTGGGAACTCCTCATCCTCCACCTTACCACACCCTCCATTGGCTTTTGGGGTGTGGGAGTGGGGTGGTGGCGGCTTTTATTTTTATTTTTGAGTACCTTTTTCCCTGGAAACCTTAGAGCTGAGCTATCCTCTCAGAAAATCACTGTCTGCCCAGGGAACCACATTCTCTCCCCTCACCCTTCAGGCATGTAGTCATTGGGTAAAGAGAAGGAAGGTGTGGGTGTGCCCCTCTGGAAAGGGCCCTGTCTTAGGGGGAGGTATCCCCACTGACTTTCTGGAGACCGCCCTATACCATGGAGCCTTTTATGTATTCCACAATAATTTACCCTGCTGATTTTTAATTTCACAATATTTCACACATAGGAAGGACTATAGATAAATTAGTCTACCATATTGCTAGAAATAGAAATCCTCCAATTAGATTTCAGTAACTGTCCATAAAAGAACAAATCTGTAACCCCACTCCCAGGTAATTCTAGACTGTGGCCTATCCTTTGGAAGAAATGATAAATGACTTAATTAATTTTGAAGAGGCAAATTTTCTGTTCTCCTGGAAAATGTGCCCTTCCGTGATTATTTTTGGAGGCAGAATGGTCAGAAAGCCCTACCAGCCATAAGAATTTATGAACCATGACATTTGAAAACTTTCAGCCTGAGATGAAATCAATTAATTCCTCTAACATGATTCACTTTAGGTACAAGCCCAAATTTCTTTTATCAGTAACTTGGGCTCTTAAGGTGATTTTTCTAAAGAGGTATAGTTATTTGAGAACCATCAGGGCCATTTACTGTATTTCTTTTGTCAAATTTTCCATTTATGTGGATTTGAGTTTTTTCCAGTTATTTCAATACCATCTTGTCTGCTAATAAGAGATAATGTGCTGCATTTTCAATAACATATGTGAAAGCCGCAGGGAGTTCAGACAAAGTTAGCTGAGCAAATTCCTGTACTTATCAGAGACCATGACATCACCTTCAGTATGCGGTGGGCTTTTTACCAAGTGTCCAGAACCTTTAAAGAACTCAGAATGGTGAAGTATTATAGCTCATTCACTAGAAAAAAAGGAACAGAGAAGTTCAGAAATCTGAAATGATTTTATTTGTAAGAGGAGAATAAGGAAGATGATTACTGTAAATCACATAGGAAGAGAAGGTGAGAAATATGTAACAGTGGTGGACTGCTTGAGCTTTCCAGATCAGAGGCAAAAAAATGAAAAATTTCTTATGAATTATTATGAAGTTTCAATGCCTACAGTGTAGGACTCGAAGAGGGCTTTAATGGCCCAGCCATCTGCTGTGTAATAAAGCCAGTGAAATATGTGCCATCAAAATGACACAGAGAAGAACGTTAGTGTACACGGAATAGGAGCGAGAATTTTTTACAGCATGAATGAGAATATATCTAGTAAGTAGTTCTGGGTATGTTGTGGCCTGAATAACTGTCCATTTTTCTATACTTTACTATTTTCTTGAGTTGAATGGAGACTAAGGACAAAAGAAAAAAGACTCAGGTCATTCTTAAGTTTGTTGGGTGATTCCTAAGTGATAATGCTCTCAGTTGAAGTACTTTAGTTAAAAGCTCAAAGTCTTGGTTTCCAAATGTCTATACGCTTTCATTTTTCAGAAGTTATTCAGTGAATTTGTTAATTCTGAAACCTCTCCTTTCTTATGAGCAGTCTTTCTTCTGAGATTCTCATAAGATTCTCAATGTTATGAAATGAGAATGAACTAGAGGCAGTAAAAAATATCCATTGGCTTTTCTTTCCGGTTTATTCAGAAGCAGATCCCCAGAATCAAAAATCTATCCACCTTTTATGTGCTGAATTTTCTCCCTTCATTAACCAACAAACAACAGTGTTTTACTCTACAATTTGAGTTCAGGATTTGGCTTCCATAATATATTAAATAACCTTCTAATTTTCTCTTCCACCTCTGCTATTGATAATAAATAATAATCGCATTATTATTTAATTATCACCACCAAAAGCATTGTCAGATTTCAGTAATCTAAAACTATGTTGCCTTAAACTTAGATTATTTGAAATAAGATCTTTCCTCTCCAGTAATGGATACCTAGAAAAGCAGGTGTATAGCTGTCGATACAGGGGACACATGCAGGAGCATGTGCAGTTACGATTACGGGGCAGTCATAAGCTTTTTTCCTAGAAGGACACACAAGACATTGTTAGTAGTGATAAAGTAAGAAGTGATTGAGGATTGATGTGAGGGAAGGGATTTGTTAGTTTATATTTTACTATTTGATATTTTAAATAATCATAAGTAAATAAGGAGAGAATTAAGAAGGTGGAGAAAAAAGAAGCCACAGTTTATAAGATCCTCTTGTGAATTTAACCTCTAGACCAGGGGTCCCCAGTCCCTGGGCCACAGGACCAGTACCGGTCTGTGACCTGCTAGGAACCAGGCCGCACAGCAGGAGGAGAGCAGTGGGCAAGCCAACAAAGCTTCATCTCTCCATACAGCCGCTCCCCATTGCTTGCATGACTGCCTGAGCCCGCCTCCTGTCAGATCAGTGGCGGCATTAGATTCTCATAGGAGCACAAACCCTATTGTGAACTGCACATGCGGGGGATCTAAGTTACATGCTCCTTATGAGAATCTAATGTCTGATGATCTGTCACTGTCTTCCATCACCCTCAGATGGGACTGTCTAGTTACAGGAAAACAAGCTCAGAGCTCTCACTGATTCTACATCATGGTGAGTTGTATGCATCTCCCACACCCACCCCTGTACACGGAAAAATTATCTTTCATGAAATTGGTACCTGGTGCCAAAAGGGTTGGGGACCACTGTTCTAGACTACTTTCTCATTAGAAATTCTGGTTTTTATTCATCATCAGACCAAAATCTATAGGAACATGGTCAATATAGTTCACATATATCCTCCATGGTTTTGTGTAACTTATATTCTGCAGCATTTTGTCAAGTCCTCTAATACCAATATCTTCTTTGAGCCTCCTAGTGGCGCTGTCTGGTATTTTCAGCCAGTATTGTATGATTTCCATTTTACAGAGGGGAAAACTGAAGCTCGGGGAAGATGTGTGGCTTGTCTTAGATGATATAGTTACTACCTAGTTCTCTAGTATTCCAGGACTAGAAGCCACTTTTGATTCCACATCGGTGTTGTTTTATCCCTGGTAAAAAGAATTTTGCTCTTTATTCTGGACATTCTTTTTTTAAATACTCCAAGCTACCTTCTCTCTGGTTTTGTGTCTTTGCATCTATTTCATTCTGTCTTGAATCATGGTTAGATGATTGTTTTCCTCATTAATTTCAGCAATATAGGCTGTCTCTCTTTTTGTAGCCTTACTGTGTCTAGTACATTATGGCACATATATTCATTCCTTAGTCTTTTCTTCTATTGAATTGGATTTAAGGTATTTTCTCCCAAATAATTATACATTTCTAGGAAAACAAAAGGAAAAAACGAAGCCCTTTCTATAAGACTAATGTCATTGTTCACAAGAGAATTAGAATCACATGGGGTTTGAGTCAGAAGAAAATCATCGAGTATTTATTCTCTTGTTTTACAAATGAGGAACCTGAAGATCAAATAACTTCTGAAGGTCCCACAGGAAATTAGAGGTGACATGGTATACAGAGCCCAGTTCTCCTCACTTCTAGCCGAGCCCTCCTGTTGCTGCAACAGTTATTACAGAGATTGGCAATCAAGTTTTAGATGAATGGTCAATGCTGCAAAAATCAGGTCATGCTAAATTAAAACTACAAATGTAAAGAGAGTTTTAAAACTCTCAAAAAGAAAAGGCTGTACCGAGCTTATTTTTCCAAGTTTTAATGAGTGATTTTGCAGCTCTACCTCCTCTTAAAGCAAACCTGCTGTATATAAACATCAGCATGTCCACAAAGGAATTCACAGCAGGAATCCTTGTGATGATAAGTATCTACACCAGGTGTGTTTGCAATAGAGAAAAATCACCCTCACTTGTTGGGTAAATCCAGGTGCACAGCATCAATGTGAAAGGAAGGATTAATGGTAATTTTTACCTCACCTGCAGCCTTCTTAAAATAGGAGCTGTTTCTGACCTGGTGAGTGAACTCCTCCTTCAGCAAGGAGCAGAGGCCATGGATGTGCTGTCTAATATTCACGGGTTGGAAACCTAATTCCTAATGCAACAGTGTTGGGAAGTGGGGCCTTTGGGGAAGTGTTTAGGTCATGAGGGCTCTGTCCTTATGAATAGATTAATGCTGTCATAAAATGACTTAATGGAAGAAGCTTAGTCCCTTTCTCGCCTTTCTGCCTTCTACCATATGAGGACATGAAGTGTCCTCTCCTCTGGAGGATGCAGAGTTCAAAGTGTCACCTTGGAAGCAGAGACTGGACCCTCACAAGACACCGAACCTGCCAGTTCCTTGATCTTGGTTTTCCAGAACTGTGAGAAATAAATTGCTGTTCTTTATACATGACCCAATCTCGGGTATTCTGTCTTAGCAGCACAAACGGACTAAGACAACACCTCACTTCCTAAATTCACTCCTAGGCACCTGAGTGCTCAAAAGCTATTCCCAGTTTTTAAACATGCTGAGAACAGAGAGCTGGAAAGGCTTATTTTTTATTTTTATTTTTCTCTGAAGCCACCCCAAGGAGAAACAGCAAAAGAAATTCCCAAGAGGGAGACACTATCAAAAAGTGTAAGGCAAAGATTTCATGAGGAAGATGCCAAAAGCAATTGCAACAAAAACAAAAATTGACAAATGGGACCTAATTAAACTAAAGAGCACTGCACAGCAAACGAAACTATCAACAGTGAAGAGACAATCTACAAAATGGGAGAAAATATCTGTAAACTATGCATCTGACAAAGGTCTATCAATAACATCCAGAATCTATTAGGAACTTAAATGAATCAACAAGCAAAAAAGAAACCCATTAAAAAGTTTGCAGAGGAGATGAACAGATACTTTTCAAAAGAAGACATACACGTGGCAAACAAGCATATGAAAAAAAATGCTAACATCACTATTCATTAGGAAATGCAAATCCAAAGCACAGTGAGATACCGTCTCACACCAGTCAGAATGGCTATTATTAAAAAGTCAAAAAACAACAGATGCTGGTGAGGTTGTGGAGAAAAGGGAATGCTTATGCATTGCTGGTGGGAATTTAAATTAGTTCAACCATTGTGGGAGACAGTTTGGTGATTTCTCAAAGAACTCAAAGCAGAATTACCATTTGACCCAGCAATCCTTTTTTTGGGTATATACCCAAAGGAATTTAAATCGTTCTTCCATAAAGACACATGCATACATATGTTCATTGCAGTACTATTCACAGTAGCAAAAAATGGGATCAACCTAAATGCCCATTAACAATGGGCTAGATAAAGAAAACATGGTACATATACACCGTGGAACACTATGCAGCCATAAGAAGAACGAGAAGGTCATATCCTTTGCAGCAATGTGGATGGAGCTGGAGGTCAATATCCTAAGTAAACTAACGCAGGAACAGAAAACCAAATACTGCATGTTCATATATATAAGTGGGAGCTAAACATTGAGTACACATGAACACAATGAAACAACAGACACTGGGGCCTGTTTGAGGATGGAGGGAAGAGGGTAAGGATCCAAAAATTACCTATCAGGTACTATGCTTATTATGTGGGTGGCAAAATAATGTGTACACCAAACTTCTGTGACATGCAATTTATTTATATAACAAACCTGCATATATGCTCCGAACCTAAAATAAAAGTTAAAAAAACAAAAAATTCTACCAACATCTAGTGTGAAAAAGGCATAATAGATTCCATTTTTAATTAAATAACATAATGAAATAACAAAGTGTCAGGTCTGTGGAAGTCCCTAGGACAGGATTTACTAATGAAGCAGTATAATGCAGTTTGTATGAAGCATATTCCTTTTATGCCAAGCCCTGCTCTGGATTCATAGGGTCCTAGGTGGCACCAATGCAAGTAGGCATAGTTGGAAAGGACCTCATGAGAATGGAGGCCTCTACAAATTCAATTCAGTTTAACAAATACAAGTAGGTGCTGTAGGAGAGTTACAGTAAAAATTACAAGACAGACCCTGCTCTCCTGGAGCTCGGAGCCTGTGCTGTGCTTTCCAAATTTGTCTGCACCTTGGAATCACCTGGGGACCCTATAAAATATTGATGTCTGTGCCCAGCTCACTGCCCTAGAGCTTGTGATCTGATAGTTCTGGGGTCTAGCATGAGGTTTGGAATGTTAAAAAGATGATTCTCAAGTGCAAACAAGTTTGGGAACCAATGGTATGTGTTGTCGTTCTCAACTTTGGCTGCATTAGAACACCTGGAGAGTGTATGTACCTGTTTGCATACACTCCCTACACACCATATGCATGTGTGTATGAGGGCTTGGGTTACACATTTGTGCCAGGCTGCAGCCCTAGAGATTCTGATTTATGTGGTGTGGGGTCCAGACATCAGTTTTATTTAAAACCCCAAATTAAGTGCATGTTAGAATCATCTGGGGCGTTTTAAAATATGGATGTCTGCATCTCACTCCAGAGACTAGGGTTTAATTGGTTTGCTGTCTAGTCTGGGAATCAGATTTTTTGTGAAGCTGCTTAGGTGATTCAAATATACAGCCAAGATTGCCATTCCCTGCATTAAGCAGCAAAAACACCAGGGTTACCTTGTGCACCAGGGTTACCTTGTGCTCAATAAAAATAAGAACACATGAAACAATAGAAGGGTTTATAAAAATGTTAGTGCTGAAAAAAGTTGGGCATTTCTGGTTCTTTGGACATTTCCGTAGGCCTGAATATGTTATGCTGTGATTTGGATGAAGGGTAGGCAGCAAAACCTAATAAATTCAGCTCACAACCACAGCCTTCATTGTGGCTACCAGTGGTTTGAGCTGAAACCGACAGCCAAGATCTTCCTAATTGCCCTGTTCCTTGTATCTGCAGTGATAGGAGTGGCACATCTGCCTGTCATACTCCTGATGTGTCTAACATTGTTATTTGGAGAAAAATAACCAGAAACTGGCTTCTGTAACATTAAGGAGCTCCAGCCATAGATTTAGCCTTAGGTGAACTCTGTGTAGTTCAGCAAGTGTCGACTGAGACCTTACCCGCTGCCCAGGGTTCAACAGAGAGAGAGCTCCCTGGAGCAGAGTGCATGTGTTGCCTGGTTTCCTTTGTTCCCTAGGTGATTCTTGTTTAGGCCAAGGAGTAAGGGGAGGGGCCATATTTCTGCATCTGGCCCCCAGGTGAATGCAGCTGTTTTAAATGTGAGAGGCTCAGCTCTCCTGGAAAAGGGGAAGTAAGTGGCCAGAGAGTTCATTGAAGCTGCTCATTGAGTGAAATTTGAGCTGCTTCTAAGGGTCTTTGAAGGCTCCACACAAGTGGTTTTCAAACCTGAGTGTGCATCTGAATCACCTGGTGCACTTGTTAAACTACAGATTGCTGGGTGGACTACAGATTGCTCGGGTAACCTCAGAGTTTCTGATTCAGTAGGTATAGGATAGGGTCCAAGAATATACATTTCTAACGCCTGTCCAGTGATGCTGGTGGTGCTAGTCTGGGGACTACCATTTGAGAACCACTGGTCTAGGAGGAAGGACATAGTGATGGCAGATGGTGCCTGTTTGGTCAAGGAAAAGGAAATTATATGATTGTTGCAAATCTACATAATGGTTACAGCAAACTATAAGATTGATAGATTGATTTTTTTTTAAATTATGAAACACCTATTGCATGCTAGGTATTGTGCAAGCTTTGCTGCTATAAGGAAGAGGAAGATGCCGTTACTACATGAAGTGGTTAGTCTTAGGGTGAGTAATGGACTACTAAAAGGACAGCACAGTACTATTCCCATAATGCTCTGTAGAGGGAGCACCCGGGGCTTTCAGGGGACAAACATGGGCAGGAGGGAGCGTGACTTAGAGGAGGCTTCTAGGAGCACGTGATGTGTCTGGGAGGAATCTCGGAAGATGACCTGGTGTTTGCCAGGGGAAAGTGGGGCAGTATCCCTGGAGCAACATGGGAAGAGGTGAGAGAGAACATGAGCAAGCCTCGCATGGAGAACCATACATGGCTTAGGATAACTGGGGTAAAGAATTTGATGGGGAGGGGCAGCTTAGTCTGGACAGGCAGGCAGAGACTGGAGCACAGTAGCTGGAGCTGATCTGAAGGCAAGGTAAGTCTTTGAGGGGTGTAAGCAGGAGAGGATGGTGATCAGATTTGCCTGCTAATTGCCTGCAAGTTGGAAAATGGACTGGAGAGAACATGCACGTGCAGGAGACACAGGAGACTGTCACAGGAGACCCCATGGGAAGTGATAAGGCTGCAGGGTGCATGGCCTGTGAATCACTTTGTCCTTGCATCACTCTCGGCCTCTGCTCAGGATTTTAAATACTGTGTGTGCTTTTGGAGTGGCACCAGGCAGAAACAATTACACTTCCCCAGCAGATGAGTTACAAAAATGCAACCACTTGAGAGGTATGTGTGGAAGTGGAGTGGGGCAGTCCCACCTCCTTAGCCTAGGTGAGTTTGGGGAGGAACTGTTCTCCGCCTGTTCTGTTTTCTTTTTTGGTACTAGCCGGGAGTCACGCTTCTACCTTGAGAGCAGATTAAAAGACCTGAGTCATAGCCCAGCCACCTGCTGGCAGCTACATTTCCCCACCTCCCAGGCCTATTCCTCTTCAATTTGGGGACTTACCCAGGGAAGTCTCTCAGGTACCCTCAGGATGGTGCCAGACCTGGGCATTACGGTGTGAGTAGGGCTGTCCAAAATGGGTGAGACCCACTCCATGCCCATCACAGTTGCACACTAGGTGTGCATGAAGAAAATCAAGAAGAGGGTAACAGTGGGCTAATTGTTGGCTAGGGACAAGTGCAAAGTGTGTTAGGAGGGGAGTGAGTTCTCATCCATTCCTGGCCCATCTTAAAAGAAAACAGTGATGGATTTTACTCGTGGTACTACTCTCTTCAATTTGATGATGAAAATTTGATTTGTGGTTTCCTCTCACAGGGCTCCTCATCACACAGTAATTCATACATCTCTAAGTAGCTCTTGAGGAAATCCATTCCAACAGGTCCCATCAGCACCCAGGGAGCCTAGCAGAGATGTCAGCAGACTCCACCTCCCCTGTCATCCCCCTTCCTCCTTCAGTCTGTGGGGTTTCATCAGAAGCCTGAGTAGGCTGGAGGAAGAGGAGGCAGGGGTCATACCAAAGGGATTGAAGACCAGTGTTGGCAAGCAGAGTCTGTTCTCAGCAGTAGGGGCATCAAGCAATAGGTCACCTTTGTTGAGGTGGCTTTGCTTCTCAAAACCAACACAGCAGATGTGGGAATGGGCTGCAGGATTGGGAGCCAGCAGCTGCCTAGGGTGAGAAGGGCAGGTAAGAGCAGGAAGTAATGGGTGTGACTAAGGGCAAAGTTCACCCTGATCAGGGGAAGACATATGGCCTGAATACCTCCCCGAAGGCTGCTCCAGACATTTTGCTAATGACATGCCCATGCTCTTACTAGGTGGTTGCTAAAAATGTTTGGACAAATGCCCAAGGGGACTTTCATCAACCTTTGGCTGGCTAAGGCCAAGCTGCTTTTTTCCTGCTTCCATCTGCTGTTTGTCTCTGAATGAAACTTGCCCTACAGTGGGAACCATCCTAGACGTCTGTTCCTTGAGTCACTTAGGGGTGTTCTGCCTTCTCTCTCTTTTTCATGGTGTTTACTGTTGGCCCTGCTCCATGGAACAGCACTAGAATATAAACTGCCATATTCTCTAATAATGTCCATTGTGTGAATCTTGCCTCCTCTGATACTAGTAAACCTTAGGGCAGAAACTTAAATCAATTACAGAACTTCTTTTATACCCCTCCCTTGCTCCCTGCTCTGCCTGGCATCAGGTAGTAGCTGGATGATTGACTGAGATGCCTGAAATTCCCTTGGAAACCCAAACACATCTGCCTTTCCATTGTCCATCAGTACTGCTTCAGGGGCCTTCCACCTTCTGCTTACCCAGTAGGACTGCCTGATGCATGTATTTATCCTCCCTCTGTGAGAACTAGGGAAGGAGGAGTTTGCATGTTCATCTTGGGCACTCTCAACATCCTAAAATGTATGAGTGCTTTTGCTTAAAAAGCAAGGCGGCAAGATGTATTCACTATCTGTGGCTGTAACAAACCACCCCATGATTCAGAAGCTTAAAACGACAAAGGTTTATTTGCTTACAGATTCTTTGTGTCGGGCATTTGGAGGCTGCCTAGCTGAGTGGTTCTAGTTCAGGGTCTCTCACGAGGCTGCAGTCATGGTGTTGGTGAGGGCCACAGATGTCCGGAAGCTTGTCTTGGGCTGGAGGGTCAGTTTCCAAGGTCACTCATGTGGTTGGAGGCATCGGTTCCTCTCTGTAGGTCTTTCCGTAGGGGCTTATCACACGGCAGCTGCCTCCCTCTAGGGCACGTACTGGAGGGAGTACATCATTGTCATGATCTAAGAGAGCAACCGAGCAGTTACGGTGCCTGTACAACCTGGACTCTGAAATGGCATGGTCATTGTCCTTTTCTTTCTCTTCATTAGAAGTGAGCCACTGAGTCCAGCCCACATTCAAACGAAGGTGAATTATGCTCAACTTTGTGAAGAGAGTGTCAAATAATTTTTGAACATATTTTAAACCACCACATAAAGCAGGTGTGCCGAAGAGTTGAGTTCATCCTCTGCCAGTAACTTCTGTTCCCATGTGGGTGGCTTGGGAGCTGCTCTGGAGAACTCCATGCACCTGAGGGTGGAATGTGGTGAAGGGTCGAGATCTAAGAGTTAGTCCGACAAGAGTTACTGACTGGGATACGTGACATGTCCTAGGAGTTTGGGGACCTACGAAAGTTACATGTAAGTGTTTGCTGTCACAGAGCTCACAGGCAAATGAAACCTTAATAATAAGCACCACACAATTCTCATTGTCATTTTGAAAACATTATCTATTGATGAAACTTCTGCTGTTTCTAGAATTGTGAAGAATAGGGCAGCTTAAAGAAGAGGTGGGCTGATCTGCTGGAGGGTTCAGAGCCCTTTCCTTCCGGGCCTCAGATTTATTATATTTAAAGTGAAGGAGAGAGACCCATTCAGTGGGTCTGTGCCTTGACTGCTTGTTGAAATAACCCAGGGAACTTGAAATAAGTAGAGGTTCTGATTTACTCAGTCTGGGATGAGGTCTGGGTACAGGGGCTCCTCGGATGAGAACCACTGGGCTGGCTGATTATGAAGATCTTATAGACTCTGACACTCAGTGGCTCCTAGTGGCAAGCTCTCCTGTTCTGTAGTAGAGCAAGGATGCCCAGGTGTAGGTGCTCTTACTGAGAAAGCTGAATCCTGACTCTACCACCTACCCCCACCCTAGTTACCCAGAGTGGCCTAAGAAAGTGCTGGGCTACCTTCTGAGTTAAGCTCCCTGATGTTAGAATGGCTTCGCCTGGGACTATATCACAGAGATGTTAGGTGGTTGTGCCAAGAATTCCTGCACTGGGCAGGTGGGTAGACTAGGCCAGTGGTTCTCAAACTATGTTCTGCAGAGCAGCATCAGCAGCGCACCTAGAAGTTTTTTTAGCAAGGCTCATTCTGTTACAGAATTCCTTCGGTGCTGCTTCATCAGCCAGAAATCTCTACAGCCGCTGCTGCCTCTGCCTGGGGCCTCACTCCAGCCCACTGGCCTCGCTCCACCTGCTTGGCCTGGCAGGCTGTGCTTGGCTTGTGCACTGGCCCAGATCCCATGCCCGCTACAGCTCTGTGCTCAGCTTGTAGCTGGATTGGGCATGCCATGAGCATCTTCCATGTTGGGCACCAGTGTCTAGATGAGGGGAACGCAGTGGCACCCCAAAACTCAGAGATGCTAGCAATCGTGGAGCCCCAAGGGGTGTTACAGCTCTTGCTCAGGAAGTCCCAAGGTCTGAGTCCACAAGAAAAGTCACAGCTCTTTACTCTTGTAGCTCAGTGAGTGGAAGCATGTTACAGCTCTCTTTCTATCATAGTCTGGTGAGTGGGAGCATGTCACAGCTCTTTTCATTCCT
Source organism: Macaca thibetana thibetana (assembly GCF_024542745.1). Classification (NCBI taxonomy): domain Eukaryota; kingdom Metazoa; phylum Chordata; class Mammalia; order Primates; family Cercopithecidae; genus Macaca; species Macaca thibetana. Next base: position 30,015,499 of record NC_065595.1, on the reverse strand, counting down.
GCTGCCCACAGCTCAGTGAGTTCTGGGTTCGTGTCCTGTGACCAAGAGGAATAAGGTGCATGGACACCAGGGAGTGAGTAAGGGAGAGAAGAATTTTATTGATCAACGGAAGGAAAGCTCTCAACTGAAAGAGGGGACCTTGAAAGTGGGTTCTGTCTGTGAGGCGAGTTCGGGTGTTTTATGGGCTTAGAATGAGAGGATGTGTGCTTATTGGTCCATGGGTGTTCTTTGGAAAAAGCACCATTCGATTAGTTAAAAGGCATCATTCAGAAGGAACCAATCGGCCAGGTGCGGTGCTCACGCCTGTAATCCTAGCACTTTGGGAGGCCAAGGTGGGTAGATTGCCTGAGCTTAGAAGTTTGAGATCAGCCTGGGCAACATAATGAAACCCCGTCTCTACTAAAAATGCAAACAATTAGCTGGGCATGGTGGTGTGCACCTGTAGTCCCAACTACTTGGGAAGCTGAGGCATAAAAATTGTTTGAACCCACGAGGTGGAGGTAGCAGTGAGCCGAGATTGCGCCACTGCACTCCAGCCTGGGCAACAGAGCAAGACTCTGTCTCCAAAAAACAAACAAACAAAAAACACTAAACAAGGAACCAATTGAGAGACAGGGAGGGTAAGATGGGGATAGAAGTTCTCACTCTAGTCATGGACTCTGTGGAACTGGCAGCTCAGTTTTCAGGCTTTAAACTGTCTTTGGCTTGTAGTTTGGGGGTTTCATTGGGAACCCGTCCCTGTCTGCCTAGGAATTTGTCTCCTGTTGCCATCAATTCTCCCTTTTCTTTACACTGAATCAGAATTTCTGGATCTCTGGGTTGGAGCCTAACAACCGGGGTTTTACAAACCTTGCAGGTGATCTTGATGCATTTAAAGCTAGAGACACATTGGACTAGAGGACTTCTCAAGGTCCCTCTGACCCCAAGCTTTCCTCTTCACAGCAGTGAATTAGGGGCATAAATGTCTGTCTTGCCAACCTCAAGGCATATTGAGGATTGAGTAAGATCCTGTTCATCATAATTACTGTGCTTTCACTGCAGAGTGCCTGAAGTCCTCTTGTTCCTTGAGGACCGATGCTTGCTGGGAGTTCAACTGGGAGAGATTTCTGGATAAAAACCAAAGAGTTTATCGTCCTTAAGCATCTAGTTACTGTTTGCTACTTTACAGCATGACTTAGCTGCTGCTTGCTACAGTCAGGGAGTGTGTCCAAGCTCTTTATGTCTCTTCTCTACTAAAGAATCACACAGACCTATGGGATGTTCTGGGGTTATAGTGGAGGAATCAAATCAGAGAGTGCAAATCCTAATCTCCCATCCACTTCGTGTAACCCTGGCAGTGACCGGACATGAGGCTGGATGAACTGCGGAACTAAGCCTCTAGGGCATGTCTCATGTTCTCAAAAAAAAGCCAAAAACAAAAACAACAAATCCTCTTTTTATAACTTTAGCAATGCAGCCTCCTTAATTTGAAGATAGTGAAAAATATGAGAGAGTGAACTCAGAATGATGTATGAATTGTATATTGTTCCCTGGCTACAGACTGTGTCCCCAACTCGTCAGCCACCTTGCAGTTTTTGTACTCGTGGCACGTGTTACAAACCCAGGTAGGAACAAGCCTTAGTTAAGCACTAGTTCTCTCGACTGCCTATGACAGAAGAATCTTGACTGTACTTGTCAGTTGGAGTCATCTATTCCTCGTATTTATCTTTAATAATCACTGAAGGAGTTCATTTAATTCAGGAGCTTACAAGGATGACAAAAGAGTTGGATGACAATGACTAGCATGAAACCAAGAGACTGACCTGCACACAAAATGCTAGTCAACGTAAACTGTGAATATGGACCACAAGCTACAAACGTCAGTAGCGTTAACTCTGGACTCTCCTCTTCAAGGAGCTGATGATATCCACAGCCTTGCATAACTGAAGGAAATGTCTCTGTTTTGTTCCTGTATAAATGTTTCTTGTCTGTTATTTGGTTCTGTGTTAGAAAGGTCATTTTCCTATGTAAAAAAGAAATTGTATTATAATGCTAAATTATGCTAAATTTTTGCCTGGTGTTTTTAGGTTCTCAATCTATAGGATCACTTAGGGTGCTTTAAAAATAATAAAGATGCTTGGGTGTCGGCCCCAGAGGTTCTGATTTAATTGGTCATGGATGTGGTCCACAGGCCAGTTGGATTGGCATTTTAAAAAGCTAGCCCTGTGGTTATAATGTGCAGTTTGGGCTGTGAACCACTGGCTTAGAGTTTTCATCAATTGCATTTCTACGATGCTTGATATGAATGTCACTAATTTGCTACTATACAGGTTCATCCAAAGCTGACCCCTGAGGATGTTCCCTGTCTTCCAATGTGTGCTCTGCTAAGTGCCAGGTGGGGCCTCTACCTCTCTCTTTCCCTCTTTCCTGTCCTCTCCTTTAGCTGCGTGTTTGACAGTGGGGTAGGTAATATATCAACATGTCTGGTTTTTGCTACAGAGAATGTTAAAGTTGCAGGTACCTGCAAGTCCCCCATAATGTGCAAAAGTATGAGTATGACCTTGCCTATGTTCTAACTCAGATAGTGCCCTGGGGTACTATTCTAGCATCAATGTCTACTTACACTAAGGCTATACTTGATCAATAAGGGGCTTGGTGAGTAGCTATATTAGTCCACTCTCATGCTGCTATAAAAAACTGTCCAAGACTGGATAATTTATAAAGAAAAGAGGTTTAATTGACTTACGGTTCCACAGGGCTGGAGAGGCCTCAGGAAACTTATGGCAGAAGGTGAAGCAAACATGTCCTTCTTCACATGGTGGTAGAAAGAAGAAGTGGTGAGCGAAGGGGGAAAAGCCCCAATCAGATCTCGTGAGAACTTGCTCACCGTCACAAGAACAGCATGGGGGTTACTGCCCCCATGATTCAATTATCTCCCACTGGGTCTGTCGTATGACACATGGGGATTATGGGAGCTATAATTCAAGATGAGATTTGGGTGGGGACACAGCCAAATCATATTACTGGGTGTGACCATCTCAGTAATGACCCATTATTATTAGTGGAAAAACAAGGTGAGGGTACCTGCTCTGTACAGGGACATCTTATATGCACTGATAAGGAACTTGAATTATTTACAATGTTTGTGCAAAAGGGGCTTTTAAAATTTAATTTATGACTTTCTGTGTCAGAAAACAATTTCTGAACAACTTTCCAATTGACATTGGTTTGTCAAAGCTATGTGATTTGGCTAGCTCAACTTAGCTAAGTGACCTTCAATATTACCAGTATCACTGATTTTGAACAAAGTATTCTGAGCTAGACATCCTATAAAAATGCAAATTATAAGGGAGTAGAGTTACCAAAAAATTAAAGTGGAAAATTACCTTCTTCTGCTTGAGGATAACAGATCTAAAAGTATTTGAGTTCTTGGTGCTGAAGTGCTGAACACTGTTAGATGTAGAGTCAGCCAGCCTGGGTGTGAATTCCAGCCATGCATTTACTTACTAGGTGCATAGAGTTGGGCAGAAAACAAAATTTATTTAGGCCGCAGAGTCCTCATCTGCAAATGTGGAGTAATAATGATATAACTTTTGTGAGGAGAAAATAAGATAATCCATATAAAACACTTGGAGAACTGCCTAGCTCATGGTAAGAAGTGTACATTAGCCCTTTTTATGGATGTATTTGTTTTCTTTCTACTGTTACCTGTGTAGGAAAGCAAAAAGCGTTTTTTTTTTTTTTCCCTACTGATCCAGGGCAAGACCTCAAAATGTTCTGTAAACAGTCACTCCAGGCAAATACTTTCATATATGCTTGGTAATATTAAAGACATTCTTCAATTTTCATTTAATCTTTACTTTTAGGATTTTGGGGACTCTAATTTATATACCATTGCCATCTTGTGGTGACCCCTTCAAATTGCAGGGTTTTTTAGAGGGATGAATTTTTTTAAGGTTTCAACCTGAGAAAATAAAATTATGAAATGACAGCTGGTAAAAAACAATTTCATATTTTTCAAAGCTCATTAACATACTCTATCTTATTTGATTACTACAAGAAGTCTGTAGAGTAGGTGTTATTATCTCTATCATATAAATGAGAATCAGGCAGAAGAGATTGCTGTGGTCTGAATGTGTCCCCTCCAAATTCGTATGTTGAAGTCTAATCCCCAGTGTGATAGAATTAAGACATGGGGCCTTTGGGAGATATTAATAATTAGGTCTTGAATGGGATTAGCACCCTTATAAAAAAGGCCCAAGGTAGCATGTTTGGTCCTTCCACCGTGAGAGGACACAGCTAGAACACGCCATCTGCAAAAAAACCCCTCACCAGACACCGAATTTGCCAGTGCCTTGATTTCAGACCTCCCAGACTCCAAAACGGTGAGAAATAAATTTGTGTTGTTTATAAGCTTCCTAAAGTTTTTGTTGTGCAGCCTAAATGGAGTAAGACAGGGAGGGATTAAATGTCTTGTCCAAAGTTTGGGTTGAGTCAAAAGGGCAAGAGTCAGAGCTGGAGCCTAGGCCTCCTAGGTCTCCACCACCAGTGCTTTTCTGACATCCCACTAGGGGCAGCCCCTACAGGAAGATGTGGTAGGTGCTTCAGTAGGAGCATATTAAAGACTAACTTCCCAAGACTGCTGCTGGATAAGAGATCTTAGCTAATTACTTCACAGCAGGGTTTGGAATTCTCTGTCTAGATGGTTGATGATGTTGTTTCTTTCTTTTTTTTTTTCTTTTTTTTTTTTTTTTTTTTTGAGATGGAGTCTCACTCCACTACCCAGGCTGGAATACAGTGGCGCGACTCGGCTCATTGCAACCTCCACCTCCCAGGTTCAAGTGATTCTCCTGCCTCAGCCTCCCAAGTAGCTGGGATTACAGGCATGCACAACCACGCCCAGCTAATTTTTGTGTATTTTTAGTAGAGATAGGGTTTCACCATGTTGGCCAGGCTGGTCTTGAACTCTTGACCTCAGGTGATCCAACCATCTCAGCCTCCCAAAGTGCTAGGATTACAGGCATGAGCTACCGTGCCTGGCCTCAATGATATTGTTTATGCCAGTATTTCTCAGTGTCTTCTTTTCGTGGTAGAATGAAGAGGCATTACTATGTAACAAACCACCCCAAAACTTGGTGCCTTAAAATAAGAATGATTTATTATTTCTCATAATTTTGTAATTTGTGCAGTGCTGGGAAAGGCAATTCTTCCGCTCCATGTGGCATCAAATGGGGTTGCTTATTTGGCTGCTGTCAGCTGCTGACTGGGTTGGGCTGGGCCAGAAGGACCGAGAAGGCTTTGCTCTCATGTCTCACAGCTCTGTGCTTCCCCTTGTAACCTCTCTCTCTGTCTAGCTTGGGCTTCCTCACAGCATGGTGGTCTCTGGGTAGTTGGACATCTTTCATAGAGACTGGCTTCACAGGGCAGAAGGAGATGTTGCTTGTTTTCTTAAGACCCTGGGCATAAAAGCCCCAGAATGAGCATCATTTCTAGCAACTTCTATTGGTCAAAGCGATTAACAAGACCAGCCCAGATTCACAGGGAGGGGAAATAGACTCTACCTTTGTTTGTGTGTTTGTTTGAGACAGGGTCTCACACTGGTTGTCCAGGCTGACCAGTGGTGCTATCTCAGCTCACTGCAGCCTCGACTTTCCAGGCTGAGGTGATTGTCTCACCTCAGCCTCCCAAGTAGCTGGGAATACAGGCACAAGCCACCATACCCAGCTAATTTTTTGTATTTTTAGTAGAGACAGGGTTTCACCATGTTGCCCAGGCTGGTCTTGAACTCCTGGCTCAGGAGATCCACCTGCTTCAGCCTCCCAAAGTGCTGGGATTATAGGTGTGACCCACTGTGCCTGGCCATTAGACTCCACCTCTTGATATGAAGGGAGATATGAACATTCAGTGATGGGAAGAACTTTGGCAGCCATGTTAGGAGTCTGTCTACCAAAATAACGTTCGTGTGTCCACTTGCTAAGAGAAACTCAGACTTTTTTACTAGCATGTAGCATCCACAGATAAAAGAAGACCCTGTTAAATCCATCAAGTATGCATGATGGATTTTTTTTAATTCAAGAAGAGCAAGTTCAATCCAAGGTGAAAATATGGTGTAGAAGCAGCTCTGGTATGTGGGTCCTTGGCTGTTGACAGTCTAGGTCCACATTTGGGCTCCTTTCTGGGACTGCCCATAGCTTCAATAATCATGGCCCTGGTCCTAAAGATTATTTGGTGTATCTAACCCAAACTCAATTCATATAGGCATTTATGGATACAGAAGAAACTTGGAGAAATGACCAAAATATTAGCCCATTACATGGTAGAAAAAAAAATATTAACTCTAAATGCATGACTGTGGTGTATCTAGAACCTTTTGAAGGCAAATTATGGTTTAAATCTAAATAATCTGGTCAAAGAGTTAATTCACCAATTGGCTATGGCTAGAAATGGTTCTCTTTCAGTTTCAGTCCATCCATCCAACTACATTCTCACTTCCTGAGCATGCTTTTGTTAGCTCTTAATTGCATTGAGAGAATTGGGTACAAGAGTTCAAATTGTAATTAACAGAAAATTCACAGCTGGAGCTTCCATTGTCCTGTGCCTTTAGTTAGTCCTCTTACCTGCAAATTTGCATTGCCAATATATTTGTGTAGCTCTTTGTTGTTTCCAGAGAACTTTCAGATGCATTATTATATTTAATTTTCATGGCAACTCTGTAAGATAACACTGCGGAAGATTGCTTCCCTGAAAAAAGAAGGAAACTGAAGGACAGGATGTTAAGAACTTGATTGAAAAATGGCAAATCCAGATCCAGGTCCTCTATTTCCGTGTTTCCCCCTGTCTTCCACACTTTCAGCCTATAATAGGCCTATCTTGATGCCCAGGACAGGCTGACTAGCTGTGATGAGGAAGGAGCAGTTCTTCAGAATAAAGCATCTGTTAGTAGTAGCTTCATAATGGCCTTAGTCATGAAGGTAAGATGCATAGATACACATTTTTTTTACTTGAATTTCAGTTAATGGTGTAAAAACATACTATTTATAGCCAGTTGAGGGACTACCGAGGAAATATGCTTTTACCCAACCCCGATAGTGACTTTCTCCTTGGAGAAGGATTTGAGCTCATTCACTCCTGGACCTGAGCATCATGTAGGAGACGGATAAATCCAGCAGGAGCTCAGCTGCTGAAGCACTTCCACGACTGGAAGCACTTGGATCAGTGCTGATCAGAAGCTGGACCGGTCAGTCCAGCTCACCACACCTTATACAAGTTAATGAGGAAACTTTCTTAATAGCAATTAATGAGCTTTACTGCTGTGCTAAAATTGGAGCTGAAAGGTAAACACAGATATACCACTGGAATGGAATAATAATGTTATATATATGTGAAAATTTGAGTGTGCATTAGCAATTCTGTTGCCCTTGGAGTTCATCAAAGCCCTGATATGAGCTGTGCAGAGACAGAGGGACAATGCATTCTGCTTCGCCAGGGACAGTCTCAGTGCAGCTTGTCGTCCTTACATAATTACTATGTCCCTTTTCACTCTCATAAGTGTTCCGCTTGGCTAGTAAATCATACAATCTCCCAAAGCACAGAGCTCAGCATATCATAGGCATTTAGGAAGGGTGAGTTCTATTCCTTGACAAGCCAATAATATCTGCTGGGAAATAGCCACACAAGCTGTGTGTTTTGTCCCTTTAAGGAACCGATTCTTGAAACTAGAAGTTGAAATCAGAACATTTTCCTCAATGAAGGTCTTCTTTTTAAACATGATAATGCTTATTCAAATTCATATTGGCACAATAATTGGCCTGACTTCTGCAGGCTTTGGATTTGGTTGAGGAAATTGGGAAAGGGGTCTCTGGTTCTTCATGCACAAATCAGTAAAATCATCATTGCTAATATTGTCTCTGACTTAGTAAATTATTTCTTCTTGTACACGTTTATTTTCTCTAACAGCAACCCTATTCAGTGGGACAGTCTCAGGAACCAGAGATGTCACAGAAGTTTAGGAATAGGTTAAGATCCACAGCTAGTTAGAGAATACCACTGAAACTCCCACCTTTTCATTCTACATTCTTCCCTCAATCCTGCCTCTTGTAGATGTTCCCAACAGCTGTATCTTGCAGTATCCATATTGACTTAAGACTTTTTTTTAGCACCAGTAAAATTGATGGAGAATTAGCATGCTGACCAAGGTGATGGTGCAGAATTGGCTTACTCTAAAACATGCATTGTTGCCGGTTTATTCATCTGGTGTGGCCAAGGGGCAGCCTCATGAAACAAGCCTTATATTTGTTTAGTGCATTTATGGTTTACAAGGTGTTTGCTTTGCAGTGTCTGTTTGTGGCATCTGCTTGATCCATTGGGAGTGTAAGGCACAGGTAAGCAGTAGAGGTCTTGCTATCACCAGTCTTTGCCTAACAGAGGAGGAAAGAGGCTCAGGAAGATTAAGTGAATTGCTCAAGGTCACATATTTAGTACATGGAAGGACATGGCTAAAAGCCAAGTACTTGTGATATCTGGTCTGCCAAGGGGTCCTCATTCCTGATTTCAAGGGGCTTCTCTACCATGCTATGAATTTGATCTAGGGCCCGCAGGGTTCATCATAAGCACCTCATGAAGTACTGAGCTGACTCCTCTATGAAGGGGGACTAGTATGGTCTCTGACTGTTGCAGTGGTTAAAAATGAAGCAGGTTTGTACATGGCATGGATTATTTTAATGATCAGAAAGGCCAAAAAGTCCTGGGAAGTTAATTAAGGAGCTCATTTTCAAATGGAGCCAAGCTGGCAGAAGGTAATTAGAGAAAGCGAAAGGACTTAGGAATAAAAGTGTTTTGAAAGCTTGCAGACATTGTCTGTCATGAGTAAGAAATGGGATTGGGAACTCTAGAGGCTCACAGAGGTTAAAAAAGATAAAGAAACGGAAGAAGAGGGCTCAAGGACATGCCAAACCTCCTTCTATTGGGAAACTGTGTTGGTTCCTTATGTGAAGCATGGGGTACTTGAGGGGCAAGGAGTTTTTGACAAATAAAAATCTATAAAGAACGGGGCTTGAGGAGAAACAGTCACTGATGTGGAACTGAGGACACAAAAATACTCACTTTCTCTCTGTTAGAACAAAGCCATTCTCACTCGCCAGGATCTTTGATAGATCTCAATAAGAGAATCAAAAACACTGGGCCCTCAGCCCAGCAGAAGCAGCCAACTCACATGAACCAATTAATTACAACCCCCGCTTGGTGTCTGTCTTCTTTCTTTCTGGCTTATTTTCTATCCACCTTGTGTCACTGAAGGCACAGACTGATGTAGATTTCCTTACCCCAATTAGAGGCTTGTGTTGCCAAGCAATATGGGAATTTATTGATTGACCAAAGTAGGAATATATTGACTGATGGAGGGGAGAAGGCTGTTGTTTTTTGTTCATGACTTTCAAAGAAGTTGACTTAGAATAATTGGATCTTAGAATTGAAAATAGGAACCTTAGGGACTGTGTAGTCCAACTTTTCATCTAATGCAGGTAGGTACCCGAATAGAGGACAATTCAGACAATTTTGGAACACTCAGAGAGGTAAAACTTAGCATCTCACAGCATTGTCCATTTGATTTATAAACTCTTCACCTATTAACCATAATATAGCACCTATTGTGTAGTGGGCACTGGTGTGAGTCCTTTACAATCACCAAGTTATTTGTCCAACACTAATTTTATCCCTATTTTACAGATGAAAAATTGAGACACGGAGAGGTTAACTGACTTGCCTGAGGCCACGCAGCTAGTAAGCGACAGAAATAGGACTGGAACACAGGCAACCGGTCTCCAAACTGTGCACTTAATTACCAGCTTTGCTGTCTCTCTGATAACACATCTCTAGTAATTAAGGGTTTTTTCCTTTCTTATTTTGCGTCATCAAAATTGGGCGCTTGCAATTTCTTCTCTAGAGTTTTTCATGTCATGATTTATCCATTATTGTCAGACACATCATTGTGTCTTCCCGTCGTCTTTCCTTCTGCTGGCTGGCGATCCTTAGTTCTCCCAACAGTCTCTCATGTGGCATGATTTCTATCCTCCAGGTGCTTCCTCTGGCTGTGAAAAGCACCTGAGATTTAGGGTCAGCCCTACCTGGGCTGGAGTCCCAGCTTCCCTACTCCTAGTTGTATATGCTTGAGCAGATAACCTGCAGTCTTTCTGAGCAGAGTGTCCTCTATTTGTGAAATGGAACGAATCCTAAACTCCCTGGCTCATTGTGAAGAATAAGCAAAGGACAGGACTCATAGTGTGAGCTCCATAAAGGGGAATTATTACTGTTGTTGTTATAAGCAATGACAAATCCACTCCCCCAAAAGGACCTGTAGATTCATGCAGTCCCAGTAAAAACCCTGGCAGGCTAATTTGAAGAAATTGACAAGCTGATTCTAAAATTTGTATGAAAATGCACAGGATCCTAAATAACAAAACAATATTGAAAAAGAAAAATGTTAGAGGACTCACACTACCTGAGTCAGGGTTCTCCAGAGGGACAGAATTAATAGGATATATTTATATATGAAAGAGAGTTTATTAGGGAGAATTGGCTCACGCAATCACAAGGTGAAGTCCCCTGACAAACTGCCTGCAAGGTGGGGAAGAAAGAAGCCAGTAGTGGCTCAGTCTGAGTCCATTCAAAAGCAGGGAAGCTGATAGTGCAGCCTTCAGTCTGTGGCTGAAGGCCCAAGAGACCCTGGAAAACCACTGGTGTAACTCCAAAAGTCCAAAGGCTGAAGAGCCTGGAGTCTCATGTCCAAAGGCAGGAGGAATGGAAGGAGGCATCCAGCACGGGAGAAAGATGAAAGCCAGAAGACTCAGCAAGCCAGCTTATCCCACCGTCTTCTGCCTGCTTTGTTCTAGCCGCACTGGCAGCTAATTGCATGGCGCCCACCCACACTGAGGGTGGGTCTTCCTCTCAGTCCACCGACTCAGATGTCAGTCAGCTCTGGCAACATTCTCACAGATACACCCAGAAACAATACTTTACCAACTCTAGGCATCCTTCAATCCAATCAAGTTGACACCTAATATTAACCATCACAGCTGCAGTAATAAAGATAGTATGATACAGGCATAAAGATAGACAAATAGATCAATGAAACAGAAAAGAGGGTCTAGAAACAGACCCACACATCTACAGTCAATTGATTTTTGACAGACATAGTCGATTTGACAGGAAAGGCCTTTATCAGTTGGTGCTAGAAAAAATGGATATTAATCTGTAAATAAAATGATCCTTGATCCTACTTAGCTCTGTACACATCAAAACCAATTTGAGATAGTTCATAAACTTAATGTAAAAGTGAAACAAAAAACTTGAAGAAAACAAAGCAGAATATTTTTAAGATTTTTGATTAGTCAGAGAATTGTGTACAAAAAGTACAAATCGTAGAAGAAAATAAGATAAATTCGAAATTATCAAAACCAGATTTGTCTCTTCATAAAGACATGTTATTAAGAAAATTAATAGGCAATCCATAGACTAGGAGGAAATATTTGTAATACATAAAAATCAGACTTTAAAATGAAATATTTGAAGAACTCCTACTAATCAATAATAAAAGATGAATCACTCAGTGAAAAACATGGGCAAAAGACTTGGAAAGACATTTGATCTACAAATGGACAGTCAAGGATTTAACATCATTTGTCACAAGGGAAATATAAATGAAAACCACAATGGGATACTATTCACAGCCACTAGAATAGCTAAAATCAGAAAGACTGACAATGCTGGATGTTGGCAAGGATATGGAATGACTGAAACACTTCTAGAGTACTAGTGGGAGTATAAAGTGACACAATTATCTTAGAGAACTGTTTGGCAGTTCTTATAAAGTTAAACATACATACCCTGTGACCCAACCAATTTACTCTTAGCTACACAAGAGAAATGAGAACGTGTGTCCATAAAATGACTCATATGAGAATGTTTGTAGCAGCTTATTCATAATAATCCCAAGTTGGAATCAACCCAAAGGTCCATCAAAGGGGATAGATAAACAAACTGTGGTATGGTTGTGGGAAATGGAATCATACTCAGCAATAAAAAGGATTAAAAACCCAAGATATGCAAAATAATCTCCAAAACATAATAGTGAAAGAAAAATCCAGGAAAAAAACATATCTCTTCAAAATGATTCTATTTACAAGAAGTTCAAGAACAAACAAAACTAATACAGAGTGATGGAAATCAGAACCGTCATTGCCTTTGGCAAGGGTGGGTGGGAATTGACTGGAAGAGGGCATGAGGAAGCTTTCTGGGGTAATAGACACATTCTATATCTTGATTGTGGTGATGGTCATATGGGTAGACATAGTCTTCAAAGCTCATTAAATTGAACACTTAAGATCTGGGAGAATTCTACCTACATGTTAAGAGGCAAATGGTAGCATCTGAAACAGAAGATATTATGACTTACTATGAACAGTGACTGCAGTGGTTTTTTTATTCTCATGATTTGAACTTTCTGCTTCTATTAATATCGACTGAGATTATGTTAGCTTTGTTTTTCTTTTTTGGCAGCTTCATCACACTCTTGCCATTTATTGAATTTGTGGCTAATGGTAACTGCCAAGTTTCTCTTCTTTTTAGACATGAATTGCTGCCAAGCAGGGCTCCTTTCTGAAATACCTGCTTCGTTTGTCTAAGTGGGTGTCTATATGCAGCCCTTGAAGGAATGAATAGAATTCAGATAAACAAAGGTGGGATTTCTGAAAGGAGTAATGCTGTAAATAATAAGAACAGATTCCCATTAAATAGTACTCAGTGCTGGGAGCTCTTCTAGGGCTTCACACGTTTACCCCATTCAGTTCTCACAACTCCATGGATAGGTGCTATTGTCATCCGCATTTTCTCCATGGGCTGACTTGAGGTACAGTGAGGTTAAAGGACTTGTCCAAGGTTATATGGCCAGTGAGGGGTGTGGGTGGAGCTGGAGTTTGAGTCCTGGCAGCTCTGATGCCAAAATCTGTGCTTCTACCACCTATACTACATTATGCCTGGCCCCTGGTTTGCTTCTTCTGTTTGATGTATTGACTGTAATTGACCTGGGATTTGATCTGTCTCTGGTTAATCCTCTTACAATAGCATAAGCCTAAGTCACTCCCCTAAGGAACATCATACCCAGAGCACTTTATGAATCCTTTATGAGAATTCTCTTGTGGAAGAACCTGTTTATGAAAGAACAACTGGGTTCTTTAGAAAAGTGGCCCTCATGAGCTCCAGACATCATTAGAGGTCCAGCACAGTCCTCTCTGCAGTCTCTCTTCATGCACCTAAGTGTAAAGAATTCCTTAAATAGCACCCATTGGCCATAAGGTACATGATGCTATTCTATGTATGCACCCATTGGCCATAAGGTACATGATGCTATTCTATGTATGCACCAAAATCAACATCAGTGGTATAATGTCAGATAAGGGAAGCACTGCTTGGTAGCAATGCGTGCCCAAAAGGAAGAGAAACTTGGTAATTATCGTTGGCCACCGATTCTATAAATCACAAGAGTGTGATGAAGCTGTTAAACACAAAATCAAAACCAAACAAAACTTCACACAGTCTCAGTCCACATTAATAGAAGTAGAAAGTTCAAATCATAGCATTAAACAGCCCTACTGCACTCATTACTGTTTAGAGTAAATCTTACCATGTTCAATTTCAAGTGTCATTATTTTTTAACTTGTAGCTAGAATTTGCACAGATCTTAAGTGTTCAATTTTAAAGCACAGATTTTGGCATCAGATCTTAAGTGTTACGACAATTGCATTTACCCATATAACCATTACCCCAGTTAAGATATAGAATCCTGTTATCCCTAAAAGTTTTGTCATGTCCCCTTTCGGTCAGTTCCCATTCACTCCAATGAAAAGCGTATGTTGATCCCGAGAGACAAGAAGTCTGCCGGACCAGATTGGGATTTTTCTTTACTAACTTTTCTTTACTAAGTACTTTATACATGTCTTATAAAGTACTAAGTACTTTGTACATGTCACAAACCCACAGGAAAGGTGTCTTGGAAGTGGGTGGCATAGGCTGGAGACAGCTTGTTGCAGAGACAGATCCAGAGATATTACCAAATGAAAACACTAAAAGCTCATCTCCACTCCCAGCAGCCAGTCCTGGATGACGCTCACCTGTCTCTACAATCGTGACTCTGTCCTGCTCATCTTGTTTCTAGACTAGTGGCCCCAGGGAGTCTTGCTAGATCAAAACATAGGTTTCTGGTTTTACGTCCCAAAGAAAGCTGCCAAGAGCATGTAATTAACTAGAAAGTTCCAGGTGATGATTTATAAGTCTTATTTAGACCTTTACAATGATCTGCTTTCTTAGTGGCCTGTGTTGAATTGGCTTTGGTGGCTACCCTTGGGTTGCTTTAAGTGGGACAGAAAGAAGACATCCATCATGTTGGATCAGGAGGCACCCCCAGGACATAGCATAGTTTTAGATATGGGGGAGATGATCCCTAATATATGTGCTTGTTTGAGAAGCCCTACCTAGGTTATCTCTGGAGCTCTGTCATAGTTCAGCTGTGTATAGACACTTCTTTGGGCTGGAAAATCCTCGTTTGAAAATTGAGATTAATGCCGTCTCTCTATCACAAGATGATGGAGAAAGTTAAATGAAATATTAAGTAGTTAGAGCTCTGAAAATATATAAAAGTGGCATAACATTAGGAAGGATCACCTATTAAAGCATCTCTGTCTCCTTGAAGCTGAGCTGGGGGGAGAAACAAGCAGTGAGATTTGGGACAATGAAACAACTTTTTAGTCCCTCTGTGTTTAAAAATTCACCCTTACATGTTCATCCTTTTGGGTTTTAAAAGCTTCCTGGGACTTCATGGCCCCTCCAACCACCACCCACAACACCCCTTTCTTCCCGGCTAAAACTGCCAATAAATGTTAGACCTTAAAACTTGATCTTCTAAATGGAGTCAGCTGGGTTTAATATTAGATACCTACTGCATGCCAAGCACTGTGAAGGTAATAAAAATAAGCAAGAAATAGCAGCTGCCCTCCAGGAATTTCTAACTTGATCACATCACTTACAGCAGGAGAAGAATCCCAGACAAACAGTCCTCCCGTTTCATTCACTAACCAACATTACTGGTCTTCTTACCAGTTTACCTTGATCTGTCTTGGCCCCTGCCTTTTCACACATTAAATAATTAATTCTGGAGTTTTCTCTCTACAATGAGCAATGGCTTGGTCAGGAAAAAAAATCGTCTCATGGACTTCTAAGGAAAAACGAAAAACAAAATGACTGTGTCTTTTGAAGTAGTCCTAAGTAAACTATGATTCTGTGTTCTCAGTTTATGGGTAGCTTTGGTTTAAAACATGTCCGTATGCCTTTATCTTCATAACTCATGCCTTAGGCTGTCCCTTCTTTACAACTAAACTTCACATTTTATTTGGATTTCACTAACTTTTTCATTAATGACCCCTTTCTGTTCCAGGATTCAGTCCAGAGTTTAGCAATCCACTTAGTTGTCATGTCTCCTCCGCTCTGAGTTTCTTGGTCTTCCCTTGTTTTTTTCATGACTTTGGCAGTCTTGAGGAGTACTACTCAGATGTCCCTCAATCTAAGTTTGTCTGATTATTTTTCTCATAATTATATTGGGGTTAGTGGGTTTTTGGGAGAAGGAATACCACAGAGGTGAAATGACCCTCTTGTCATGTCATATCAGGGGATACATGATATCCCCATGATTGGTGATGTTAACCTTGATCACTTGGTTATGGTGTGGTGTTTGCTTGGTTTCTCCCCTCTGAAGTTATTATTTTTTCTCTTTCCATACTCTGTTCTTTGGAAGAGAGTCACTAAGTCTAGCACACTTGAAGTTTCACCTCCTGAAGCAGGGTGTATCTGTATGTGTTATTTGGATTGATATGATTTGAACAGAATTAATATTCAGCCTCTCCATACAGCACCACTGAACTTCACACTACAGGTCATTCTCACTGTATACCTTGAGAACGTTAGCTAATTAATCGTAATTAGAAATTATAACAGACTCTCACTAACTCTTACTTCACTGATCTGTAAATAGAACAGATTTTTTTAAAACCTATCAGTCTTTTTACCTCACTTCTAAACTGAGATTTGTATAGCTAAAAGTGGCAGTATATGCTTAATCCATGAAATCTATGTCTATGAACATATTTCATTTTTTTACTTTATTATTATTATTATTTTGAGATAGAATCCCACTGTCACCCAGGTTGGAGTACAGTGGTGCAATCTCAACTTACTGCAACCTTTGCCTCTTGGGTTCAAGCAATTCTCGTGCCTCAGCCTTCCAATAGCTTGGAGTAAAGGCATGGGCCACCACGCTTGGCTAATTTTTTGTATTTTTAGTAGAGGCAGGGTTTCACCATGTTGCCCAGGCTGGTCTCGAACTCCTGGGCTCAAGCGGTCCGCCTCCCTCAGCTTCCCAAAGTGCTGGGTTTACAGGTGTGAGCCACTATGTCTGGCCTGCTTTTATTATTTTTAACAGACACGTAATAATTAGATACTATAAATGTATTTAAAAGAGGTTATCTGTGGAGCCTCAGCCTGAGTAACTTTCCACAAATATTTTACTTTGTGTTTTCTGCTTCCCTGAGGAGTATCTAAGTCATTTATAGAGAAGTATATTTGTGAAAATAGCTTGGATTTTAATCTATATGTTATATTACAACTTCTAAGTGGAACATCTTACTGTAAGGGGTGCAAAGACAATTATTACATATAATTAGGTAATATCTTCATTCTCAAAAAACCCCAGTCTCTTTATGACTTGGTTTCTAGTAGAACAGGGTTTAGTTTCAGATGAATCTATCTTCAATTCTGTCCAGTAGAAGCCACTGTATTTGATATAGTTTGTGTATTCCAATCATTTCCCCATATGTATATGCGTCAATGGTTCGCCCCAACCACACTGAATGTTTGGAGAGAACAGTCTGTGACTTCTACCTTTGTCTCCCAGTGACTAGCCTGTGGCATCTGTAGAGTTGTTGGTTGTTTATCCAACATCGATGTGTGCCTTTCCTTCTATCCAACAGAATCCCGATTTATTCAGGAACCTCGCCCCTCTCCCTAACCAGGCATCTCAGGGGAAACTGACCCACACGTAGCTCCAGGGGCAGGTCTGATTGTTGAAGGTATTCCTCCTCCTCACTCATGATTAGCCTTGAAAGGGACACATGGCCCCAAACAGCCCATGTAGGGAGCTTGCTGGGGGCTTCTGAGAAATTTTTCTCCATCTTAAGACAAAATGACAAGGAGTGGTGAGGTGGCTTCTCTACCTGTAGACACTGTCATGCATAGCCATGACCATCAGAGCCACCAGAGCTGCCCACCTCCAGTCAGGGCACAAAACCAGGAGAATGTCAGGGGAACCATGGACCTGTGCTAAGCTGAGGCTTCCCATTTGTGAAACTATAATAAATGTACTTTCTGTTTTAAGTTCAGTTTCCTATTACTTGCCGTCAAAGACTTCCTTGGTGATATATGTTTATCAATAAGTATATTTATTTGATTGATTTTAGTGTCAAAGGACCTCTTAGAAAGAAGAGGATGATTTTAAAAAATGAAAAAAAAGTCACTAATTCACTTTGGGAAAGGAATTTCATCCTAGCTAGAAATTTTTAAAGAATATGTGGTTTTTATTCCTGTTCATTCCTTGTTCATAAACTTGTACATTAAATGTTATTTTAAACTTTAGTATTATTCATGATTTGAAGATAAAATTAAAAAGTGGTGGGCACAATGGCTCACTCCTGTAATCCCAGCACTTTGAGAGGCCGAGGTGGGCAGATCACTTGAGCCCAGGGGATTGGAACCATTCAGGTTTTGAACATAGTGAGACCCCTATCTCTGTAAAAAAAAAAAAAAAAAAAAAAAAAAAAAAAAAAAAAAAAAAAAAAAAGAGAGAGAGACATAATGTGAGACCCTGTCTCTATTTTTAAAAATACAAAAATTAGCTGGGCATGGTGGCTCATGCCTGTGGTCGTAGTTACATGGGAGGCTGAGGTGGGAAGATCGCTGGAGCCTGGGAAGCGGAGGTTGCAGTGAGTCGAGATTGTGCCACCGCACTCCAGCCTGGGTGAGAGAGCGAGAATCTATCTCAAAAAAAAAAAAAAAAAAAAAAAAAAAAAGAAGTTAGGGTGCCATTGATTGGTCTGTTTTGTTCTAGTGTGAAAATTGCCTGGCTTCTGGAAACCGTGAAACAGTATAGATTGCAGCCTCCTCTGAAACACATGCAACTTTCTCTACCCAGAGTTATTTTGTCTCAATCCCTTCCACCCCTCCTTCCATAGCTGCACCACTTCTCTTCCTCTTTCTGTTTTGGGTGTCCTCCTGCAGGTGGTTGTCCACTGAGCTGTGTCTTCCCAGATACAAAGTCAGCTTCACCTGGGTCTTTTGAATAGAATGCACCTCTCCAGTACTGCAAGCTTCACCTGGCTCCTTCTCGGAGATCCTATTTACTGCAGTATGGTATCAATTTATGACTATTTTACTTCTTATTGAGACTCTGTGTGTGATGTCCATAGGTATTCAAGCCCTGGAATGTTATTTCTCACCATTTCCCATCTTTTGCTTGCTGTGGGTCACTAGGCACATTCTGCACTCTTAGTCTTCTTCCTTTGTCATACCTCTTGCCTTCCATGGCAGCTCATTTCAAGGGCTTTATGAAAATAGCTTTCTTTTCTCATCTCTAGTGGACACTTGATGCTTGTGTTCCCTCTATCCTGCGGAAAGGACCCATTATTTTGATATTGCAAACCTTAGCCCAGTAAGTAAATTTGTTTTTTCTCTCCAGTCAACAGCCCAGTATTTCCTAGCTGGTAAGATCCAGCTTTATCTCACACATTTTTATAGTGTGTTTCTTAAATTATATTTCTCAGAATATAGTTCCTTAAGGTGTTCTGTAGAAATATGATTCCACAGACAACGTAATTTGAGAAATGCTGCAGATCTTCCCAGAGAGTCACCATGCATATTAGTAAGTACATCATAGGTCCCAACAAACCCTGTATAAAGACAACTGTTTAACTTATTTAACTACAATGCCCTCCACCTCTGCTTCCCTCTTGCCTCCTCCCAACAAGGTCTATTCAACAGCCTATTAAACTCACCCAGTAGAATTTACAATTCCCTGAACCCATTTGGGCTTTGCTGCTTCTAAGCCTTTGCTTTTGGGGTTTCTTACTTGAAACATCCTCCCAGGCTATCTTTGTCTATCAGAATGACCAGCCCTGCCCCCTGAGCCTAGCTCAGATGGTGACGGTGTGATACTTTCCTTTAAAATATTTCCATATTAAAAAGTGCAGCAGGGATGTGAGCATAACTGAACTCCAATCCACAAGAGGTAAGCGCTTAGCATTTGAAATATCCTAATCAGGAATCAACCTTCCAGAGGTAGTTATTCAGCATTCTAAGTATGCTCGAAATCTATACCAGAGGATTTGTAAATTAGCACAAAGTATGTGAGAAATGAATTTTCACTGGTGTGAGGAGTGATGTTCAAGATCAGTGACTGATTACAAAGATTGTCTAGGCCACACCCCCTGCACGAAGGAGATATAAGAATCAGCAACCCCATTCCCTGGGTTCAGTACTGTGCTCTAGGCCAACTGCCTGAGGGTCTCAAGGACCCTGCTTCAGGGAAGACCTCTAGTGCCTGAGTCCTCTATAATCCTGGAATATTGCAGCCTTCTCAGATATTGGGTGTGGGCTGAGGTGTCAGAGGGCCAAGATGGGGACTTCCCTGAGCTACAAAAACTGCTCACATGACTATGCAGGCTTGCTAATAAATTTCATCCAAGACCTGCTTAAACTCTGTCTTACCTCCTGGTAAGGAGGTAGTGGAGAGGGGCTGCATCACCCTCAGCTAATCTAGAGGTTACAGATAGTTACTACAAGAACCCGAGGAGCAGATGTGGCCGGTCAGCAGACAGGTCAGTCCCCCTTGGGCCATGACTGCTGGCCCAGGCCCCTCTCCGGTCATTTCTGTTCTCAAGGTGATGCTGACCAGGGTGAGAAGTCATCAGTCACCCCAGGGCTCAGCCAGCTCCACCGGCTTCCATCTCCCTGGCGTGTCTTCTGTCCCAGAATCAAAGTGGCTGCATTAGGGAACTGTGAGCCACTAAGGTACTTGGTTAAGGGACATCCACATCTCCTCTCACCCTGTGACCACAACAAAGAGGGACTCTTGCCATGCCAGTTTCCTGCCTGTGCCCTGCCCTCCTCATCCTCCTAAACTCTCCTACGTCTACACACACACATTATTGGGGTTCCTGCAGGATCCATGCCTATACCAGCAAATGTGACTCTGTCATTCCTCCAGAACCTGATTTTGCACATTAGCCCAATGTGGTCAGTCCTGTCTCTGCCTCTGAGTCCACATCTGCAGAATGGAAATAAAGCAGTATCTCCTCATGGGCCTGCATATCCAAACTAGTTTGTATATCCAAAGTCTAGAACACTGCCTGGCATCTTGTAAGCACTTGGTAAGTATTCATTCTTCCTTTTATCTTACTTTCTTCTTAAAAAATTATTATTATAGCTTTGTCTCAACAGGTAGGTTCATTGCACTGGTGTGAAATGAACAAATTCAGGAGGTTGTAATAGCCTTCTATTAACCAAGATAGATATCACAAAGGGATAGATATCACAGAGACCATGCACTAATGTTCACTTCTTTACTCATTGGGACCCTTACTTGGAACTTATTTCCTCCTGGTTTACAAAGAGTTCTAATGAGCTTGATTTGCTTCCTTACTTCACAGAAGATGAGAAAAAGCAAATTAGAAGGAATTTGAGGCAGGCATACCCAAACCATCAAGGAGTGACTGCTGATGGTGAAGAAAGAGTCATAGAAGTATAAAGACAAGCCAAAAGAACCTCAAATTCTGGGATCATTTAGGTAGGAAAAAATAGTCCCATGCCTCAGTACTTCTCAAACCATGTCATTGTTCTAAAGCCTAGTGTAATGGTTGATGTTTATAGTGATGGTCTTGAGTTATTGAGAGATGATTAACTGATTTATAGCATGCTTTGTTTAATGAGGCAGGAAAGTATGTGATATGCTTTAGAACTTCCAACAAAGTGGTGAATGTTAGAGTTTTGAAGCTAAGAGTGATCAATCATGCTCTTGTTGTTTGTTAAAACAATTTATATAACATACCCAGTTCTCACTTCATACCGGATAAATGAAGCATCACTTTCCATGGTTAGTTATAGCAGTTAGTAATTGCAAAATACCCCCTAATCCATGAGGTATAAGCTTGCTTACTTTATTAGAAAAACAACTCCCAAATCTGACTCTTGCTAAATCCTAAAGAGTTTTATAGATACATGTGAGAACAGAGCATGTAGAATAATCGATCTGAGAAACAGACAGGTACTTGTAAATAAAGCAGCCCCTTTTCTAAGTTCTATTTTTAACTTCTTTTGGTCTTGGTCTAGAAGACCTTATCCACTGTTAGGTTTTGCTAAGTTTGAAGCAGATATATTTTAGTATGAAGGAAAGGGCATGGGTATTTCATGGTGTTGCTGTGCTCAAGTTTCCCTTGGCTGTTAAGAGCTGACAGTCTCAAGAGTGCAATGGCCCAGAGCAGGTGGCTTTGCCCCACTGGTGACTGGGATGTGATCCAGTCTGTACTCTGACTTGTCTTGTGCAGAGACACATAAATTCATCAACAGGTAAGGAATTTGAGGGTCTGTAACAAATGATAGTGCAAGAGACAGAGCCTTAAATTAAGGAGAAGAGGGTGTAGGAGGGTAGTAATTACAGCCTGACATTACTGCCATAGCCTCTGCCACCTACTGAGCTCTCGCTATGTACCAGGCCCTGTGCACACATCAATGCTTTGATGCAGATGCCATCAACCCTACAAGGCAGATGCTTTATATAATGAGGAAACTGAGGCTCAGAGATGTTAAGTGACTTATGTAAAGTCACACAGCTAAGTACAGAGGAGATCAAGCTGACATCCAGATCTGTCTGCCTCTCCGGGCCATGGTTTGAACTACTGGATGGGCGCTGGGAAAACATCTTTTCTCTGGGACCAGCTCAGCCTTGGTCTTTGCAGAGAGGAAAGAGGCAGCAGAGGGCTCCCAGGAGTATTCCTGTACTGCTCTGAGGGAGAAATGCCAGGGACAAAGGTTTGGATCCATTTGGAAGGGACCTTGAGGAAACATTGGTTATATTACTTATCCTAGAGGTGGGTCCTCTGCTCTAGGGCCCAATAAAACCAGTAAGCAGTGGGAGCTGCTCCACCTTGCAAGAGAAACTCTTTACACTCCTGCTCCTATGGCCAGTGTGTCTGTCCTCAAAAGCTTTTCCAGGGTCAGTTTTAACTGGGCAGTTTGCTGATCTCCTTAGATATTCAGTTCAGGACTGAGGTGGTTTTCATTTGGGATATCTCTCAGAGGGCAGCTGTGCTGTCATTTCTCCCAGGGAACAAGAAGCAGGACGTAGAGGGGAGGAGGACCCATGGCCCAGCTTCCGTCCGGGGCAGGCCTTCCCTGGCAGAGTGCCTGCGCTCGTTCCTCCGTACAGCTCACCTGGCTGCCACTCTCCTGCTCTGGCGAACATGGCAGCCTCTGTCCCATGTCTCAGTCTGGTCTCAGTTCCTCCTGGATCTTCTTGTTCTTTAGGTTAGTGGCAGTCAGACAGAAAGATAAGAGGTCATGAGCTCAAAGGGGAAGAGTCATGAGGGCAGACTCTGGCTTGGTCCACATGCTTTGGCAAGGCATCCTGAACCACAGGAAAGTCTGGGCTGCAGCAGCAAATAAGGGCTTACGTTTCTCACGGAGTCAAAGAAAAAGGAGGTGATGGGGACAGGGGTGGCAGAAATAACAGGTATCATGATAAAACAAGAGCACTGCAGAGAGAATGGGAACGTGCCCTGGATTCAGACAGACATGGGGAGAGCCCTGCCTGCCACTGACTGTGTGACCATGGACATGGTCTTAGTTTTTGATGGAGATTTGACAGATATAAGCAAAGGAATCCTGGCAAAGAACAGTGGAGGTGTATTATAGACCAGGTGAAAGGGGCCAGATTTTTGAGGGTCTTAAGTGTCAAGCAGAGGTGTTGGGATTTTGTCTTTAATACACTAGGGATCCATTGAAGGTTAGTGAGCAGGGATGTTGCCTGCTCAAAGTAGTGCTTGGGTGAGATTAGCCTAGCAATGTTACATTCCATTTACATTCATGCCTGCATCTGGAAAAATAATGCAAAAATGCTGCCCTATCTATTGGTAGCCTGGGATAACTAACAGTGGTCTTCAGTGCTGTCTACCAAATATTTCTAATTTTCTGCCTTCTGGGAACATAGCATTGCATTTTCCTGTCTGCTTCAAAGTTAGGTGTGACTATGTGATCTACCTAAACCAAGGCAGGGATTGGCAAACTTTTTCTTAAAGGACTAGATAGAAAATGTTTTCAGCTTATGGGCCATATAGTCTCTCTTGCAACTATGCAACTTTGCTGTTGAAGTACGGAAGCAGTCACACAGTGCAATGGAGCACGCATAGCTGTGTGGCAGTAAAACTTCATGTAGGAAAACAGGCAGCTATACAACGCGTGTGAGCAGAAGTGACACTTTTGGACAGAAGCTCTAAGAGCTGGTGCCCAGTTCAATGGCACTGCTGTAATCCTGGAGGCACATGTGAAAGTTCAAAGCCTCTGTCAGGCTGGGACCCCAAGTGACTACATGAGCCAAGTCCCTGTCAATACAATGCATGTTGCACATGTAGCATAGTTAAGAAATAAACCTGGCAGTGTTAAGGCAGTACGATTTTGATGCTGTTTCTTACTGCGGCATAACCTCTCTCTGCGGTATGATACAGTATCATCTTTGTATGCAAAGCATCACATCACCATTCTTTCAGTCCTCCTCATTACAGCTGACATTTACTAAACACTTACTATGTGCCAAATACTAATGGGGGGGAATTTACCAACATCATTTCAATAATTCCTTCTCACAACCATATGACATGAGTGCTGTGATTATACCCATTTTTGAAGAAAAAGAAAATGGAATTTTTGAGAGGTGAATTAACTTGCTTACAATCTCACAAATGGTTAAGTGGAGGAAGTGGGATATGAGCCCAGATTTTCTCATTCTAAATCCGAAGTTCTTCAGCTCTGTGTATCCTGCCTCAGGTCCAGGCCTTTGGCATTTTTCTTTTATCTCTTGGCCCCTTTGCTACTTTGATCACTGTTCCTGGCTGGGTGTGTTATTTTGACATGATCCACAGTGGCCCTGTCACAGGGCAAGAATGAAGAATCATGCTTCCAGAAAAGCGCTGCTCTGAGCAGTGGAGGTGAGAGGAAATAGCCCGGAGGGATGAATTGGATTGGCAGTTCTGACCACACGGTAAGAGGACCACGTGGAGATTGGCAGATCCTTAAGAACTGCTCCCAGTCATGTACCCATGTATTTCCATCAGTCATCCAGAGCCAGTTGTCATCTTTCCATTCTCAGCCATGTTCATGTCTTTCTTTGAAAGGAAAAAATAATTTACATTCTGGAACTGTCTTAAGAAATTGTGCTACTCTCCTTCCTGGCCTGAATAAGCTGTGACTGTCATCTCTGATGGGTTTAAAGACAATTTACCAATCTTGTATTGCAACAGCCTTCCTCTATTGGACACTGTAATAAGAAGTCACATAATGAGTTCTTATAATTCTCAAGAGCTACCATGGAAGATACTATCCATTATGCTATTCAATATTTCTTACTTAAAGTATCATTTAATTAAGTTTTCTATTTAGTATCATGGAATTTTTTCAATAAAATTATACCTTTCCCTAATCAAAAATGAGCATTACATAAGCAATTACATTTCCCTTTTTACCTTGCCCGTTGGAAATAAGGATTTACTTGATACTTGAAAATATAACTGTTCTGACTGAGGATCATGGTGGAAAATCTTTACTCATTCTCCCCCTGCTTCTCCTTCACCCCTGTGGGTTCAGATATCTGTTTCTGACTTTTAAGTTTTAAATGTATAACATTTTATTGTAGGTCACTGAAAATCCTTCTTGGAAGTAGATAAGATGTCAATTATAATTTATAACTTCAGTAGGCCATGTGATAGCAAGTCAGTGAGTAGCGTGGAGTTAACATTCCGAGCTTCTACTTCCCTCTTCCTGGTTGAAAGTTCTTGTTGTTTATCATCTAAGAGTGTCATCCCTCAGTGTGGGAAACCTTTAAGATACAGATCCACTTCCCTTTTTTACAATGACAACTCAAAGTATTATCCTTGTTCTAAACTTACTTCATGCATAGACCAATGATCCAAAAAAGAGATTTTGGGGGCCATCAGATTTGATGAAATTAGTCACAGCAGCAGATGCTTTTTATCAAGCACTTGCTTGCCAGACATTATACTGCCCATTTTGCATGCCGTATTATGTTTACCCTCCAACCTGTGAGATATGTCTTCTTATTGGGCTGGGGGAACTGCGGCTCATGTAAGTAAAGTGACTTGTCAGGACACTCAGTCAAGGAGAGGCTCATGCAGTCAAGGAGATTTAAACACAGGTGTTTGTGACGAGAACTGCACTCCTACTTTACCACAATCGATTCTTGATGATGATGATGATGTCAGGTACTGTTCTTCTACATGCTAGGTACTATTCTAAGTGCAATGCTATGTTCCCAGAAGGCAGAAAATTAGAAATATTTGTACTATTCTAAGTGATTGATATTGTATTAATATCCCTATGACAGGTTCTGCTACCACCATTTTACCATGGGGAAACCAAGGCACAGAGAGGTTAAGTAACTTGCCATAGGTCACATAGGTAGTAAATGGTGGAGGGAGGATTTGAATCTAGACAGTTTGGCTCTAAGGCCCACTCGTTTGCTATGCTGCACTCTCTTTGGTCTTATCGGTCTATAGATATGTTGGATATATCCGACAGAAAAATTAAGATATTGGATCATGAAGCCTAGATCCTTGTTCCCATTCTGCCAAATACTATGTGCCAAGTAGTACAGATAGGACTTTACCAACATCACTCCAATAATTCCTTCTCACAACCATATGACATGGGTACTATTATTATACCCATTTTTGCAGAAAAAGAAAATGGAATTTTGCAAGAGGTGAATTAACTGGTCTACAATCTCATCACCTCCCTTCTGTACCAACCAGGGTCATGGTTAGAATACCAGAACCACACCATTTATTTTAGCAGAGTTTAAGGAGGGAGTTGATTAAACAGGCATGGGAGGCCTACCCTGAGGTAACATAGAGATATAACCACAGGAAGCAGCCTCCACCCCCAAGGCCAAGGGAACAGAGAACAGAAGCTTGGAGAAGTGGGGCTCATAGAACCACAGCTCAGCCTTCAGAGGAGGGACCATCACTTGGCTGGTGTTGGTATCTTAGGTCCTTGGAGGAGGGCCTCCCAGAGCAGAGGCTCAGACCTTGGAGAACAGGGTACTGCCAGAGGCTGCTGGTACCTCTGAGGGGTATGGTGCAGCTGGTTCTGGGAGTGTGGGAAAATGGGAAACCAGAACCAAGTTCAATGCCAAGGTGAAAAACCACCACTGGGTGAGCTACAGGAGCAACCCTCCTCCTGCCTTGCATCCTCCCTCCAGTGCCCCCTGTTGGCAGAAACTAACACAGAGCCAGTCGTTAAGGAGCACTGTGATTTGCACGTTTTCTGATTTCTAGCCCAGTATAACTGAACAGAGACTAGAAGGGGTTGTTCAGGGCTGAGAGACAAGAGCTTCATAAATGGTAATCGTTCTTCTGCTGCCATTTCTTTATTGATAAAACCAAGACTGAACAGATGGTGTGCAGGGAGCAAATGATACTCCCGTTTACCCACTCTCCTGGGCTTCTATCACAGTAAAAAGATGTAGCTTATCAAGTTCTCCTCTCCTCCTCTCTTTCCACTTGACAGTGAGCATCTTGAGGCCTAATATGTTATTTCTCCCAGTACTTGTCTAGTGCAAAGGACAGTTCTTGGTGAGGGCTGCTATTCTATGCTTGAACTATGTAACTACCAGATTTGGACATGTACTTAAGTCACCAACTATTGAATGATCATAGAGGGTGTGCCCAGCCCTGGACCAGGGACTGCGGAGAAGAAGGACATGCTTGAGGCATGGACTGGCTGTGAATGAACTGACAGTCTTCTTATATGAGTGACATGAACCCAACAAGCAAAGAGCAGGTTCTTGCTTATGTGACAAAATGTCTCAAATTTGGGTAGGTTCAGGTAGAGTTTGAGTTTAGGAAAGGGAGCACGATCACATGACTTGGAGTAATTGTTTCTTACCAACATCCAATATACTCACTTGGAGACACCATTTCTCCAAAAGCATGTGTGTTTAGAAAAGCTATTTTATTCTGCCATCTCTAGAGGCTTCCATGCGCATCCAATAATATGCAACTTCTCACATTTTAAAAAATTAAGGTGGAGATATCAAGAGAACATTCAGAAGTTACTTGTTCATGGCTGCAGAAAATCTGCAACAGAGAAATCACGTTAGGAGCAGCCCTGGGTGCATCTTCACAGGCCTCCACCAAATGAGTGAGCACAGCTGACCTTTTGCTAGAAGGTGTCACTGAGCTCCTTATCTAGGCCCAGACCAGAATGTAACCTTGCAGATATGATCCCATGGGAGAGCTGCCCATCTCTCTGACAGTGGGAACATTGTTCCCTAGTCTCAAGGAAGGCTTCAGGGAGTCATTTAATGACGCAGCATTTGATCTTCAGGGTTTGCAGAGAAAGATAAAGTGGCCCAGAGGAAATGAAAACATTCCTCTGGAGTCACCTGCCTACGTCAGCAAGATGCAGGAACATTGGATTAAACAACTGAGAAGTACTCTGATGCTTGCTGGATTCTTTGAGATGATCCCACCATTGACATCACTTTTCCTGATCAGAATACTAACTCTTTATGCAGGAATGGGGCTGTGTTCTTTACACAGAGCCCTCAGGCACACTCCATAAACTTTAAAGATCGAAGTATGAGTTACATAAAGCAAACCCCAGGAACCTGAAATGCATAGCTTGACAGAGTTTTCACATGTTTACACTATGTGACCAGATAAGGTCATAGACTATTTCTAGTACCCTAGAAGACTTCTTTAGGCTCCCTCCTAGGAAGCTCTCTTCACCCTCCCATTCTGACCTTAGATTACTTTTGCCTGATCTTGAATTTTATATTATGTGGATTTTAGAAGAGAATACTCATTTATGTCTGGATCTTTTGCTGAATATTGTACAATTTCATTTTTACTAATGGAGAAACTGCATACAAGTTCAGAGAAGTGTTATGACCTGAACAAGGTTTTACACCTGGAGTCCTACAATATTTTCCATTTCACAGCTCTTTTGCTATAATCCATATATCCAGCCATCCATACATCCATTCATCTAAACCTATCATAAGCAATGGCTTTGTGTCAGGGATGATTCTAGGTCTTGGACATATAGATATGAGTATGTCACCCCTACCCTCAGGGAGCTCCCAGTATAGTGGGAGAGAAATATCTCAGGTGCATAATCAAACAGGACTTGTGAGGGCATAGAACAAAAGGCTGTATATTTATGTGCATGCTGAGAGGAGGAATCTGTGACTGGAGGGCTCAGCGTGGAAGGGATGACATTAGAGCAGAATTGCATTCTTGGACATTTTTCTTAGTTTTTTCTTGCCAACAGGGATGCAAATTCTAAGAAGACAGGATTGGGGTCATCTTCTGTGTATATCCTATAGCACCTTGCAATCATGGAGCCAGCAGGAAATTATTGCTGAATTCATAGCCTACAACCTTTAAACATTGTGAAATGTCTTCTCTAAGGGTATGAGTAGTACACCTAGAATCTTCTAACTCTTAAGCAGAGAGTGACAGGTTACCATCTTGAGTTATTTGATTAGATACTTAGAAAGGTTATAAAGATCTTTAGCAAACAACCATGCCAGTTTCTGCAGAGTTCCTGGTGTGGAACCCTATAGCCAGAGAAACATAAGGCCCTGGATGAATCTCTGAAAATCGTGTCTGCCAACTTGCTTCTCTAGGTAGGTGAGACTTGTTCAAGACTTTTTCATCCTTACAGGACATTAGAAAACACACTGTGGCAAACACATCCTAAGGTGACCCGCAATGAATATAACCCCTTTATAACCCCCCTGTATAATCCTCTCCCTTGATAATGGCAGATCCTGTGCATCTAACCAATAGAATATGGCAAAAGTAATGGGATGTCACCCCTATGATCATGTTATGTTATAGAAGACTCTGTCTTAGCAGACAGAGGAGAGTGTCTCTTGTTGGCTTTGAAAAAGCACGCAGCCATGTGTGAGAGGGCCTGAGAAGAGAGCCAC
The DNA here is from genome assembly GCF_024542745.1 of Macaca thibetana thibetana. Lineage (NCBI taxonomy): Eukaryota > Metazoa > Chordata > Mammalia > Primates > Cercopithecidae > Macaca > Macaca thibetana. Next base: position 29,986,146 of record NC_065595.1, on the reverse strand, counting down.
ATGGCAGGAAGCTGTGTGTGGCCTCTAAGACCTGAGTAGCCTCCAGCCAGTAGTCAGTAAGAAGCTGGGTCCCTAAATCCTACAGCTGCTGGGAAATAAATTGTGCCAACAACCTGAATGAGCTTGGATTCTTCCCCAGTCAAGCCTCCAGATGAGAATGCAGCCCATTTGACACTTTGATTGAAGCCTTGTGACCCCTGAGCAGAGGACCCAACTAAATTGTGTCTACACTCTCTACCCACAGAAACTGGGATGTCATTAATATGTGTTGTTTTAAGCTGCTAAATTTATAGTGATTTGTTACAAAGCAATAGGTAACTAATGCATGCACTTACGTGCAAACACTGATTGTGTCAAAACAACCCTTGTGTGACACATAGTTCTACAGAGACTGTAAGTCTTATATACACCATATATAGGTTGTAGAATAATAACCAATGATTTTTATGATTTCAATTAGCATTTTACTTTTATATTATTGTGGGCTCTGACTTATCTAAGAAGTAAAGCAAGTGACTCAGCAGGAGAAGATGGCGACCATGTGGGATGAGGCCGAGCAAGATGGAATTGGGGAGGAGGTGCTCAAGATGTCCATGGGGGAGATCATCTCACGCACACAGATACTGAACAGTGAGATCAAGATCATGAAGAGTGAAGTGTTGAGAGTCACCCATGAGCTCCAAGCCATGAAGGACAAGATAAAAGAGAACAGTGAGAAAATCAAAGTGAACAAGACCCTGCCATACCTTGTCTCCAACATCATCGAGCTCCTAGATGTTGATACTAATGACCAAGAGGAGGATGGTGCCCATATTGACCTGGACTCCCAGAGGAAGGGCAAGTGTGCTGTGATCAAAACCTCTACACGACAGACGTACTTCCTTCCTGTGACTGGGTTGGTGATGCTGAAAAGCTAAAGCCAGGAGACCTGGTGGGTGTGAACAAAGACTCCTATCTGATCCTGGAGACGCTGCCGACAGAGTATGACTTGCGGGTGAAGGCCATGGAGGTGGATGAGAGGCCCACGGAGCAATACAGTGACATAGGGGGTTTGGACAAGCAGATCCAAGACCTGGTGGAGGCCATTGTCTTGCCAATGAACCACAAGGAGAAGTTTGAGAACTTGGGGATCCAACCTCCAAAAGGGGTGATAATGTATGGGCCCCCAGGGACAGGGAAGACCCTCCTGGCCTGGGTCTGTGCCATACAGACTAAGGCCACTTTCCTAAAGCTGGCTGGCCCCCAGCTGTGCAGATGTTCATTGGAGATGGTGCCAAGCTAGTCTGGGAGGCCTTTGCCCTGGCCAAGGAGAAAGCACCCTCTATCATCTTCATTGATGAGTTGGATGCCCTCGGCACCAAGCGCTTTGACAGTGAGAAGGCTGGGGACCGGGAGGTGCAGAGGACAATGCTGAAGCTTCTGAACCAGCTGGATGGCTTCCAGCCCAACACCCAAGTTAAGGTAATTGCAGCCACAAACAGGGTGGACATTCTGGACCCCGCCCTGCTCCGCTCAGGGTGCCTGGACCGCAAGATCGAGTTCCCAATGCCCAACGAGGAGGCCCGGGCCAGAATCATGCAGATTCACTCCCGAAACATGAACATCAGTCCTGACGTAAACTAGGAGGAGCTGGCCCTGCTGAACAGGTGATTTCAACAGGGCTCAGTGCAAGGCTGTGTGTGTGGAGGTGGGCATGATCTCACTGTGCAGGAGTGCCATGGAGCTCACCCACGAGGACTACATGGAAGGCATCCTGGAGGTGCAGGCCAAGAAGAAAGCCAACCTGCAGTACTAGGCCTAGGGTGTGCCGGCCGGCCCCAGTCTCATGGCTGAAGTGCGCAATAAAAGGTGGTTTAGGGTCAAAAAAAAAAAAAAAGAAGAAGTAAAGCAGAGCATTGCATTGTTTAGGACATAAGTTTAATTGCCCTAAGACAGACCCTAAATCAACCCCTTTTCTTTTTTTTTTTTTATTTATTTTTTATTATTATTATTTATTTATTTATTTATTTATTTATTTATTTTTTTTTTTGAGACGGAGTCTCGCTCTGTCGCCCAGGCTGGAGTGCAGTGGCGCGATCTCGGCTCACTGCAAGCTCCGCCTCCCGGGTTCACGCCATTCTCCTGCCTCAGCCTCCCGAGTAGCTGGGACTACAGGCGCCCACAACCGCGCCTGGCTAATTTTTTTTTTTGTATTTTTAGTAGAGACGGGGTTTCACCGTGGTCTCGATCTCCTGACCTTGTGATCCGCCCGCCTCGGCCTCCCAAAGTGCTGGGATTACAGGCGTGAGCCACCGCGCCCGGCCAATCAACCCCTTTTCTAACATTTGTATAGCTCAGGGCAAGAAGCCAAATGAATGAAATACCATGTCTAAGTCATTAAAAGTTATAAATTACTGTTTAATGTATTCTATTCAACTATATTGGCAATATACCTTTAAAATGACATGTGGAAAGCTATGGTCTTGATATCATTGAAAGTTGGCAAAATGTTAAAGGTAATAGAATTTATTATTATGTCTGTTGGGTATTCTGCTAATGGACAATGTTTGGATGAAACAATCAGATATACATATAATTCATAAATTATATATTCTATAGCAAATTTTCCTGCCTTCATTTCAGAATAATCCTTAATTAATGTTGTTTAATATAACGAGTGTTCAATTGTCAGTAAGGACCTGAAAGACTAAAAAGTTAAATGTGTGTCACATTTGAATGAATTACCATCAAAATGTAGATTTAAACTAATAAATCAAAATTAAAACATTCTAAATTAATATTTTTAAAGGTTTTCAACAGTATTTAAAATATCTAAAATTTAAGATCAAAACACATGAATAATACCAAACTTTAAATTAAAATTTAAATAAGGTTGAAATTGTTACTTAATTTTTAAAACACTTATTTGAATCATTATTTTTATAAAAATAAAACTATTTTTAATTCTAACTTTTCAAGTATATGTAGTTGCCAGTGTAAAGGATCAGTTTCACCTGTATCAAAATATCCCGTATACCTCATAAATATATACACCTACTACATACCCACAAAAATTACAAATTTTTAAAAATCAGTTTCACGTGTCACACATATTATCTCTTGACCTATCTAGATGTGTATATATTTAAAGGTTACAAATTGTTTAATATTGCAAACTATTCCATAACTTTCATATGTAACTCTTGTGGTTATCACATGGTACTGGTAGAATCAAGAATTGGAAGATGAATAGAATCAAGAAAATGAGGATTCTTCCCGTCTGAGAAGCAATACTTCTTGGTTATTCAGGAATCTGTTACATTGCTGGTCTCTGAGGGAGGAGTTGATGAGTCAATACTTAAGGGCTGGCACTGCTCAGATTCTCCCTGTACTCTTGGGTCTGTCCCTGATGTTGGCGATGTCACAATCCCCAATCTTTCACAACACTTGGACACAGTAGCCTTTTGTTTTGTGGACTAGGGCAAGAGATGTGGAGAAATGTTTCCCTGGAGGCTGACCATTAGTCACATAAGCGGATGTTCAGGTGCCCACTCGCTCGTGCTGTGTTGGTGCCCAGGACTGGGTCCTGAGCAACTGGGTGCTCATGCTTCTTTCTTTTCTTTTTTTTTTTTTTTTTTTTTTGAGACAGATTCTTGCTCTGTCGCCAGGCTGGAGTGCAGTGGCACGATCTCGGCTCACTGCAACCTCCACCTCCTGGGTTCAAGCAATTCTCCTGCCTCAGCCTCCCAAGTAGCTGGGATTACAGGGTGTGCACCACCACCCTCGGCTAATTTTTGTATTTTTAGTAGAGATTGGGTTTCACCATGTTGGCCAGGCTGGTCTCGAACTCCTGACCTCAAGTGATCCTCCTGCCTCAGCCTCCCAAAGTGCTGGGATTACAGGTGTGAGCCACCGCTCCTGGCCGCGTTCTTTCATAATTGTGTGTATGGGAGATCCAGGGCTTCCTGATGAAGGGGTTCAATGCACATGCCCTCTTCTGTCTAAGTTGTGGTAGAAGCTGCAGCTCGAATATTAGTTGTTTAAACAATCCAGAAATTTACTTCCTTCTCATATAACACTGCAGGACAAGCAGTCCACCATGGCACAGCAGTTCCATAGCCTTGGGGACCCAGGCTCCTTCTATCTTGTTGTTCACTTTTCCTGAGATATTGTCCTCATTGGCATGACTCAGAATGGCTCCCATTGTGCCTGCAGTTTAGCCAGAAGGAAGGAAAAAAGGATGAAAGGCAGGAGGACATGCCCCTCTTTTTCCAGACCTGATCCTGCAGTTGTACACATCAATTCTACACACATCCCGCTGGTCATAAACAGCTGAGAGATGGAGTTTTCCATGGGTGTCCTAGTGTCCAACTAAAAGTTATATTTCTGTGGAAGAAGAGGAGAACACCATTTGGGTGACAACTGGTAATGTCTGCCACAAGTGTATTTTTAAAATATTAATTTGGGAGGGATAATGATAATTTAGATTCAAGGATACAAGGTTACCGAAGTTCAGTTCTGCTTTTTCAGAACAACAGACAGGTAGGAAACAGCTTTGAATGGTTTTAAGCACATTGCAGGCCAGAGGCTACCTGAAAGGTGAAGCTGAGGTTCCTAACTCTTTCAAGACACCTTGGGGAAAAACTGGGTTCAAATCTACAACCAGCCACAAAGTAGTAACGTGGCTGAGCCACAGTACTGCCCTCAGCCTCCTTTCTTCTTTTTCCATAAAATGAGGGATTTGGACTAGACTTCTGGTTTACAAACTGAGTTCCAGGGGACCTTAGGATTCCTCAGTGTCGCTTCAGGTGGTTTTGAACCACCTTTGAACACTTCTTCCTTGTGTATTTATTTGCCAAAGAAACTCAATTTTGATTGGGTATGTGTCTTAAGGTTCTGTGTAAATCTTCCTTTGAAGGAAAAAAAGGTGGGGCTTCTAATGCTACAAAGAAAGTTGAAAGATGCCTGGACAGTGTGATACCTAGTGGAGGCAGCTTGGCATCATGTCAGATTGCCTGGATTTAAATCCCAGCTCTGCTGCCTAGCTTCTGTGGCACTTCAGGCTAAAGTACTCAACTGTCCTCAGCCTCTAGAATAGGATTTCCTCATCCATAAAGTATGGTCATTGTTATTTGCTTCTCAGGATTGTCCTGAGGCTTAAATGAGATAATATATTTAAGAGGGCTTGTATTAGTCCGGGTTCTCTAAAGAGACAAAACTAATAGGATAGATGAATATATGAGGGGGAGTTTATTAGGGAATATTGACTCACATGATCACAAGGTGAAGTCCCACAATAGGCCACCTGCAGGCTAAGGAGCCGGGAAGCCAGTCCAAGTCCCAAAACCTCAAAAATAGAGAAGCCAACAGTGTAACCTTCTGTCTGTGGCCAAAGGCCAGAGAGCCCCTGGCAGATCACTGGTGTAAGTCCAAGAGTCCAACAGCCGAAGAACCTGGAGTCTGATGTTCAAGGGCAGGAAGCATCCAACATGGGAGAAAGATGAAGGCCAGAACACTCAGCAAGTCTGCTCTTTTCATTCCTACTTTTATGCTGTCAGCTGATTAGATGGTGCCACCCAGACTGAGGGTGGGTCTGCCTCTCCCAGTCCCCTGACTCAAATGTTGATCTCCTCTGGCAACACCCTCATAGACATACCCAGGAACAATACTTTGCATCCTTAAATCCAATCAAGTTGACACTCAGTATTAACCATCACAAGGCTTAACACATGTCCTGGCATAAAGAACATGTTGAATAAATGGCAATGACTATTATCATTACCATGACCATCAACTTTAAGGCTCCAGCTTTTGGTTCTAAGACTTTGAGTTTCTTTGAATTATTGTGCAAGATGGAGGACCCATTGATGAGGGAATAATTATTACTGGATTTTTCCCTTTGCTTTTGGATTTTTGCAGGGTTTCTCGAAATAAGGCATGGGAGAGCCAGCCCATTGCAGGTAAAACAATTTGAACAGAAGACATCAGAGTCTGTAATTTCAAATGCATTATTGAAACAACTTTTTTCTTAACAGAGGAAACAAAATTAATCTTTTAAATCAAGGAGGAAAATTATTTCATTTTAATGCTGCACGTGGCAAGAAAATAAAGTGCAAAGTTTACAGCACTTTATTTCCTTCTTATCAGGAAGGAAGAAGGAAAACCCCATGGTGTTATGTTTTGTCAAACATGACTTTCCAGGGACTAAACCAGACTTTGATTTTAGACCCCTGTTCATTCTAGTTTGGTAAACCCTTGACAAATTCCAGTCTGTTCCACCCACAGGAGAGGGTCACGTTACCATCTCAGCTGCAGAGCTGATGAGGTGGTCATACCGACCTGTAGGATTCCAGAGCTGAGACCTGGAGATCATTGATTACAACTTTCTTCATGGGCCAGTCAGATGTCATATGAAGAATCAAATGAGAGAAATGTGACAGGCTTCTGATCCTCCCACTCATGATTTAAAATCTTCTCTAGAACACCCTTGTTATATCTTTACTCCTACTTGTAACAAGACCTTAAGCCACCCCTATTCCATCTCATTTTCTATCTCTGTGACTGTTCTTGCTTATAAGTCTTCAGCCTGAGTACTGAATTGATGCTCAGAGTTTATCTAAAGCCAGACTCTTCTCCATGTTATTCTCGACAGATGGTCAGTTCTTCTTCTTGAACACATCCCATGACAGGGAACTCACTGCTTTATTAGGGATCAGCCCTTCTTTTGGAGGAGAGCTCCAACTTATTTGAAAACTTCTTCTTTTGCCCCAAAACTTGTTTTCTAATATATATCTATCATATATGTATATCTACGCTTAGCCTTTTTTAACTGTCTGGATCAAGCCTACATAAAGTTTAGCCCCCTTCCCCAGGCTGCCTGGCAAATATTTGAAGCTAACCCACCTCCATCTCCAGGCTTAACCTTCTGAGCTCTCCCATCATCTCTGATCCCTCATGATGACCCTCACGTGCCTGCTCAATGACCTCTGGGCTTCCCCAGTATTGTTGAAAGCGCGCTTGTTAAAGTCAGTTCACCCAAACTAGTTACTAAGCGCTGTACCTACTTTCATTCCTGTTTCTCCATTTCTCCCCATTTTGCTTGTAAAGCTCTACTTGATACCCCCAAATAATAGTTTGATTAATGTTGTAGAAAAGAGGAAGAATATATACAAGCTAAGTTCTATGTCTCTTCATACATTTCTGTATCGACATAGCTTTTTTTTTTTTTTAATTATACTTTAAGGTCTAGGGTACATGTGCATAACGTGCAGGTTTGTTACATATGTATACTTGTGCCATGTTGCTGTGCTGCACCCATCAACTCATCAGCACCAATCAACTCGTCATTTACATCAGGTATAACTCCCAATGCAATCCTCCCCCTTCCCCCCTCCCCATGATAGGCCCCAGTGTGTGATGTTCCCCTTCCCAAGTCCAAGTGATCTCATTGTTCAGTTCCCACCTATGAGTGAGAACATGCGGTGTTTGGTTTTCTGTTCTTGCGATACTTTGCTGAGAATGATGGTTTCCAGCTGCATCCATGTCCCCACAAAGGACACAAACTCATCCTTTTTTATGGCTGCATAGTATTCCATGGTGTATATGTGCCACATTTTCTTAATCCAATCTGTCACTGATGGACATTTGGGTTGATTCCAAGTCTTTGCTATTGTGAATAGTGCTGCAAGAAACATACATATGCATGTGTCTTTATAGCAGCATGATTTATAATCCTTTGGGTATATACCCAGTAATGGGATGGCTGGGTCATATGGTATTTCTAGTTCTAGATCCTTGAGGAATCACCATACTGTTTTCCATAATGGTTGAACTAGTTTACAATCCCACCAACAGTGTAAAAGTGTTCCTATTTCTCCACATCCTCTCCAGCACCTGTTGTTTCCTGACTTTTTAATGATCGCCATTCTAACTGGTGTGAGATGGTATCTCATTGTGGTTTTGATTTGCATTTCTCTGATGGCCAGTGATGATGAGCATTTTTTCATGTGTCTGTTGGCTGTATGAATGTCTTCTTTTGAGAAATGTCTGTTCATATCCTTTGCCCACTTTTTGATGGGGTTGTTTGTTTTTTTCTTGTAAATTTGTTTGAGTTCTTTGTAGGTTCTGGATATTAGCCCTTTGTCTGATGAGTAGATTGCAAAAATTTTCTCCCATTCTGTAGGTTGCCTGTTCACTCTGATGGTAGTTTCTTTTGCTGTGCAGAAGCTCTTTAGTTTAATGAGATTCCATTTCTCAATTTTGGCTTTTGTTGCCGTTGCTTTTGGTGTTTTAGACATGAAGTCCTTGCCCATGCCTATGTCCTGAATGGTATAACCTAGGTTTTCTTCTAGGGTTTTTATGGTATTAGGTCTAACATTTAAGTCTCTAATCCATCTTGAATTAATTTTCGTATAAGGAGTAAGGAAAAGATCCAGTTTCAGCTTTCTACTTATGGCTAGCCAATTTTCCCAGCATCATTTATTAAATAGGGAATCCTTTCCCCATTTCTTGTTTTTCTCAGGTTATTCAAAGATAAGATGGCTGTAGATGTGTGGTATTATTTCTGAGGACTCTGTTCTGTTCCATTGGTCTATATCTCTGTTTTGGTACCAGTACTATGCTGTTTTGGTTACTGTAGCCTTGTAGTATAGTTTGAAGTCAGGTAGCGTGATGCCTCCAGCTTTGTTCTTTTGACTTAGGATTGTCTTGGAGATGTGGGCTCTTTTTTGGTTCCATATGAATTTGAAAGCAGTTTTTTCCAATTCTGTGAAGAAACTCGTCGGTAGCTTGATGGGGATGGCATTGAATCTATAAATTACCTTGGGCAGTATGGCCATTTTCACGATATTGATTCTTCCTATCCATGAGCATGGTATGTTCTTCCATTTGTTTGTGTCCTCTTTTATTTCACTGAGCAGTGATTTGTAGCTCTCCTTGAAGAGGTCCTTTACATCCCTTGTAAGTTGGATTCCTAGATATTTTATTCTCTTTGAAGCAATTGTGAATGGAAGTTCATTCATGATTTGACTCTCTGTTTGCCTGTTACTGGTGTATAAGAATGCTTGTGATTTTTGCACATTAATTTTGTATCCTGAGACTTTGCTGAAGTTTCTTATCAGCTTAAGGAGATTTTGGGCTGAGACAATGGGGTTTTCTAAATATACAATCATGTCATCTGCAAACAGGGACAATTTGACTTCTTCTTTTCCTAACTGAATACCCTTGATTTCTTTCTCTTGCCTGATTGCCCTAGCCAGAACTTCCAACACTATGTTGAATAGGAGTGGTGAGAGAGGGCATCCCTGTCTTGTGCCAGTTTTCAAAGGGAATTTTTCCAGTTTTTGCCCATTCAGTATGATATTGGCTGTGGGTTTGTCATAAATAGCTCTTATTATTTTGAGATACGTTCCATCAATACCGAATTTATTGAGCGTTTTTAGCATGAAGGGCTGTTGAATTTTGTCAAAGGCCTTTTCTGCATCTATTGAGATAATCATGTGGTTTTTGTCTTTGGTTCTGTTTATATGCTGGATTACGTTTATTGATTTGCATATGTTGAACCAGCCTTGCATCCCAGGGATGAAGCCCACTTGATCATGGTGGATAAGCTTTGTGATGTGCTGCTGGATCCGGTTTGCCAGTATTTTATTGAGGATTTTTGCATCGATGTTCATCAGGGATATTGGTCTAAAATTCTCTTTTTTTGTTGTGTCTCTGCCAGGCTTTGGTATCAGGATGATGTTGGCCTCATAAAATGAGTTAGGGAGGATTCCCTCTTTTTCTATTGATTGGAATAGTTTCAGAAGGAATGGTACTAGCTCCTCCGTGTACCTCTGGTAGAATTCAGCTGTGAATCCATCTGGTCCTGGAGTTTTTTTGGTTGGTAGGCTATTAATTATTGCCTCAATTTCAGAGCCTGCTATCGGTCTATTCAGGGATTCAGCTTCTTCCTGGTTTAGTCTTGGGAGAGTGTAAGTGTCCAGGAAATTATCCATTTCTTCTAGATTTTCCAGTTTATTTGCGTAGAGGTGTTTATAGTATTCTCTGATGGTAGTTTGTATTTCTGTGGGGTCGGTGGTGATATCCCCTTTATCACTTTTTATTGCGTCTATTTGATTCTTCTCTCTTTTCTTCTTTATTAGTCTTGCTAGCGGTCTATCAATTTTGTTGAAAAGTACAAAAAAAAAACTAGCCGGGCGAGGTGGCGGGCGCCTGTAGTCCCAGCTACTTGGGAGGCTGAGGCAGGAGAATGGCGTGAACCCGGGAGGCGGAGCTTGCAGTGAGCTGAGATCTGGCCACTGCATTCCAGCCTGGGCGACAGAGCGAGACTCCGTCTCAAAAAAAAAAAAAAAAAAAAAAAAAACCAACTTCTAGATTCATTGATTTTTTGGAGAGTTTTTTGTGTCTCTATCTCCTTCAGTTCTGCTCTGATCTTATTTATTTCTTGCCTTCTGCTAGCTTTTGAATGTGTTTGCTCTTGCTTCTCTAGTTCTTTTAATTGTGATGTTAGAGTGTCAATTTTAGATCTTTCCAGCTTTCTTTTGTGGGCATTTAGTGCTATAAATTTCCCTCTACACACTGCTTTAAATGTGTCCCAGAGATTCTGGTATGTTGTATCTTTGTTCTCATTGGTTTCAAAGAACATCTTTATTTCTGCCTTCATTTCGTTATGTACCCAGTAGTCATTCAGGAGCAGGTTGTTCAATTTCCATGCAGTTGAGCGGTTTTGATTGAGTTTCTTAGTCCTGAGTTCTAGTTTGATTGCACTGTGGTCTGAGAGACTGTTTGTTATAATTTCTGTTCTTGTACATTTGCTGAGGAGTGCTTTACTTCCAATTATGTGGTCAATTTTGGAATAAGTGTGATGTGGTGCTGAGAAGAATGTATATTCTGTTGATTTGGGGTGGAGAGTTCTGTAGATGTCTATTAGGTCTGCTTGCTGCAGAGATGAGTTCAATTCCTGGATATCCTTGTCAACTTTCTGTCTTGTTGATCTGTCTAATGTTGACAGTGGGGTATTGAAGTGTCCCATTATTATTGTATGGGAGTCTAAGTCTCTTTGTAAGTCTCTAAGGGCTTGCTCTATGAATCTGGGTGCTCCTGTTTTGGGTGCATATATATTTAGGATAGTTAGCTCTTCTTGTTGAATTGATCCCTTTGCCATTATGTAATGGCCTTCTTTGTCTCTTTTGATCTTTGATGGTTTAAAGTCTGTTTTATCGGAGACTAGTATTTGCAACCCCTGCTTTTTTTTTGTTCTCCATTTGCTTGGTAGATCTTCCTCCATCCCTTTATTTTGAGCCTATGTATGTCTCTGCATGTGAGATGGGTCTCCTGTATACAGCAGACTGATGGGTCTTGACTCTTTATCCAGTTTGCCAGTCTGTGTCTTTTAATTGGAGCATTTAGTCCATTTACATTTAAGGTTAATATTGTTATGTGTGAACTTGATCCTGCCATTATGATATTAACTGGTTATTTTGCTCGTTAGTTGATGCAGTTTCTTCCTAGCCTCGATGGTCTTTACATTTTGGCATGTTTTTGCAATGGCTGGTACCAGTTGTTCCTTTCCATGTTGAGTGCTTCCTTCAGGGTCTCTTGTAAGGCAGGCCTAGTGGTGACAAAATCTCTAAGCATTTGCTTATCTGTAAAGGATTTTATTTCTTCTTCACTTATGAAACTTAGTTTGGCTGGATATGAAATTCTGGGTTGAAAATTCTTTTCTTTAAAAATGTTGAATATTGGCCTCTACTCTCTTCTGGCTTGGAGAGTTTCTGCTGAGAGATCTGCTGTTAGTCTGATGGGCTTCCCTTTGTGGGTAACCCTACCTTTCTCTCTGGCTGCCCTTAAGATTTTTTCCTTCATTTCAACTTTGGTGAATCTGGCAATTATGTGTCTTGGAGTTGCTCTTCTCGAGGAGTATCTTTGTGGTGTTCTCTGTATTTCCTGAAGTTGAATGTTGGCCTGCCCTACTAGGTTAGGGAAGTTCTCCTGGATGATATCCTGCAGAGTGTTTTCCAACTTGGTTCCATTTTCCCCCTCACTTTCAGGCACCCCAATCAGACATAGATTTGGTCTTTTTACATAATCCCATAGTTCTTGCAGGCTTTGTTCATTTCTTTTTCTTCTTTTTTCTTTAAACTTCTCTTCTCACTTCATTTCATTCATTTGATCCTCAATTGCTGATACTCTTTCTTCCAGTTGATCGAGTCGGTTACTGAAGTTTGTGCATTTGTCATGTATTTCTCGTGTCATGGTTTTCATCTCTGTAAGTTCGTTTATGGCCTTCTCTGCATTACTTATTCTGGTTATCAATTCTTCCACTCTTTTTTCAAGATTTTTAGTTTCTTTGTGCTGGGTACGTAATTCCTCCTTTAGCTCTGAGAAGTTTGATAGTCTGAAGCCTTCTCTCATCTCGTCAAACTCATTCTCTGTCCAGCTTTGATCTGTTGCTGGCAATGAGCTGCGTTCCTGTCTTCTGTGTCGCTCGCGCTGGGAGCTGGAGACTGGAGCTGTTCCTATTCGGCCATCTTGCTCCGCCCCACCTCAACATAGCTTTTAAAAAACAGTTCCACCATAAAAATCTATATATAAAATCTGGGATTCGCCAAGACCTTCAGGACTTTTCCAGTGACTATTCCCATATTTCAGATAAAACTGGGGGTAAACGCTGCATCTTTTATTTGTCCTTACTACATTTCCCTTGGCTTTGAGAATGTTTGTGTTTTTGCATTATCTCTAAAATGTATGAAGGTAATGTTTATATCTATTTCTATCTTTAGAAATGTTAGAGACCACATGCAATTAGACACAATCTACAAGCCTAATGAGAAAGCGTTGGCTTCATTGGTAAAAGCGTGATCATTATTATGGAGTGGGGCAGGTGTTTGAAAGGATGGATCAGGGTAAGTAAGAGCATCCCAAATCTAAAGAGAAAATGCAGACTGTGCCCCTGAGAACACTATCTGAAAGTCAGTATGGTAAACACTCAAGCCCTCCAAGATGCAGGTACCTGACCTGGGTAACTGCCTTCTGTAGAATATCTTTCTACGACCCAGATTGGTTAAAGTCATTACACGCTACTTATGCAAGAAGGTGAATGTAAACTGAGAACTGGCCAACTGTATCATTTTAATTAGGCTGTCTCCCTGCAAAAAGAAGACTATATGAAGGATCTTTTGTGAAGAATCAAATTTCTATAAACTTGGGTTAATGCGTGCCAACCAGAGATTCCTTGCTAAAGGTATCAGAAGTCCTGATATTATACACTGACTAGTCTGCAATTATGAGACTTTTCATCGGAAAAATTAAGTGATAAGCCATGATTTGTTTTTCTGTGAGTCATTATGATGTTTATCCAGTACATCAAAGCTCAGTTTAAATTAAACTGGACCCAAAATCATTTATTTATTTATTTATTTATTTATTTATTTATTTATTTATTTTAGAGACAAGGTCTTTCTCTGTTGCCCAGGCTGGAGTATAGTGATGTCACATAGCTCACTGTAACCTTGAACTCCTGGACCCAAGTGATCCTCCCACCTCAACCTCCCAAGTAGCTAGGACTATAGGTATGTGCCACCACACCTGACTAATTTTTTTATTTTTATTTTTATTTTTTTATTTAATAAAGTTTTATTTTTCCAAAGGTACAGTTGGTTGGACCTATTCATACATCTTCACCAGCAGCTGGAGCATCCTGCCCTTGGTATTTCTGGTGTAAATTACTTGAGCTCTGTGCTTTGAAACCAGTTTGATAAGTCCTTTACTAAGGAACTCTTGAAGGGCTGCCCTGGCCAGGGAGCCTGAATCTTCAGTCTCTCAGAGACCACAGCTGGGGTTAAAAGTTTATCGTTGGGAACTTCCTTACAGAGTTTGTCGTAGGTAGCTTTGTCAAACAAGACTAAGTTATTGAGCTTGTCCTGAACTTTGCCTTTGGACCACTTCTTCTTTTTGGCCTTGCCCCCAGATTTGTTCACTGGGTCTTTGTCTTTCTTGGCCGACTTTCCGGCATCCTTCTTCTTGTCGTCCTTGGGCGGCATTGCGAAGCTCGGAGAGCAGCAGTGGACAGCACAGCCTTGCTAAGATGTCGGACAAAAAAAAAAGCTATTTTTATTTTTTTTATAGGGACAGAGTCTCACTATGTTGCCCAGGCTGGTCTCAAACTCCTGGCCTCAAGCAGTCCTTCCACCTCAGCCTCCCAAAGTGCTGGGATTACAGGCATGAGCCACCACGCTGGGCCTGGACCCAACTGGGCCTTCATCCAGTGAGACAAGCAAATTTCCATGTCATTGATGACTGCCTCTTTCTTCCTGTGTCTTTTCAGTAAGACTTTCTCACTTCAGCGAGCACACTCACACTCCATGGAAACCTACTCATAATGCTAAACCTCCTTTTAACCATTTTTAACCATTTCATTCTTTGACCAAAGCTACGCCAAATCGACTGATGTTTCTGTCCTTTCCACCCTGCAGTCCTTTCTCTCTGCAGTGCTAGTGAGAGAGGAGGCACAGCCTCATGTGGGTCCACAGGGAGGCTAGTGTAAGTAGAGACTCTGGACTGAGTTGCAGAGCTGCCAACCTTGAAACAGAAATAGGATATTGGCTCCCCCAAGGAAATGCAGGCTGTGCAACTTCTTTATTTGGGTTGGCAACAATAGGCATGCACTTTACTTCTGCTGAGGCCTGATCACTTGCTGAATATTTATTTGTCCCAAAGATTATTTAGCTATCCTCAGGAATCCGGGCTCTCTGGCCAAGTTTTCTCCTTTGGCATGGGTTCCCAGTGGGGAATGTGACTGATCCTTTCTCCCTTCAAAAGGGGCCAGAATGACCATCGAGCTGGAAGTGGAAGTGTTACAGGAGAAGAGCAAAATGGGACACAAGAGCACCCATGACTTGCGAAGACAGTGGCAGAGCTGAGTAGAACTTGGATCTCCAAATCCAATGTTCTTTCCAGGAGGCCAGAATCTCTCAAACTTTCAGGAGCATATCATTATACGAGGAACTTATCTAATAAAATGCAGATTTTTAGTTTTCCTCATTAGAAATTCTGACGCAGAATCTGCCTGTTTAATGTGTATCTTCCTGTGGCCATGAACTGAGATACCATCTCTATGCATGAGATCACTCCAGCCCATCAACATTTACTTTCTGCTTATACTCACCCAGGGAGGGGAATGTTGCCAGACAGTTAAATATGAAAACCATCATATCTTCTTGCTCATTTTTTGAAAATTATAGCGCAGGCCAGGTACAGTTACTTGTGCCTATAATCCTAACATTTTGGGAGGCTGAGGTGGGAAGACTGCTTGAGGCTAGGAGTTCAAGACCAGCTTGGGCAACACAGTGAAACTGTATCTCTATAAAAATTAAAAATATATATATAGCACAAAGAACATTATAAAAACATTAAAATAAACTTGCAGAAAGAAAAAAAATCCACCCATGGCCCAGAGCTCCATCAAACAGTCTATCTACTTTCCCTTCCATGTTTGGAGAGGTTATCCTTGTATTTAGATAACTATCAACCTAATAATTATTTTATCTTATTTTTATTTCTTTCGGCCAAGTGTCCTTTTTATTATTTGACTTGCTAAGAAACAGGGCCCTTGAATGCTATTAAAGAAGAAAAACAGTGCTTAACTTTATCAATCATTTGCTACATTACTGGGTACTGTGCTCAGGGTTTTATGTACATTCACTCATTTAATCACATCAGCCTTATGAAGAAGGTCCTAGTATCCCCACTTTCCAGATTAGGAAACTGAGGCTTCAAAAGTATTAATAGTTTATACCAAATTATAAATCTTCTGACTCCAAAACATATGCTCTTCTTTTCCAAACTGCCTTCTAGACAGCAGACAAAAGACAGAAGATGCCTGGCCCGCAGCTCTTCATCCCCACAAAGAAGGGAGACCTACACAGGAAACAACTAAAGGCCAAAAATAACAACTGTACTTAAGCACTAAAATGTGCCCTGAAGATACATAGTGCTGCAGGGAGTGAGAGCGGGGCAATACCTATGTGAGCAGGAAACCTTAAATACAAGGGAGAAAAATGGGCCACGATCCTAATGGCAGAGGCTGCTATTATAGGTTTGGGGACAGCAGAATGACTCGGTGAAGTGAAAAGTCACAGAGAGCCCCAATCCGCCACGAAGCCATTCATTTTAGCTGACTGTCCAAACAGACCCTTGGCCAGAGCCACTAAATATTTCAGATTTGACTCTTTCTCTCCAGAGCTGATAAGCAGCACAGGCAGGATCCCAGATGGTAGGAAAAAGGGGTGACAAGCTAGAGAATCAAGCTCTGAGTAAGAATGCAGGTGCCACCAGGGGCGAAATGTTTTTCCAGAAATGAATCCTCCATTGTTGCTAGAGAGTTTGAGTTCTAAAAGCTTTGCTTATGATTTCCCTGGAGTTTCTTGAGGGTCTCCAGTGTCCAAGTATCTGTGATACTTTCTGTCTTCACCATGCATTTGGCATTTAGCGTTAGCTAATGCCATCGTTTCATGTGCTGCCCATCACCGTCGTTCCATGACGTTTACTGCCTGTGCATGGCACTGTGCCGGGCACAGAAGACATTTGTAAGTCTCTGCCACTGGGTGTATACAGCCTTTCTGGGTAGACAGGGCACATCTTAATGCCTATTAACAGCCCTTAACAGTTCACTGTGATCTCAGTAGACTTTATCATAAGGTGAAGCAGGATATAGGGCAACCATTGAGAGGGCAAATCAAAATTGGGCCAGACAGGCAGAGGATGGAGAGGCCCTGAGGCGGTCGTGGGGTTTTCAACCATGTCTTTCTTGGGGGCCTGCCTGAGGCATCACATGTGCTAGTGGGTTCTCTAGGAAGCAGAGGCTGCGCCAAGATTAGCTTGAAGGGCATTTGTTACTCCAGGGGGTGCTTCTGGGGTTAAGACTTGAGAAAGGGGGAAGAGGGAAGCAGGGTTGAAGCGTGGCTGGGCTGCAGGCACAGTGTTAGCCTCCTCTGATGCGTGGAGACTTCTGTGGCTGAAATGGTCCTTCAGAGTTGCCCCAAGTTGGAGGCCCTTTGTACTTTCCTGTCCTTGGCTGTGGGCTGCCCTGGGCAGGAGGTATGAACCCTGGCCAGGTGACTCTGTTCAGCCAAGCCAGTCCTTGGAGGGGGCTGCCACTGAGTCTGCTGGCAGCCTCCCAGCAGCTGGGGCAAGGAGGCCTTCATTCCTCAAGGGGGATTTGGCCTCATGTACTGCCCTCAGAGAGGCACTCAATAAACATTGACACATTGGCTGAGAACACGTCACTCCCTCATGGCACATGGTCCCTGATTTGTGACTTGGACGCAGGCAGAATAGGTTTGGAACCGCAGCATTTGTTTAAAGAAGAATAATGGACCAGGCTGCGAAAGACCATTTTGTGAATGATTGTATAACAGCCATCACAAACTGCTGAATGTATGGGTTTCAGACTTTAGCATAAGAGCATCATCGGTAATGAGAGTGAAAGCCAGTGCTCCCAAGCCAATTAATGATGGTCGGGGAGAAATTAGTGACCTGTACAGTCAGATAAATAGTCTCATTTCACATACTGTTCCCAAAAGATTTTTATTTTTCAGGAACGGAGCCCTTGAAGTAAGATAACTATCTCCTGTGTACACATATGGACGCAACTGTTAGTTAATTCAGAAGACAGCTAAGGAAACAAACTAATTTATAGTGTGCCTCCCTTCCAGGAGCTGAAGTAGCTCTTTGGGTATCATTTATCAGGCTGTAAGAGAGCTGTAGGAGTTCAGAAGGGAGTATTTAATCTATCTGTTTTGGCAGAGATGGGGGAAACGCCATGGAGTGAGGTAAATTCCCCGAAGTCTCAGGCAGGGAGTGGTTAATTCAGAACTAGAACCTGGTCCCAGTCAGGTCTCAGCGCTTGATGCATCAAGCTCCTGCAAGCCAGGGGGGCTGGTCTCAAAAGAATTATAAACATCGCGCAGCAGCATAGATTTTTCTACAAATTCATTTAGACTCATCCCAAATCGACTTGTCCCCACTTTCCTGTCTGTGTAAATGGAACCTTCAATACCCAGTCAAGCAAAATAATTATCTTCTTTAGCCCTTCCTGTCCTCAGTCTTCACAGTGAATCTGTCAGCACATCCCATTAGCTCCACTTCCAGAATGCATCTCGCATCCCTCTGAACCCCCAGCCCTGACACTGAAGTCTAAGCCACCATCGTCACCTGCCTGGACCACCTCAGGTGGCCTCCTTACTGTCTCCCTGTTCCCATTATTGTGGGGAACTGCAGTACATTCTTTGCATTTCGGGAATCAACCAGAGGGAACTTGTAAACATGCAAATCAGACCATGTCATTTCCCTGCTTGGAACACTTCGCTGTTTCCCAGTGCACTTGGGATAAAGTCAAAACCACTTACCGTTTTAACATACAAGGTCCTGCTCTGCCACCTCTTCAACCTCATCCCCAACCCCACCCTTCTGGCTTCAGCCCCACTAGTCTCTTTCCTGAATACAACAAGTGTGTTCTGCCCAAGGGCCTTTGCACTCGCTGTGTGCACTGCCTGGATTGCTCTTCCTCAAGCGGCTACATAGATGGCCCCTTCTTACCTTTCAGATCTCAGGCAACATGATTTCTTTTCAGAGACACCTGGCCAAAATAATCTTTTTTCCTGACATATGCAATCACATCACCTGTCCCTATTTATTCCTGCTGACTTTATTTTATCTCTGTTTACTTATCTTGGTATTTGTCTTTTCCCACTCAGTGTAAATTCCACCAGAGCAAGGACCTGTTTACTAGTTTATGGCTAACACAATGCTGGGACAGAGTAGGATGTAATCAGCATTTGGCAAAAGTATGAATGGATATATGAGTGTATGGGCTTTGTATGGCCTGTTGCACAAATGGAAGCAGAATGCAAGAGTACCAGCCAAATTATGATTTCCCAATTACATTCCTAGATATTTGTACAGTAAGTTATAATTTGCAAATATTTTATTTTAGGTTCCAGAAGAGTAAAGGAAATCAACATGTGAGCAGTGTAGTACTGTATATGGCAATGCTGTGGACCTATTTCATGATGTCACAGTCTTCCCGTTCACCTAAGATTGTTAATAGTCTATAACTTACAAAATAGTATATACTGTAGGGTCCTATTTGACTTTTTAAAATGTTATTATAAGCAGAAAATACTAAAAGGATGCTACCAAAGTGTTAGCCAGACTTATCCTGGATGTTAGGGTTATTCTTTCTGTTTTGTTTTTCTTTTCTTTATTATCTGATGTTTATATGATGAATTTACAATTTTTTTAAAGTATAACTTTGTTTTTTAATAACACCAATGGTGAATCCTTTCGTGGTGGTGATGGTGTCATTGGTGAACATATTGTTTTAAGATAGATCTCTTCTAAGGTACACAGGTGCTCTTCCTGGAGAGCCCTGCCTGGTATGCCTGCCTGGTGCAGCTGCCTGGGAAGCTTTGGCTGCCTGTGATCTAGAGAACTTGCTGTGTTCAGAAAGTGACACCTGAGAGCACCCAGCAGCAAGCTTAAAGAGTGTTGAGTCAGCTCTAAGCTTTGTCAAAACACAGGGCCCAACCAAGACAGCCTATCTTGTCCCTCAGCCTGTGGCACTGAATTCCACTCTAATTCACTCTCTGGGGTACCTGGAAGATGAGGACTATCTGGAAATG
Organism: Macaca thibetana thibetana; assembly: GCF_024542745.1. NCBI lineage: Eukaryota > Metazoa > Chordata > Mammalia > Primates > Cercopithecidae > Macaca > Macaca thibetana. The sequence goes on along the minus strand of NC_065595.1, from coordinate 29,966,485 downwards.
AAAGACGTCCTTGCTGACTGGCACTTGCCCCAGGACACCGGTGTGGAGAGGCTGAGGCCCAGGACCTGAAAACTCAGCCAGCTTTGTGCTTTCCTGAGCTTTTTCAGGGCACAGGGGGAGGCATGGGAGAAAGAACAAGTCAAGGAAGAACCAAGCTGGTCCTGGAAAATGCAGGGTCTGCATCAGGGATGGATGGCCTCCGTCACCCCAGGAGACCGAGCCTTGGTGACCAGAATCTTGGGATGCTAAGAGACAGAGAAAGTGCTGGCCATGAAATATGGCAAGATTTTTTTCCTTCCTCACTTTATTCTTGCATTTTATTTTTCTCCTTTCCTGGGTCCTCAGCATCATTCTCTGAGAGCCCTTTTCTAGCTTCCTCCCTCCAAAGACCACAGGAGTCACAAACCCCCATTCCATGAGCAAATGTGTATTGGGCTCTTAGCACATACAAGGGCTGTGACACAGACAGCAGAGGAGGCCAAGGAGTAGAAGACAGCCCCTTCCTTCATGGAGCTTCCAGTTCAATTAGAGAGGGAAGACATGCATAAAGTCTGAATGCCAGAGTAGACTTGGGGTAGCACATGACCATATCAAAGCCAGGCTGGACCCAGGATTGCTGAGGTCTGAAGCTTATACAGCATTGGGAGATCCTCATAGAAAGAAGAGATAGAAAATAGCTAGAGCCCCTCCCAGGTCTCTGGAAGAGGCTCTTACTAGTGAGGAACTCTTGGCTTAAGCTTTGTTAGTTTCTTGGTGTATTAGGGTTCTCCAGATAAATAAAACCAACAGGGTATGTGTATGCGCGCGCGCGCGCACACACACACACACACACACACACACACACACATATATAATGACATTTATTTTAAGGACTCAGCTAATGTGATTATGGAGACTGACAAGTCCAAAATCAGCAGGGTGGTCTGGCAGTCTGGAAACCCAGGATAAGCTGAGGTTGCATTGAAGCCTGAAGGCCATCCACTGGCAGAATTCCTTCTCACTCAGGGGAAGTCCTTCATTTGTTCTATTAAGGCCTTCAACTGACTGGAAGAAGGCCACCTATGCATATTATGAAGGATCATCTGCTTTACTCAGAGTCCACTAATTTAAATGTAAATCTCATCCAAAAACATCCTCACAGAAACATCCAGAATAATGTTTGACCAAATATCTGGGCATCATGGTCAACCAAGTTGACATAAAATTAAACTTCACACCAGGCAAATCCACCTCTGAACGTGAGGTCTGCAGAAGGAAGAAGTGCTGTGGACCAGACGGTCAGAGGACGTTTCCTGGGAGAGGTGTGATTGAACCAGCCTTGGGGATGCCTTGGGTGTCATGGCGTCTGTGGTCCTTGCACATTGAGCCTCAGTGTGGACGGGGAGTCTGTCCCACGGCCTTGCTGGAGGCGGGAAGGATTCTGGGATGGCTGAAGGAGTTGGTAACCTTTGGCCCAAAGGGTCATCAAGGTGTCACACGTGACCCACTTGCTCCCACACTGTCCCCCTCTGGGAACCTGTTTTTCCTTTTTCTCGTCCCCTCTCCCCTCCCATTCCTCAACACCCTTTCTTCTGTCTCCTCCCTGAGGTTAAACCTGGAATGAGACCAGGCCCTTCAGGCTCCCAGGAAGTCACAAGGGGTCTCCAGCAGATGTGCTTCATCCAGATACTCAGCATGAACACAGCTTGCCCCACACCCAGATCCTCAAGATGTTCAGGGGGCTCTGTAGTGTGTTCCCCAACCCTGTGCCCGAGTGACTCTTTGCATTTGCACGTGGTGTCATTTATTATGCAGGTGTACTTTGTCAAGGGAAACCAGCCTCCTGGCTATCTCCTGTCCCTTGTTAATCTGCAAGACAGATGGGTGCTGCCATTAGGCCTTGTCACTGTGAAGGGAAGGGAGAGCATCACCATTCCAGCCCGGCATTTTTGTCCTCCCTACCACCCCACCCCCCACCCACTCATCTTGGCCACGTGGCCTCCATTCCAGCTCCTGCTGTGTTTCCTCAACTGGCTCCTGCCCAGACCTCCCATGGACCACCTGGTCAAAGGAGGCTTCCTGGGAGAGGCAGACTTGGACCAGCACTAGGGGTTGGCTTGGGCATCATGGCATCTGCTGTCCTTGCACATCGAGCCTCATGGTGGACCAGGGAGTCTGTCCTATGGCCTCATTGGAGATGGGAAGGATTCTGAAGGAAGGATTCCGAAGGAAGGATTCCCCTCAAAAGCAAGAAACTGATACAATCATCTGAAGAGGGTACAATGGATAGCAATGGTTCCTTGAGGCCACAGACACTCCCATCTGGAACTTTCCTTCCTGATCCCACCACCAGCTTCAGGGGTGGCCTGAGCTCTGGAGGAAGGAGAGGCTGCAGCTGGGTTTCCCACTCCAGGCCAAACCCAGCCTTGAGATCCCTCTGACTTGAAAGCAGAGCTGAACACCCTGCCACTGTGTTGTCTTCAAACCAAAGTTGTCGCTTATAAGGACCCCTTGCCTACATTTAGCTCTTACAACATTGAACACACTTCCTCACAATAACCTAGCAAGGAGGGCAGAGCCTATGTTATGATCCCATTTGAGAGAGCAGAGGTGAGGCCCAGCACTTGAGACAGATCCCTTGACCGGTACTGCCTGCCCGGGAGATGACACAGAATGCAGGGTCTCCCATGCCTGTGAGTTTGGATGGTGTTGATTAGGCCACATCCGAGAGCTGGCCACATAGGGGCCTCTCTGAATTTCCTCATGGGGTTTGTGAGGCAAGTCTGGCGACAGCAGCATTCTCCCTAATGTCTTAGATTCTCATGTGAGTCCACAGGGCTCAATCAAGCATTGGACAGACTGGGAGAGGTGACTCAAGGTGTTCTTTCAAAACAGAGGAAACATTTTGTCATCAGGGAATAAGCTCCCACCAGGCCACCCCACCCAGGTCCCTGTGGTGACTCCTGACGCTGGCTCCGAGGTAGGGTTCCCGGGCAGTGGGGGCAGTGGGCCAGCTAATTGGCAAGAAAAGGAGAAGCAAAAATAGTGAAAATCTGCGAATTAATAAAACAGCCTTGAAGCAACCGCCAAAATGTGTACAAATCATGAAGTAATTAGAAGTGTGAAGAATTCTATCGGGTTGGCTGTTTCCAAATCCAACATCTGATCGCTTTGGGAGGCCAAGGGCTGGCAGGCCACAGGGAGTAGAAATTCTTTCCATTGCCATCTAATCTCGCTTCCCTGGGGTCTGGGTTCCCTTGAAATCCTTGCAGGGTCCTGGAAGTTTCCATGGGACTTGCAAGAATCAAATATTGGCCTTTTGGGGACCCGTTAAGCACACGTGACACCTTAACCAAGTAGCATGTAATATTTTAGAATAATGCTGTTAAGATTTTGCAAAGTGATTTTTGGATCCATGTTCTTATTTAATCTCTCACTATCACCAAATATTTTTATGTCAGTGTTTTGCAGAGGAGAGAAACACGGCCCAGAGAGTGAAGTGGTATCAACTCAATTTTAAGAGCCATCAGAGAAGAACTAGGGCTAGAGCCAGGATCTTCTGATAGCCCCTCCGACCTCTCCTCCCCCACCCACATTCCTCCTGTGGGCTCTGCTGCATCTCTCAGTGGTGCCAGGCATTTGTATATCACAATTCTCTCAGCTAACAGCCAACTACTGTTCTCCCTGGCCATGGTTTATTACATTTAGGTTAACTTGTTCAACCCATTTGTTTGATTAATAAACTAAGACCCAGGCACATTTAGTGATATGTCAATTTTTCATTTCATTTTATATCCAGATTAGACTGGGGAGAAAAGTATTTCTTTTCTTTATCCTTCTGGAAACATATTATAGAAAGAGATTTCGGGACTGAAGCCTTGTGGTATACCTAATGCGGAAGGGTAGAAGCAGTATGTGATTAGAGTTTCATTGCTTGGCTTCGTTCTTTCTGCTTTGTGGGGGCTTTCTCAAGAGTAAATGCTCACATTCGCTAAGATTTAGGGAGGGCATTGCTCAGGGCTGAAAGGCAGTGTATTCAGGCTTAGAAATTCTGAGAGCAGAAATCAGAGCAGAACCTGAGAGAATCATGTAACAAGCTTGACGTGTGTTGTTAATTCCCCAAGCGGTAGCAGAAAGCTCCCAGGAGGCTGGCGTTTACATGGTTTATAGCCAGACTGAGCAAACAACAGTGTGATTAAGTTACATGCATTAGTTGGCTCCATAACCAGAATAGAAATGTATATTTTAATTTAGGATGGAAAGTTTTCAGCAAAGCACTTGCTACTTGCACAGACTTGTCTCTGGTCCTCAAGTTTGGCCAACACTGGAGCACTCTGTGGGAGAGGAAACTGGGGAGCTGGAGGCAGGTCCAGGAAATAATTTGCAGGGCACAAGTGCAAGATGAAAATTCAAGCTCCTTGTTCAAAAATAACGAAGAAATTCAAGAGGGCAACAGCAGAGCATCAGCTAAATGCAGGTCATTTTGAGCATCGTGGGGCGCTGTGTGACCCCACGGGCCATCCGTCTTTGAGGCTGGACAATGTTGGAAGCCACTGGAGAAGGCAGGGGGTGGGGGGGTTGAGCCTGGGGCTCAGAGGTTCTGTGTTAACCAAATGCCACTCAGCTGGAAGATCAGAGGTAGAAATCAGTTAACTTACATTTAAGAAATCACCTGGAGGCCCAGGCTCTGTTCCAAGCCATTAGGGATTCGGCAGTGAGCAAGCAAGGGCTGCTGTGAGTAGGTAAAACTGACGGCCTTGTCTGTACCTGGGCTTCGTAATAATGATGTCCATCACTGTTGTAGGACCAAGCACGTTTTTAAGCATGTGCCTGTGTCTGGGAATGTTAAGGGCTTTAATGAACATTAGCTTTAGACAGACATGTAAACAGCAGGTGAATGTGTGATGGGGAACCTAAAGGAACCTCATGTGTTGGGAGGTGGGGGAGGGGAATGCCTAACCCTTAGGGACACTCAGCCTGGTAGGATCCTGGCTCAGTTGCCTTTGGATAGATACTGAGACCTGAGGGTTTTATGCCCCAGAGCTGTTTCCTCCTGTCTTTTTTGTTTTGTAGAGCCTCTCTCTGTCACCCAGGCTGGAGTGCAGTGGCACGATCTCTGCTCACTGCAACCTCCGCCTCCTGGGTTCAAGTGATTCTCCTGCCTCAGCTTCCTGAGTGGCTGGGATTGCAGGCGCGCACCACCATGCCCAGCTAATTTTTGTATTTTTAACAGAGACGGGGTTTCACCATGTTGACCAGGGTGGTCTCCAACTCCTCACCTCAAGTGATCCACCCAACTTTGCCTCCCAAAGTGCTGGGATTACAGGTGTGAGCCACCGCCCCTGGCCTGTTTCCTCCTCTCTCTCTCTCTAGACCAACCTTCCATAGCCATTCCGGGCATCCAGGAGTACCCAGGATAAGGCGCTGACCTGACCCACCTCCTCTGTCCACAGTGTCGTCCTCTTCTGACACATCCTTCAAGGTCCTAACTAAAATTCTTCACTCCTCTGCACTGCTCTGATCCTGCACCTGGCAGGTGCTTAGTGGTCTGCTGGGTAAACAAATATTAGGATTAGCTCCCCATCCTAGTATTCACAGCCCTCTGCAGTCTGACCACGTCTGCCTTTCTGGCTGGGCTGCTGCCATTCCTCCAGTACACAGAACCAACCTCTCTCCCCGAATCAGCCTCTGCATTTGTTTTTCCCAGCTGGGAGCCTCACCTGTCTTTGCAACTTTGGTTTAGTTCCACAGACAGGTACCGAATGCCTCTGTTTACAGCCTTTCTGGACCAAGGTACAGTAGATCTTCATTACCTATGGATTCTGTATTTGCCAATTTTACTACTCCCTAAAATTTATTTGCATCCCCAAACCAGCACTCGTAGTCCTTTCACAGTAATTCGGTGATGTGCAAAGAGTGGTGAAAAATTCAACTCGCCCAATATGCACATTCCTGGCTGAGGTCAGACAGGGTGACACTCCGCCTTCTAGTTTCAGCTCTCATACTGCAAACTAGTGTCTTCGCAGTCTCTTTAATGCCACATTTTTTTTTTTTGTTTTGCATTTTTGTGCTTTTTGTTGGTGGTGATATTGCAGTTCTGAAATGGCTCCTGAAGCAGAGCGCTGAGGTGCTGTCTGGTGTTCCTAAGCCCAGGGAGGCTGTGATGTGCCTCACAGAGAAGTCGTGTGTGTTAGATAAGCTTTGATCAGACATGCGGTTGGCCGTGAGTTCATTGTTAATGAATCAACAATATTCTGATACATCCAGAAAAAGGAAGAGGAAATTCACTAACAATGTCCATGAGACCACTCCATTGTTGCCACCAACATCTGGCAGGAACATGATCCTACTAGAATGTAACTACCATGAATAAAGAGGGTCAACTTAGCATCTCCTAAGTGTCAGGCATCATTCAAACCCTTCCTGAACTTTGTGGCTTTCTGCTCAGTCCAGGACCATGGGCTTGCTCTGTCCTGCAAACTCATTTTGTACCAGCATCTTTCCATTGTATTTAGTACTCAGACTCTGACTTCTGATGCCCCTTGAATTGTTCATCTCCATGTGCGGCCCCCAGATGATGGTCAGTCCTCTTAGGGCAAAAACCTACTGGCCTCACAGTGTCCTTCCTAGAGAGATGTGCTGAAGCCAAAAGTGGAAAAGTTGTCTGATTAGAATGTGTTTTCAGACAGATGCTAAACACAGTAGGAAATAATACAACAAAATCTTTACAGCAAGCAAGACTTCAGAGTGCCTCCCCGCTCGGGGTGGTTGTGAGAATCAGAGATGTTTGTAAAAGCACAAAGTGAACTTGGAAAGCGCCATGTAACTGTTAGGTGTCCGTTGCTGTTGGCACATGTGGGTGGCTGTGAGAAAGGCATAGTGGGGGAGCTGCTGGCTTGATCTCCTGGGTATGGGCCCTACTGTGGTTAGAGGCTTCCAACTGGGGCCCCAGAGTGTCAAACCTACCAAGTATTTCATGCTGTTGAGGGGAAAAGGTGGCATTTCAGGTGGACTTGGGTTAGGTCCCCTGGGGCGGTAGCCTCCTTCTTGCTGGCAAAAGCCACATATTTCTCTCCAACTTTCTTTTTTTTTTTTTTTTTTTTTTTGAGACGGAGTCTCGCTCTGTCGCCCAGGCTGGAGTGCAGTGGCCGGATCTCAGCTCACTGCAAGCTCCGCCTCCCGGGTTTACGCCATTCTCCTGTCTCAGCCTCCTGAGTAGCTGGGACTACAGGCGCCCGCCCGCCACCTCGCCCGGCTAGTTTTTTGTATTTTTTAGTAGAGACGGGGTTTCACCGTGTTAGCCAGGATGGTCTCGATCTCCTGACCTAGTGATCCACCCGTCTCGGCCTCCCAAAGTGCTGGGATTACAGGCTTGAGCCACCGCGCTCGGCCCTCTCCAACTTTCATGTGGCTGGGAGTTACCATGGGCATTCTGTGGGTTTCAGAGTCTGTGTTTCTTCTCTTCAGTGAGGGGAGGCCAATTTTCTTTTTGTTGCTGTTTGATTTCCAAATCATTAGATTTGCAAAGTTCTTTTGTGTTTTGTCAGAATCTGTCATTCCAGTGCCCAACCCAAATGTCACTTCTATCAAGACACTGTTCCTGATCTTTCCCTTCCAAATGAGTCATCCAGCATCCCCTATGCCTGTTGTATTTCCCTCAACCCTTGTCTCTTGCATTCTTTCATGTTCTGTCAAGTACTGTCTCTCGTTATGGAATTTTGTGAGTTATATTATACACCTCTGGACTTTAATCATTCCTTAAGGACAGAGACTGAGTCTGGTTTAAATTTTTTTTTTTTTTTTTTTGAGACGGGAGTCTCGCTCTGTCACCCAGGCTAGAGTGCAGTGATGCGATCTCAGCTCACTGCAATCTCAGCCTCCCAGGTTCAAGCAATTCTCCTGCCTCAGCCTCCTGAGTAGCTGAGATTACAGGCATGTGCCAGCACACCCAGCTAATTTTCGTATTTTTAGTAGAAACAGGGTTTTACCATGTTGTCCAGGCTGGTCTCAAACTCCTGACCTCAGGTGATCCGCCCGCCTTGGCCTCCCAAAGTGCTGGGATTACAGGAGTGAGCCACCACACCTGGCCTGATTTTTTTTATATACACCACTGTGCCTAGCATAATGCTATTTTCTTATTGTTTTAGTTGTCTCTTGGACTGATGGAGTAATTTACTGAAAGCCTTAAGAAAGGTTAAGGCTGTAGTCTGGATTCCTGGAGCAATAAGGAAATGGGTGTGCCCAGGTCACACTCCAGTTTCCATGTCTCTGTATGGCAGGGAAGAATCAGCGCAGCTCTTTCTCCTCTGCTGAGGGGAACGGCTGGTTTGTGGCATGAGGGAGACGGAAAGGACATAAGGTCTTCTTGTGGAGTCTAGAGACTTTGTGAAGGCATTAGGGAATCCCTTTTGCTGGAAATTTTTAGGCAAAAGTGACATGTATCTGTCTGGAATGGTTGCCTGGAAACAAGTCTGCCTGGGAGTGAGCCACTGTGCCCATCCCACCCTCGCTAGACCCAGTCAGAGCATCTGGGCCCTGGCCTGTCATGGCAGAAGGGTTTGAAGAGGTTTCACGTCCTGTAGCAGTGCGCATTCATCCCGGTTGATGTATAAACAGCATAACAAGTCCTGGCTCAGAGACTGTTCTAGTGCCTGCATCCCTAGCATATTTGACAACACTGTGGGCTCTGAGGGCTTGATTCTTCTCAGGGGACCTCTCTTTGCTCAATAGCTTCCCACCGCAGCCACTTGGGCTGGCTGCTGCCAGATTAATCTCCCCAAAACACTTTGATCTGAGGTTCAGAAGCCTTAAGTGGCTTTGCACTGCCTAAGGGATAAAACCTAAACTCGTGAAATCTTACTATAAAGTCCTGGTGGGCAGGGACTCCATCTGATACTCATTTGTAGTCTTCTCCTGATGGTTGATAGGGTCAGTGATGAGCTGCCATGTGTCGGTTTGATTTTATCTCTAGTCACTTCTGGAGAATTGCGAGACTATAGGATTTTCTGTCAGCTGGCCAAATCTGCATCTAAGGTAGGAAGCATCATCTGCTTTCACTGTGATGTGTTGCTATTGCTTGTAACTAGGTGGGGGCCTTAGGAAGAATTCCAGGAACATTGTGCAATAAATTTGGATTTGGGGAGTGGGGAGGGGGCACAGGAGAACAGTAGTTTTGTAGGAGGTTGAAATTCAGAATTTGTTTTTTTCCAACTCCCTGTGGTTCCCAGAAAGAAACATTTTTTATAACTCTCAGGTGGACCATTTCCCTCTTTTCCAAATATGCCCAATGAAAACCGGCGCCTCCCTTCCTATGAGGATTGGAGCAGAGCTGAGTGGGGGTGTTCTGAGCAACTCTTGGCTCTGCTCCCGAAAGGGGCAGGATGTCAGCACCTGGTGTGTGTTAATTCAAGTGTTGTTTGCCTGGCATGTGCAACTTTTTCAGCAAGGTTGTCAGGTGGTTTTTTTTTTTTTTTCCTTTTCTGAAAAATTGAGGAAAGTGTGCTCTCAGACTGGGTTCAAGAACAAGGTGAGGTCAGTTCCAGGAGTGACAGATCTGAGTGGTTCGTGTCGGGACTGGGAAACAGCAGCCAAACACAGTAGTCTCTTGCTTCTCTGAAATCCCTTGGCGTTTATTTTGTTCCTTGATGATTGGTGTGGATCACATCCTGCCTTCTGTCATATTTGACTTACATCTGTTATCAGAGCATTGCCTCTTTTAGAGTAGGGATCACCTGTCATCCAGTTTTAAATTTCCCCATAGGCATAAGAGGTGTTTTCTGTAGATCATGGAAGAAATTCTATGATCTGAAAGAGCCAGGCTCGGTTTTTAATGAGGGAGCCAGGGAACAGCTAGGAACCAGGAATTACCAAGGATGAAAATATATTGGTTTAATATCCAAATAATATTATTCCCATTATACCAATGTGCTTCCGTGTTTCTGTTCTAAATTCTTAAGGCCTACAATCATGGGTCGTTTTGCTATCTCCTCCTTCTGTGTAATTAGACTTAAGCCACACCAGGACTTACATACTCCAGAGCAGCGGCGCTCAATCCTGACTGCACCTTAGAATCAGCAGGGGAGCTCTTAGACATCCCCGTGCCCAGCTGGCTCTCCAGACCCATCAACTGAGACTCTCCAGGAGAAGGATCCTGGCATCCTTATTTGTCAGACTCCTCAGGTGATTCCAGAGTGCAGCCAAGGCTAAGCATGAGCTATTTGAGGACAGGGTATCTGTCTTACTAATCACTGTATCTCCAGGGCTTCCTATGGTTCTTGGCACAGAGTGGGTTTTCACTTAACGTCAGTGCCTCCTGTCAATATCTCCTCGTGGATGTCAAATGACTTCAACCAACAGGATTCTGAAACCAAACCCAGAGCCTGTCTCTCTTCCAAGTTTTCCTTCTTAGCATTTGCATCCTCATATATCTAGTAGTGTGAGCCAGAAATTTAGGATTCAGCTTCAGTGCCCCCCATCACCCGCAACATTTTGGCCCTTTACTGTGCTTGATGATTTGACATACTGAATCTCTCTCATATCTATGCATTCATTTCTATATCCACCAGCACCACCCAAATACTATCCCAGGATCCAAATTCAAGATACTATCATCAGTCCCCTCAACTACCTTAAATGCTCCCAAGCTGGGCTATCTCTGTAGCCTAGTTCAGCCAATCCATTCTCCACACTGTAGTCAGAATCATCCCTAAAAATGCAAATATGATCTTGTGATCTACTGATTAAAACATCTCAGTGACCTTCTGTTGTTATTAGGAGACCAAACTCTTTAATGTGATCTGCAAGACTCCACGGTCTGGTTCACTAGGCCCTGGTCCATAAGACCCCATGCCTGGTCCCTGAGACTCTCAAGATTATTCAACAAGGCCCCCGCAGTCTGGTCCACAGGCTCCCATGGTCTGGTCCATGGTTGCTCATGGTCTAGTTCATAAGGTCCCTATGGCTTGGTCCTCCAGGCCCCATGGTTCGGTCCACAAGCCTCCATGGTTCACAAAGGCCCCAGGATCTTGTCCCCAAAGCCCCATGGCCTGGTCCACTGTAGTCCATGGTGTGGTCCACTAGGCCTTGATGGCCTGGTCCACATGGTCACATGGTCTAATCTACTCTCTCAGACTCAATTCACTCCACTCCCTGCCTTATTCTTTGCACTCCAGCCACTCTTGCACTTACACTTCCTTGCGTTCTATGCTGCCTTCAGCCTTTGTACACCCATTTCCTTCTGTCTGGAGCACTTTCTCCTTCTGCCTCCTTGCCTAGTTAATTTCTGCTTATCCTTCAGTTCTCAGTTTAAGAACCCCTAACTCAGTGACACCTTCTCTGGCCCCAAATCCCTTCAATACGTGCTCTTGAAACATGATGGTCACTTCCCTGTAAGTTCTTACCTCCATCTGCAGCTCAACTTCCGTTTCTGTGATTATTTGATCAATATCTCTCTGTCCCACCTGACTGAAGCCCCAAGAGGGCAGGGGCTGTGTGTGACTGTTCATTTTATCCCCAGTTCCAAACAAAGGGCAGGGCAGCTAGGAAGTGCTTGGTAAGTATTTGTGGACTGAATACCTGCATGTCTTGCAGAACAGTTCCAAACCTCTTTGATCTTGCTGCTCTGTAACCAGGTGACTCCTCCTGACACCTCTTCTCTTAGGCAGGGGCTGCCTCTCCTGCATGAGACCCATGGGGTGATGCCTCACAGCCCCATTACATAAAACGCTCCACATGACATGTCTGCTTTGCCCTATTTTCAGCAACCTCCTAAAGATCTATTAATACCCATATCCATCATTTGCTTTTCTACGGGAACCTTTCAATGTTTCTTAATCTCCCCTGAACTTTCCTAAAGCTGAATTTTTAGGGTCTTGATGTATATCCTTGATTCCTCCTGGCCCACAAGGATCTTCAGGAGTTGCTCTTTTTCATTTTGGACCCCGCATCATAGTGTCTTATGTCACTCAGATGCTTTTGCGTATCGGTGTTTGTGGCCTCATGGTAATCTCAGGGGTGGCTGCGTGGAGTATGTGAGATCATCTCTGTTCACAATGAGAACATAAGGCCCAGAATCAGTTTCCCAACTTCTGTCACAGCCTCCTGCTTGCTTATGTTCCCTACTCTTAAAACCACTTAGAAACAAAACCCTGCATCCAAACCTTGGTTTCTTTGAGTCTTCCCAGAGCACTGGTGAGAACATTGGACAGGAGCTCAGTTACCTGGTTTCGTGCCCTTCTAAGACATCTCCCATTTCTGGGCCTCACTTCACTGACTTTGCAAAATGAGAAGTTTGGACCAGATTATTGAGGCTCCCTCAGTAATAACAGTGATAATAATAATAATGGCAATAATAGTAATAGTATTAGCTAACATTTATTGAGCTCACAGCATGGGTCAGGCAGTAAGTATTTCACATGTATTAGTTCATTTTTTAATTCTTTAATTCCCTCTACAAGCAAAAAAAGTAGAGCTCTTTGTGGCCCCATTTGACACATGTTGAAGGTCAGGTACAGTGAAGTTCAGGAACCTGCCCAAAGCCACTGAGCCAGGAAATGGCAGAGCCAGAATTTGAACCCAAGTACCCTGACTCAAAACCCCTCACTCTTAACCAGCTAAAGTAAAGGACAGGGGATGGACTTTGGAGTCAGACAGATGTTGTTTGAGGCCTGACTCTGCCACTTGTCAGCGGTGTGGCGCCAGCCAGGCTACTGCTATGTAGCTGTTTCCCCATAAGTAAATTAGGAATAATGGCTGCATCAGGGGTGTATTTGTGTGCTAGGGCTGCTGTGACAGAATATCACAGTCTGGGTGGGTTAACCAACAGACACGTATTTTCTCACAGTTCTGGAGGCTGGAAGTCCAAGATCACAGTGTTGGCGGGTTGGTTCCCCTGGAGGTCTCTCTCCCTGGCTTGCACATGGCCACCTTCTCACTGCATCCTCACGTGATTGCCCCTCAGTCTGTGTGTGGCCTACGTCCTAACCTCCTCTTCTTATAAGGACATCTGTCATAGTAGAGTGGGGCCTACCGCGATGACTTCATTTTACCTTAAGAACCTCTTTAAAGACCTGTCTCCAAATACAATCACATTCTGAGTTACTAAGAGTTAGGGCTTCAGCATATGAATTTGGAGGATACGAGTCAGTCTAACCAGTGGATTTTGTGCACCTTAAGGACATCATGCATGTAAAGTGCCTGACTTGGTTAATGCTGAGTCCTTCCCCTCTCTCCACTGGTTCTAACTTCATATCCGTTGCTCTATTCCTGGCTAATGATGAGATGTGATGCTAGGCTGGCAACATGCGAGTGAGCATTGGGTGGAATCTGTCTGTTTGGCAGCTATTTCTAGAGTGGAAAAAATCTCTGCCTCATTTTAGATTGCTTATGGCATGGTTTGCCGTCCTAGAGTTAACATTGGAGGCCTTGAAGTCTTAGAAAAATATTATGATAAATCACAATCCTTCAAACAGGCATGACATATTTTATCCAAGGACGTGAGCTTGCCTTTCAAAAGAGAATTTATCCTGCTGCCTGAGTAAGGCGGCACCTCCGTCCCCTTGCAGCTGAATAGCTGAGGCATCAGCACTTTTAATACAAACAACAACAGGCATCCTGGAGTTGCCAAGAGCCGCTGCACCCCGAAGGTTCCCGTGTTTACTGCCGGGTGTCACTTTCCCTTCTGGGAAACCACCTATCCAAAGTCACAGCAGGTTAGAGGTGAACAACCCAAGAGGAGCCGGGGAAGTTGAAACCCAAGTCAGCACTGTTGCATTAATGCAGTTGTTCTAGCGTGGAGAAACGAACATGAAAAGAAATGTGGGAGTCTTTTTGGAGAGAGATGAAGTTCTGGAAGGAAGAACTGAGAGTCAGTAGCAGCAGCAGCAGCAGCATCCTAATCCTAGTAGCAGCTGCTGTTGACGGAGTGGCCGCTCCCTGCCAGGCACTAAGCAATGTCCTTGTGTACATTATCTCCAGCCACTATATTGCCCTGAGGAGTGGATTTGATGATCCTGTTCTTCAGATGGGGAACAGAGGCTCAGCAGTACTAAACCACCTGCCCAAGGTGCTATGCTAGGAAACAGCAGAGCCGGGGTTCCAAGCTAGGTCTGCTTATCTGCAGGCCTCCACAGAGGAGGAAGGCCTTATAGGGGCACAACCTGGGAACATTGACCAGGCAGGTGGGGAAGAGCAGTTGCCTCCTAAGTCAGGAGGGAGCACCCTGGCACCCTAGGCTCAAAATGACCTTGCTGTTTCAGAAACCTGGGGAATGGAGAAAAACACAGCTAAACCTTGGCCTGTGGGTAGAAGTGAGCAGCCTTGAAGACACTGAAGTAATTCCCTAAGGGCTGGTGCCAAGCTGGATGACTGGAAATGGGAGTGAACTAAGAAAACAGAAATCTTTAAACCTGAGCCAAATTAGTTAAGTTCTGAGACAAAAATCTGTCATCTGCCATTTCTCTATGTAGTTTGCATCCTGAAAAAACCCTTTTCCATGGTTGTTCACTGAGTGGGCTCTGAGAGTTTGGTATTTTGTTAAGGGAGGTGGGGGTAAATGAGAAAAAGCTGTAATCTTAGTGTTGAACCACTTTTATGGTTCAATATAAATGTTGCAAAATTATATATGGTCATTGTAGAAAATTTAGGAGAAAATGCAGAAAATTACAAAGGAAAAAAATTCTGTAATCTACCACTCACAGATAATAAGCAAAATGTTAAAAGATGACCCTTCTAGTCTTTTTGCCATACCATTTTAAAACAAAAAGGGGATAATACTGTGCACTATTTAGTAAGCTTTTATCACTTAGCGCCACATCATGCACGTTTTCCGATGTCTTTAAATGGCCTTTTCAAACATAACTTTTCTTCCCTATCAGGTGATGTATCATGATTTAATTAGTCCTTCCTTGTTGGACATTGGGATGATTAAGAGTTTGTTCCCTTGATTAGCTCACCTGGTAGAATATTCCATTAGGAACCTGGAACAGTGGGACAGGCATCTATCTTGAGAAATCTATGCTATTTATATACTCTTCACTCTGTTAATAATTGTCTCTATTAACAACTAACCAGAGGTCCGAACTAGCGTCTGATATTTATAGCCACCTCACTTTCTTTTGTTCTCCTAATGGAATCAGTTTAAATATGTGAAACCTTTTATTCTAGAAGGGAACATTAGAGCAAGATATTCATCTCGGGAACTGTGGGCACAGACCAGTGTTATTTATATACATCTATACACATACGTGATCTTTATATAGACACATAGACATGAGCAAAAGGGTACACAGCAAAAACAATCACACTAGCTGTAGAAAAGTCCCTTCCTGCCAACCATAAAGCATTTGGAAGGAAATCAGAGGCATACAACAAAATAGGCTTGTTACCCCCTTGGGGGCCATATCAGCAGCATGGCTATTCAGGGGCCATGCTCTGTCACCTTGAGGTCATGCCAAAGAAACTTGGACTTATACACAGATCTTAATTGGCTCTTGTCCCCAGGACATTCTTCTTGTTTGAAAAAAAAAAAAATTATATGGATGCCCTTACCAAAGGAGCAGGGATTGTGGCTGTTTTGTCTGTCTTTCTTTCTTTTTCTTTCTTTCTTTCTTTCTTTCTTTCTTTCTTTCTTTCTTTCTTTCTTTTTCTTTCTTTCTTTCTTTTTCTTTCTTTCTTTCTCTCTCTCTCTCTCTTTCTTTCTTTCTTTCTTTCTCTCTCTCTCTCTCTCTCTCTCTCTCTCTCTTTCTTTCTTTCTTTTTTTTGATAGTCTCACTCTGTCACCGAGGCTGGAGTACAGTGGTACAATCTCAGCTCACTGCAACCCCTGCATCCTGGGTTCAAGCGATTCTCCTGCCTCAACCTCCGAAGTAGCTGGGATTACAGGTGTGCACCACCATGCCTGGCTAATTTTTGTATTTTTAGTAGAGACGGGGTTTCACCATGTTGGCCAGGCTGGTCTTGAACTCCTGACCTCAGGTGATCCACCCACCTTAGCCTCCCAAAGTGCTGAGATTACAGGCGTGAACCACCGTGCTCAGCCAATTGTGGCTATTTTCATCTTTCATCCCTTCCGTTGACTTTCACAGAGACACACACACACACACACACACACACACACACACACGCGTATGCTGATGCGTTAGTGCCTGAGCAGTCAGGGAAGGAGAGGAAGGGACAACTTAGAGACTGGAGCAGGCTTCCATGAAGGTACCTAGAAAAATACGAAAAAGGCTGATGTCCTATAGCAAACAAAGATTATTCGCAAATTCACACATCAGTGTTGTTGTCTTTTAAATCCGCTGTTGCCAAAGATGATTATTTGTCAATGTCAGAAGATCCATATCAACTGTCACCTGGAAAAAAAAGGGGGGAGTTGTGTGAGAAGTCCTGTTGGTGACCCATGAAGCCAGGCTCCATTCTTTGTCTTCTCACTGGCTCACTGAACATCCAAAGGAGCCACGTTCCACATAGAAATCCCCATAAAGCGTTCTCTCTGAAACACAGAATATAAAAAGAGGGCTGGGCGATTATCGGAAGTTGGTTCTAATCTCAGCCTGTCACTGAATCCTGATGGGATTTGGACAAGTCTCCCTACCTTTCTTGGGTCTCAGTTTTCTTACCTGTGGGGAAGTTCATGTAGGTTTATAGATTTTAAAGTGTGTTTAAAGGTGCTTTGGTGTTTTATAGATACTTGATTTGAACTTTTTAAGTTAAAAATAACTCGAGATTATCAATATGAACTGTTTTAAAAAAGTTATTGTACCATTTGCCGTTACTTATCTCTGTTAGGATTTCTCAATAAAATGCTAGTAAACAACATTTAGAAATAAACTAGATAAATATTACATAAGAATCAGGTTCAAAGTTCTCATTGTCTTTATAACTAAATAGTTAAAACTTGTACCAAAAGTGAAGTAAATTCATGCTAAATAGCATAATTTTGTATCTGTCTTGTAAGTGTTCAATAACTATTAGCAGTTCTCCTCATATATACTTGGTTTCCTGTAAGGGTTTGTATTTTACAAAAGCCTTCTGTGGCAACATTACTTCCAAAAGCCCTTTAGACCTGACATTCTATATACATTAGATTTTTACATGTAAAACAAAATATGTTTGTGGCCCTGCAAATATAACAGTATATATTAATGGCCATTAATGGTTTTAGTAAAAGTCGGGGGATTATAATTAAAATAAGTCAATGATAACCACTTTAAAAGAAGTCTAAGCAATATCCCAATTAATGAAATTCCCCTAAATGAATTCTAATGAATAATTTTGGGCAAATTATTTTCCCCGCAGTTTGGCTACTGTTTGCTTGTCGGTTGAAATGTATTATTGTATATTTGGGAAGAGGAAATTGACTTGAAGGTTGGGAAGGCCAGCCCATGCTCCAGAGCTGAAGAATTCCACTCCAGGGGATTTTAGGAAATGGGTTTTGGGTGATGGTTCAATTGATCATTTTTGGTTTAGAAAAACTGCTGGTGTATGCATTTTGCCTTTCTTCCTTTATCTTATTTAATGAAACAACCACCCCAATATAGTTAGTGAAGAAAAACTCTGAGAAATTGCCGGAACTCAAGTAATAAGACCTATGAGGATTCTGTTTTTAGGAGCAACTTTGCCCTAAAATATAAACACAGGGAAGCATGAGTTGAACAACCCCTGCAGGGTGTTAACCACAGAGGGACCATCTGGCCTTTGAATACTGCATTGGAACCTGATAGAATGTTTCTTGTTCAGATGTGCCACAGGTCAGATCTCATGGCCCAGCATCACTGAACCCCTGCAAAAAATAAAGGTAAACAAATGAGGAACCACCGTTCTATCTAGGGATGCCAGTGTCACCAAAGATGCAAGTGTTGGCCAGGCTGGTCTCGAACTCCTGACCTCAGGTGATCCACCCGCCTTGGCCTCCCAAAATGCTGGGATTACAGGCATGAGCCACCGCACCTGGCCTGCAGCATGTTTGATTTTGATAGTAATTCGGACTTTTTAAAGCACTAGTGTTGATTATCCTTTTGGTGCTTTATTCGTTAACTTTCATTTCTCCACCCGTCAACTTTTAGCAGCAGCTCTCAACTCAATATGAGAATATACTTATTTTCCTGCCCTTGTTCTTTCCTCTACCTCCCTAATATTTTTTCTGCTGTATTTTTTCTTTACATTGTCAAAGTTGATGACATTTACATGTTGTTTGTGACATGTTTATCTACAGATTGATTCTCAAAGTTGAAAACCAGTAAGTAGCATTTATATTATGAATTTATTTAAAAACAATTCCCAGCCAGGCACAGTGGCTCACACCTGTAATCCCAGCACTTTGGGAGGCCCAGGCAGGCGGATCACTCGAGGTCGGGAGTTTGAGACCAGCCTGGCCAACATGGTGAAACCCTGTCTCTACTAAAAATGCAAACATCAGCCAGGCATAGTGGTGCACACTTGTAATCCCAGTTACTCTACTTGGGAGGCTGAGATGGGAGGTTCACTTGAACCTGGGAAGCAGAGGTTGCAGTGAGTCGAGGTTGCGCCACTGCACTCTAGCCTGTGTGACAGAGTGAAGCTCCATCTCTAAATAAAATAAAATAAAATAAATTCCCTCCTCACTAATTCTCATCCCCTATCTTCTTGTCCAGTGCAAGTCGGAACATTGTACCCTCAGAACTGCCACTTGAGGCTTAAGAGGATGGATATGGGAGGGGAGAAGAAATCGCCTGCTTTTTTGCACACAGAGGTCTGGGTGTTGGGGAAGGGAGCTTCAGTGGTTTCATGTAAGCCTCAAGTAATCCCATGGTTTGAGCCCTTCCCACCTGCTGGCCTTGGCTCTTGTTGATCTCTGTCTAGGTCCTCTCCAAATATCCATGGGGCTGACGGCATCCTCCACAGCTGCCCCTACCCCTACCCTCACCTCACTGTGCAGTCTGGGCCAAGACAACTGAATTCTTTGCCTTTCAGAAATGTCTTAACATCCCTTGTCCTCTGACTGTTCCCATCCTCTCTCTTCATCATTATGGGGTTATATTGATGAAAAGATCCCCTTCCTATCGACTTTAATGCCCTCTTGGTGGAAAGGGAGATGAATGCCTGCAGGTCCGCATCTTAGTACAAATCTGAGTTGCCTCCCCTTCTCTTTGCAGCTGCTTTCCATTAGGACTTGAGTCCAAGAGGATTTGAGATTTCTGCACTGAAGAGGAGACTTTGCTTAGATAACGTTTCATTTGGTTGGGAGAGGGAAGGGGGAACAGAACATGATAGATAAAATAATGTTCACCTTTGGTTGCCTTAGTAACAGCCTCCCCCTGTAAATAACACGTGGGGAGGTTGAGGGAGACAGGAGAGCAGCTGACAGGAAGACTGAGGGTCAGGAGGTGGGAGCGTAATCACTAGATTGGAATCCCTGAGTGGCGAGGATCTGCTAGCTGGCTGGGGACAAAGTCACACTTGCCATTGGTATCTGGAGGGCCCCAAACCTGTTCAGTCATGCAGCAAACGCCTCAGGAGTTCCTAGAGCAGGGAGAACAGACACAGGGCAGGAACTGCTTTCCTTACCTTATCCTTTACCCACTGCTCCAAAGGACTCCTTTCCCCTCCCTCTTCCTTTCTCTCCAAGCCCTGGAAATGGCCTCTATGATGTCATTTTTAATGTGCTGAAAGCCATTTTTCCCATCGCCAAAATATCCAAAGTGATGCCTAACATTTATAACCAGGATGTAGATTTTCATTCCATAGAGATAAAGCTTAACATAAAGATCCCCTGGGAAAGGGAACCTGGTATCTTAGTAGAAATGCTGAACTCATATCCTCAGTGTGGGTGCTAACAGGTAAGAGTATGAGTGCTTGAAAAGGAGGAAGAGAGGGCACCACAGAGAAAGAAAAGGAACAGCAAGCGACCTTGGAACTAGGCCGATAGATGTTTTGTTACCATTTTCATAAGATGTGCTATTCCCCCATCATCCCACTCACTCCCACCTCCATCCTCTTCTAGAAGCTGCCACATGGTTATCCTACGGGGACACCGCTCAAACTTGCAGTGGAGGATAATGGATGGGATGGGGATTCACAGGGGAGAGCCACCTAGAGGGAAAGTGAGGGAGAGCAGGAGAAGGAGAGACCTGCAGGCCAGGGAGTAGGTGGCTGGGAGATAGTGGCAGGCAGAACTGGTGGAAGGTGGGATATGGCAAAAGACACCCTCAGAGGCGAGGGAGCTTTCTGCTGAACATCTACAGCACTGGGATTAAAGATGAGAAGTGCACACCAGCGTGCCGTCAATAGGAGAGATGAATGCCCACGCGCGGTCCACAGGAGAGATGAATGCCAATGCACCATCCATACTGGCCTTAGAAATGACAGCTGAGATTAAAGATGAGAGGTGAATGCCAATGCACTGTCCATAGTGGCCTTAGAAATGACAGCACTGTGAGCTCTCAAAATTAGCAGGGATGATTTTGCTGTGTTCGGGTTGGAGGAGAGATGGGCATATGAGAATCAGTGCATGAATGTGTGTGATTATTAAACACTCTATACAGTCACAGCCATTCCACACCAGCAGTGGCAGCCACAGTTACCTTGTTTTAATTTTTTCTTTTTCTACAATGAGCCTACTTAGAGGAGTCCTGTTCTTACCTCAAAAGGAAACAGAGCCGGAGAAGGGCAGTCCCTTGAAAAGGGGCGCATGGCAAGCTAATGGGAATTTAATTGTGTCACTCAGTACACCGGCCCCATGGTCAGGATGGCTCTTAGTAGGTGTCCTAGTGCATTTAATTCACTCAGGCAGCAGAGCCTAATGGTTGAGGGCATGGCGTCTGAGGGTGGAAGGCTGGGGTTTTGGGCCCAGCTCTGCCACTGTCCAGATGGGTGTGCTTGGGCAAGTTTCTTAACCAGTACATACCTCAGTTTTCCCATGTGTAAGGTGGAGGTAATAATGGCATGTTCCTAGGAGTATCATTTTGAAGTTAGATGAAGTACATTGTTTCCTGTTACTGCTGTCTAGTTTGGAAGGTAAATGGTATATATGTGATTATTTCAGCAATCTTTTGTGTGGTATTTTTAGTTTTCACACTGCCTTCATAGCTGTTGCTTTTAACTCTTACAAAAGCCCTGTGGGATAAAAATGGAAGGCATCACTCCCAGCTAACAGGCGAGGAAACTGAGGCTCAACATCACAGCATCTGTAAGTGGCAGAGGTCAGACTTGAGCTGAGAGTTTGTTTTTTTTTTAAGCCAGAGGTTCTCAACTCCCTGCTAGAGTCACCTCCCCTCCGAGATTCCCCTTCCGCTTTCCAGCCAAGGCCGTCCCTGGAGCTCTTCCTCCCTGGGTCTTTGCCTTCTCCCATCGTTTTCCAGCAACTCACATAGGCATCTTTACTTCCTTAAATGGAGCTTTGCAAGGGTCACTTACCCTTGGCTGTTTTCTGGTGGTCAGAGTGACTTCCTTCTACTGTGTCCTTGGGTCGTCTGTACCCTGGAAACACACCTGGGGCCGGCCATCCTGAGTGAGGGGTCCCACTGGAAGCATGGAATGGAACAGAGTAGCACCGAGCCTGGACCCCCGAACACAGACAAAGTGGAGCTGCAGAGGGACGGGAGCTGCAAAGACTTTCAGCAGGGCCTGCGATGATCTCTGTCCCCAGGGCTCCAGCGAACCCAACCGGGAAGCTGCTGTGTCCTCACAGGACAGATAATGATGATGCCCCTTGCTCAAGCTTTCTCACAGGGGAGCACAATAGGTCCTCCCCATCTGGCCCCACTTCTTTCCTCAACCTCATTTTTTCTACCTGTGGCCTCCCATGGCCCAGCAGGATCTATCTCTCTAGCCGTCTCTCTGTTCCTTCAGAAACAGACTTCTCAAGGTCATGCTATCAACCCTTGCCCACCTCCTGGATAGCCTCTACTCACTCTTCAATTTAAATGTCACTTCTCAGGGAGCCTGCTGTTTCTCCCCAAAGTAATGGTCTCCTTGCTACCTCCATCCTGTACTTTTCCATCATACACTTATCACAGTTGTGATCATCTGCATTTTTTGCCATTACTTGCATCACATGTGCCCCTCCACCCCCAGACTGTAAGTTCCATGGGGCCCAGGCCTGGGTCTTCACTGCCTGGTACATAGTGATGCTCGATAAATATTATATGAAAGTATTAAATATTCAATAATGCTACGTGCAAGTGCTTTGGACAGTGAAAGTTGCTTTGCAAATGCGTTTTCATCTTAATGTTATTGCTATCCATGGGGTTACCAAACAATAAAAGAACTGTCTCTGGCAGCTGAGGCTTCCAGAAGAATCAGGCAAAATGATTCGTAAGGAGGATTTATTGAAAATGGTCTGTAAGCTACACAATGTCTTGCGGTGTGGCTGCTCCTGAGGGAGGGAAGTTGAGAAATGAGCCTGAGGATGTAACTTGTACTCAGTTTTGTAAACAACCCGGATTCAGCATCTTGAGTTTGTCCGTGCGACGATCTGAAAGCCTGGAGAAGAAAAAGAAATGAACTCCCAAGGGAGTGGTGTGCAGTTGCTGTCCGGGTTTTCTTCTAAGCTAGTCTTCGTACCGTGTCATTTGAAGCCTTGCCTGTGTGTGGTGCCTGAGAGAGTGCGTGCTGTTACCAGGATTCTACCGTCGGCTCAATCCCTTCTCTGCTCCCAGCTTCTTTCGGTGCCACTGAACTCTCACACCCCTACTGAGTTTATTCCTCTTTCCACACCTCGTTCAGCTCCTTCCTGACCTCCCCATCCTCTGTCCTTTGCCACAGTTCCTGCCTGCTGTGCCATTGTAGTCTGTGAGCCCAGCCTGGTCTTCAGTGCTCAACCATTCATTCCACATGTTCCTCTTAAGCCCCTGCTGTCATTCTAGAGAGCTGACCCATGGTTCCCCCCAGTAAATCCCACCCTTCAGTAAAGGGCACCTTTATGATTCACTTCCCCCAAGCACCTCTTCCAAACACTTGCCACTCTCAAGTCCCTAGGCCCATTCCCACCCCTGCATTATCTCTTATTCATCAACTTTTTATTGAGCATATACTACATGCCAGAAACCATACATGGTTGGAGGTATAAGGGTAAATCTAGACACCATGCTTTTGCTCTTGGGATTCCCAGTATGATGGGAAGAAAGACCCAGAGAGAGAGAGACAGAGCGAGCGAGAGAGTCCCGTGAGATAAGCACTGTGGGTGTATGCATTGTGCTCTGTGAAGTGGAAGGATGTTAACTCTGAAGGTGTCAGGGTAACATTTCAGCACAGCATGAGCAGGGTTGCTCCAGGCAAACGGAGAGGACAGTGTCATAAGCAGGTGGACCTGCATGTGTGGAGAATGTGGTGAATCAGGGAAGATCACCCCATTCTGTGTGGCTGTGGTGTGGGGGGCAGCCTCTGGAGAGTGGGAAGACAGGTGCAGGCGTGACTGTGGGGGCTGTGTGAGGAGCTTGCATGTGAGGAACCTGTGGGACAGTGGAGAGCTATTCAAAAAAACTTTTTAATAGAATGAAATGAATAGATATGTTTTAGGAATAATCAAGGAAAGGAGAACGGATTGCAGGGGATGCAGGAAAGCGGCAGAGAGAGCATTGCAGGGTTTATTCTGAACATATTCATTGAGGGATGCCACAGATCCTAAGTGCTCTCTGCTGTAGGAAAGCAAAAGTGAATGGTTCTCACACTCAGCTGCTGCAGGGGATAAAAGCTCGAGGTGGCATGATGTAGAATCTAGGTATTTAGAGATGTCCAGGACCTACCCTAAAGCAGGGTGGATGAAAGGGGAAAGGCTGCAGTATCGCCACGACAAGGCTTTACCTCCCTGCTTTACTGTAGCCTCACCCCTGCCCTCACTACGGTTGCCCTAGGAGATGGCCTCGTGGGGGGAGGTCAGCAAGACTGTCCCAGGCCTTACTCCCAGCCACCTTTGCTGACAACTCAAAGGAAGGCAAAGGGAACCTTAGGTCCTTGGAGCCTGGGTGAGGGTAGAGTTGAAGCTGGGACTCTACGCCTCTCTGCAATTATGTCAAAGAAAAGACAAAATGATCCACAGGGTGAAAAGAGATCACTCTCAAAGTCAGCGATTTGTTTTGCTTTTTGTTTTATGTCAGAGAAACACTTGCCTTATAAAACTAAACCTAGGAATGGTGGTAGGCCCTGGGTGCCAATCCTCCATCCCAACCCTACTGATCTGACCCCCCAGGGGCCCTCGGTTCAGTCCCGTGTGAGACCCATTTGGGTTGCTCTTCAGGCTTTCTGAGGCTAGGCCCTTTGAGGTGTCCTCAGACTCTCTGTCTACCCACACCCACACTCGGGATCCTAATTTGCAATTCAGGCAGCTGAAACTGATTCAGAACGAAAAACAATTGACATCACTCCTTGAAAAAAGAAAATGATTTTGTCATTGGCAATATAATAAAACCTAGTTCTAAAAGCAATCTGCCTCCCACCCAGAAGGTTCGCATTGGACAGGTGAGAGTTCTATCCCCTCCTGCCAGGCTAGGTGACAACAGCCTCAGCTGGTTTCCTCCAGGTGGGAAGTGACCAGCACAGGAGAGGCAGCTCCTCCCACCTATGCTGACCTGGATCCAGCCCCACCTCTCCCTGTCCAGCCTTTACCTCTACATGTTTGTTCCATAAGGAAGCTCTGTGCATGATGCGTATAAGTACCTTAAGTACTTTTCTGAGCCCCATTGCTCTGGCCCATGCATTGGGTTAAAGGCAATATCTATCAAGCACTCTTCCTCCCAAAGGGTAGCTTGGAAGTAGGACTCTACATAAGCCTGCGGGCTGGCTGAGACCTTCCCCAGGCAGCTCCTGCACAAACCCATTGACTTCCTCTTGTTCCCAGCACATAAGGACCCCAGGTCATAGCAACAAGACAGAGCCTGGTTTCTGCTGGTTCTTGAGAACTCATGAAACCCTGAGGTTCATTTATCTGGAGTGTGTAGAGGCAAAGGAATGCTTTAGTGCGTCACTACCCAGCCCGCTGCATGCCAAATATCCAAGCGTGTTGGCTGGGGTGCCAGCTCTGATCTGGGTTCCCAGTGAAATAACTACACTGTGCAGGTTAAACCAGTTCCTGCCCCGGACTCCCAGTACCAAGGAGAACTGTAGGGTTCTTGGCTGCTGGCAGGATTGCATTGGTCAAGCTACTGTGCTGCTGTTGTTGTCAAGGTTGCAGCATATTCTGCATTGAGGACTAGATCAATGTGTATGTCCAAGGCTCCCAGGCAGTGAGAATAGTGCGTCTGTGTGTCCTGAGTGCTAATGATGGCCAAGCAACTCAAAAAGAAGACAGGCAGCTGCCTCTGGGGCTGGAGGTAAGATCCTCACTCGACCTCCTTCTACCCGTTGCCCCCCTTCCACTACCCCCCTTCTTTCTCTCTCCTCTTTTCCTCTCCCTAGCTCCTCCTCTTTGTCCCCGCTCCCCTAGCCTGGGCCTGCACCCTGGCTTGTATCATCAGGATGCTGAGTGTTTTGTTTCCCACTGATGCATGTGGGCATGAGACTGTCCACATTCCTGTGATTCATTCACTGTCTTGGTTACACCTGAACAGAGGAATCTTTTGTACCTGACCTTAAGGGGGCTTGGCTCTCCAATCTCACACTAGAATGAATTGATGCTTTTCTCACCCAGCAAACACTGGCTGGGCCCCAGTGGAGGCCAAGTGCTGTCCTAGGCCCCAGCCCTGCACATCCTTACCAGGACAGGGTTAATTCTCAGTCCCCTTCTACCATCGCTCCCTGAGGGCAGCCTGGCTGCAGCTCTGTTCTAGTGAAGGGAGAGGATTCTGGTTTGGAATGCTGGTAGCCGCTGCCACATGGTCCATATGTGACTCTTTCTTTCCTGATAGAAAGTTAGGACTTAGTTATTTGAGGAGGAGGATCTGGTTCTTTACAGTTGGCCAATCCTGGCCATGCATGGGCCTTTGCTGGCTGGGTCAGGCTCCCCTTCCTCACCTGACGGAGGATGCCCTGTAAAGTTAGCCTGATGCCCAAGAAATGCCAAAATGGGATGGGCCTGCCGCCAAAACACAGGAGTGACCTTGGCAGAGTCCTTTCCCCTTTCTGGACTTCAGTTGCCTGGGTTCCTGCTGTAATTAGTATGAACTGACTAACGCCTGAAGGCTGGACGGTCAGCTTTTCCAGCATGAAACCAAACCAGCAAGGAACGCAGGTGCTGCTGGGGAAACTGGGGTCCCTGTCGAGGCTCCTGTTCTTTGCCTCATCTGAGAGCTTAGAGTGGGTTTGCCACTGCCCATCTCCCTGGATCCATGAGCTCCACTGCTTTCTTGTCCGCTCCCCACCCAGGCGGTAGAGCCTCATGCCTTGCCATCTCCCTCCAGGGAGCTTTTTACCTGGAGGCTGACCAGTTCTCTCCCACTCTCACCACGTGTGCTGTGATCCGATGGCCTCCCACGGGCCCTGACCATCAAGACTAACAGGGTTGTGGGTGTGTGGAATATGCTACGGGCCTGCAGGGGATTCACTGTTCCTAGGAGACCAATGCACTCCCTGGTATCCCTCCTGCTAGAGCAAGGAGCAAAGTACAAAAGCAAGTATACAACCACACGTTTCCACTCCAGTGCTCACGTCCCTACGATGTGATCTCTGTGGCATGTGGGTCTGACTTTCTGGGTTTCATAACCTTTCCATGAAGGAGGCGCTCACAGAGAGGGCAGCGGACACATGGCGGCAGTCAGGAAGTTAGACCCGAGTGAATGCTGTCACCATAATGGACTTGGTCAGTCAGTTGGCAATTCGTTGTAGATTCATTCCTTAATACCCCACACCCCGGGCTGGATATCTCTGCGTGTCCTGGAAGAGAAGATAGAAATAATTCAGCCTGGGCCGGGCGCGGTGGCTCAAGCCTGTAATCCCAGCACTTTGGGAGGCCGAGGCGGGCGGATCACGAGGTCAGGAGATCGAGACCATCCTGGCTAACACGGTGAAACCCCGTCTCTACTAAAAATACAAAAAATTAGCCGGGCGTGGTGGCGGGCGCCTGTAGTCCCAGCTACTCCGGAGGCTGAGGCAGGAGAATGGCGTGAACCCGGGAGGCGGAGCTTGCAGTGAGCCGAGATCGCACCACTGCACTCCAGTCTGGGCGACAGAGCGAGACTCCGTCTCAAAGAAAAAAAAAAAAAAAGAAATAATTCAGCCTGAGGCTCCCCGCCTGAGGCTCCCCGCCAGTCTCCATTCCCAACTCTCACAGAAAAGAAACTCAAAACACATGTGCAGTGGTTTCACCTCTTCTCATGTTGAAGCCACCCTACTACTGGAGGCATGTTGAGACTTGCCCAAGGCAGGAGAAGGGGTCACACTTCCAGCCCCTATAGCCCACTTAATGTCATGATGGGTGCTGTTCACTTTGGTATCATTGGGTTGTGGTCATGACTGTACTTATTATTGGAAGCAAATCTGTATTGCCAGCCCAATTGTCCTCTCTTGAGTAAGTGGGCAGTGTGGTTATTCCCACTTCACAACGATGAGACTTCTTGCTGGAGTGCTCACAGGCAGCGGTAGGACCAGAATCCAGGCCTCCTGGCTCCCTGACTTTCCTGGATTCTGACAGCCCCGTATGGTCCAGGGATTGTTGACCTGACCTGTCAAAATACGAGTTCTGTCACCAGAAAACAGGGAGATGCAATCACTGGGGAGAGGGATCACTTTTTTCTGCTCTAGGAATGATTTCTTGTTGCCTCTGAGCATAACCCCTGCAAATGATTAGCCTCCCGGGAATAGTAGGAGGTAACCATGCACATGCGTCAGCTGGATAAGGAGCCGTGCACCTGGGTAAGAGGCAGGCTGGGCTGGGTGGAAAGAAGTAAAGAACTCTGTGAAATTTAAAGGGACTGAATCCAGGATTTAAATCAGATAAGACTTGTGAAATTCTCATGTCTGGTTGGTATCCCTCAGCGGGTAGAAAGAAGTCAGTATTACAAATTTGGATTTGTAAACTATGGTCTGGAGTGTGGAGCTTCTGGGAATGCGTTTACACTGCTCAGATATTAATATTGATGCAGTAGGTTAGGAATTAGGTGCTGAGAATAGAGCGATACACATGATGGAGTTCCTGCCCTCACTGCACTTCCAGTCAAACATCGAACACAGTAGTTAAAACTGAAACAGAGAGAAAAGCGACATAAAAGGGCTAAGAGAGGGACACAGCCTGAACAGATAAGCTAGTCTGGGAAGGGAAAAGAGACATCAGGGAAGGCTTCCTGGAGGAAGGGACATTTAAACTTAGACCTAAAGGATGCATAAGAATTAGTGGCTGGGTGTGAATTACACCTGTAATCCCAGTACCTTGGGAGGTTGAGGCAGGAAGATTGCTTGAGCCCAGGAGTTCGAGACCAGCCTGGGTAACATGATGAAACCTATGTCTACAAAACTTAAAAAAGAAAAAAACCTAGCTGGACATGGTGGCATGCACCTGTAGTCCTGGCTACTCAGGAGACTAAGGCAGGAGGAGCTCTTAAGCCCAGGAGTTTGAGGCTGCACTGAGCTATGATCGAGCCACTGCACATTAGCCTGGGTGACAGAGCAAGACCCTAGTCTCAAAAAAAAAAAAAAAAAAAAAAAAAAAAAAATGAACCAGGCAAAGAGAAGTGGGGCAGTTTCCCTAACAAAAGGAACAGGTTTTCCTGACAAAAGGAACAAGTGTGAAGGCCCAGAGGCAAGGGAAATGTGACATTATCTATGGGCTGAAAGATACCTTCTATGACTGGTGAGTAGAGTTCAGGGAGACTGGAGATCAGAGGCTAGAGACAGTGACAAAGGATGTCAGTTCCCAAGATGAGTTAAGGAAGCAAGGTAAATCCTTCTCCAAGAAACTGGGAAAATTAGAAAAACAGAAGCAAGCACTCAAGGATGCTCAAGAGTGCTCTGTAACAGGAAGCCCCATGGGAGATGGCAGAGTTCACTGGTGTTGGAACCATGCCTAGTTTAGACCCCAGGCTCTACCTTCTAAGGTGTGACCTAGAGGAAGTCATTTCAACTCTCTGCAAAATGGAAGGAAGCAGAGGAGAACGGGCACCTGCAGGGCACCTACTGTGTACCACGTGCTGTGCTGAGTTGACTCATCTACTGAGAATAGTTACACCTACCTCACAATGTAATTAATGAAACTTCAACTTAAACGTTGTTGAATGTGTATGACTATGCCCAGCACCTAGGAGGCCCTCAATAAATGCTAGCTGAGTTGGACTGTGGGCCTGGGGAACAAGGCAGGGCTTGGTGCCAGAGACAAAGAAAGATCCCGTTAGCAATGGGAGCGTGAGGTCAGAGTCCAGGCCACCGATGCAGGTAGGCTCCACCTGAGTGCCAGCTCCAGGTGCTTGGCAGAGGCTCTCAGGAGTGCTGTTTTAGAAGGACTTTGATTCTCCTGGCTCATCAGGAGAGAGTCATGACTGAGTATCAATGTCTGCCATAGGCACAAAATGGAGTGATAGTAATATATATGGCACACATTTGCCATTTTGGTCGAAAGCAAGATCATACGGACTCCTGTAGCTACAAGCCAAGGATCTTTGAGCATCCCTGCCATGGGCTAACCCTGCAGGTAGAAAGTAAGTGGTCCTGTTTATGGATCCCAAAATTTGGCAGGAAAACTCAGGTCTGAACACTGAGCTGCCAGAGGACTTTCTGCATTCCCAAGATGGCTTATTAGATGTGGGCTCACAGAGTTATCTCCCAATTCAGGGAAGGCACAGTGGCCTGCAGGCACCATTCAATAAGTACTCAAGCAAGTGTGGGAGAAATAAAGATGCAGGCTCTGCCTCTGAGAAGCTCAGACCTGGCTGGGATCACTTCCCTTCAGAACACAGCCCGAACAAAGCAAGCCCCAAATAGGGCCTCACCTTATTTAGCCGCTGAAGTCATAATTGCACTGATTTAGATTTTGAAAGAGGCCACCATCTTCTGCTATCTCAGATCTCCTTTCTTTAAAAAGAAAAGAAGTTTCCCCTTGAATCTACAAGGGTCAAATGTTGCAGGAGTTGGTTAAAATCAGAAGGATTTACACACCTGCTGCAAATGCCCCCTTGGACACTTGCCGACCAGAAGCTGGACTCAGCCTCCAGCCTGGGCAGGGGCCTCTGTGCAGCTGGTGCTGTGCCCGCGGCCACCGGCTCCCAGACTTCCCACGCAGGGACCCAGATGCTCCCCTTCCTCAGCTTTGCTGATGTGGAGCTGGAGTTCCGATGAGGCAGCCGGAATTTCTCTCCGTGCTATTTTAGTATCGCTGAGAGGCATGGGAAGGCTTTGTTCTCCCTGGCTGGTTACGTAATTTTCAAAAGGAAAAACAGAGCAAAGCCCGAACGCTCCTGGAGATTTTGCTCTTTGGGGAGGAGGGAACTCCCCACCCAGCATCTGATGTTCCTTCTGCAAACTTCTCTTCCCTCCCTCAATTCTTTCCTCTAACCACCCCACCTCAGGGAGGTGAAGACAACAGGGTCCCCTCCTGTTTCTTTCTCAGCAGTGTCCCCACAGGCGTGTTCTTTAGAAAACCGTACAAGGGAAACACAGCCCAGGGTGGGTGGCCTCACTGCCTCCCAGGGACCTTAAGACATTTGCAGTCACCACAGGCCCACACGTCCCAGCGGGAGAGGGCTCACCTGAGGCCCATCATGGGCAGCAGAGCCTGTCAGTGGTTCCTCTGCTTGAGACCTATTTATTTTAGACTAAGCTGGGCTTTTGGCTCAGGTCAGTTGGTGCCCTGCTGGCTGGTGTGTGTGAAGGGTCATCCCAGGTCCTAGGCTGGGAATGGTGCTGGGCACGAGACAGGCACAGGCATAGGGAACGTAGCCCATGGTTGGCATCATGGGCGGCACCATTAGGAGCAGCCATCTGCCCACATATCAGAGTTTCCGCAAAGGAAAATGAGTTTCTGAGCGTGCACAGGTCACTCCACATGCACCACCGCAACCTGCACTCCTCCAGGGTGGAGGGAGCAGCGCTTAATTTCAAAAGCCAGAAGGCCAGGGAGAGTTGTTTCTCCTCATTCCTGGGGGTCCTGCTGAGAGAAGACCCAGCTGAGTCTCAATGGTAAAGATCAGCGATTACACAGCAGTTCTTTCCTTGGTGAGGAAACGCCTCTGGTCATTATGCTTTCGGGAGCCTGTGTGGCCTCCTGCCTTGAACCCCTGCTTTTAGCCCCTACTCAGGCTGCAGGGATTTAAAAAGCTTTCTTTTCTGGGCCTCAGGGATGCTTTTTAAATTTATCTTTCCATGTGGGTTGTACTTTGTCATAACCAGAATCTTACTGCAAACATGGAGCCATTCCTGTGTCCACTGATATTTATTTATTGAATCCCTCTCTGTATGCCAGACACTGCCCTGGACCCTGGGTTACATCAGTGAAAACAGAGAGGTAAGGTTCCCTTCTCCCCACAGTTCTGACTCTGGAATCTAATGAGATCCATGCCAGGTGAGACCCAAGACTCCAGACTCAACAAGGACTTTTCAAGGCCTCTTCTCTATTTTAGAAAGTCAAGAACTGCAGATCTCCAAGTCCTTCCTCTCCATTAGTTAGCTATCGCTGTATAACAAATGTCCCAACATTTATTGGCTTAAAGACAACATTTATTACCATGCAGCTCCTGAGAGTAAAGAATCTGGGCACAGTTTAGTTGGTGCCTCTGACTCGAAGTGTCCTGAGATGTCCATCAAGCTGTTGGCGGGGCTGTAGTCCACTCAGGGCTCAACTCAGGGAAGGGTTGCCTCCAAGCTCACTCACGCGGTGGCTGGCAGGTCCGTTTCTGAGAACTCACAGGGATCCCCCGACAGGGCTGCCTCAAGAAGCAGCAGCAGCTTCCCCAAGAGCGAACAGGAGAGAGTGATTACCTGAGATGGAAGCTACAGGCTCTTTATAGCCTGATCTCAGAAGTGGCATCCCATTCCTTTTGCCAAATTCTGTTCCTTAGAAATGAGTCAGTGAGTCCAGCACCCACTTGAGGGGAGAGAATGACACAGGGCCTGAAAACCAGGATCACTGGGGCATCTGGGTAGCTGCCTTCCACATCCTCCAGGCGCCTCTCTGACTGATGGGACTCACCCCGTTTCCTGCTACACTTACAGTAGGGATCACGCAGTTGACTCCTGAATGTTCCTGTGTTGTTTCCATAATTATTGTTGTGGTTCCACTCCCCCGATATGAATATAAGCTTCTTGAGGTCAGAAGCCATGTGTTCTACCTCTCCTCACTTTCCATTTAGGCCAACCATGTGCTGAGCAAGTTACTCTCAGTTAGATCATCTCAGCGTCAAGTGAAAAAAAAATGTAAAAGTCCAAAGCAAAAATGTCTTAAACAGCAGTAAGGCTTGACAGTCTCTCTTGGCAAGAAAGCTGGAGGTGGGTAGTTGCAGGCATGGCTCAGCAGCGATGCCAGCAAGGTCCCACGCTCCTCTGCCACCTCCCCATGTGGCCTCAAGACAGCTGCTGCAGCACCAACACCACTTCCTCTACACCCGCATCCACAAACAGGAAGTAGGGTTTCTTCTTGCTTGGGAAGGAAACCTTTTCCCTTAGGACTCCCCAGCAGACTTTCTCTTAGGCTTGTTGACCAGAACAGGATCATATGACCACCCCTAAAGCAATCACTGCCCAGAGGCAATTGTATTACCACAGTTGGTTTAGATTCATGGTCCTCAACAGAGATGGGTTTGGGAGATGACATTGCCTCCTGGGACCCTGGGAAATGTGAGTCTGACCCAGGGACTAGGGAGTGCTATTGGCATTTAGTGGGTTGGGATCACAGTTGTTAAACTTCCAGCAATAGTGTATGGTACAGTCCCATAAAGCAGAGAGAACTGCAGAAGCTGAGGCCAGTCATTGTGTAATCACCTGAGTGAGCTTGGAAGCAGATCTTCCTCCCTGTTTGAGCCTTGAGATGACTGCAGCCCTGGCCAACAGCTTGACCTTGAGTCCGAGGCACCCAGCTCGGATGCCAACACCAACCCTGTTGAAAACTGCTGATTGAGACAAGTGATTTTCAACCAGAGGCGATTTTGTGCCTCCCCCATAGGTGACAGTTGTCAGTGTTGGGAGACACTTTCAGTTGTCACAACTTGGGGGTGTGACTGGCATCCAGGAGGCTGAGGCCAGGGATGCTGCTGAGCACGCAGCCATGCACAGGACAGTCCCACTGCTAAGGATCACCTGGCTCAAAATGTTGACAGTGCTGAGGCTGAGAAACGCTGGTTTAGACCCACTGGGAGTCATTCCTGAGTGGGCTCAGCTGCCTGATGGCCGAACCAGACCTGGTTTGTTCGTGAGGAGGAAGCAGGAATGTTTCCTGGGTAGGTGGCCACAGTCAGTGTCAGCTACAGGCTGTGCTAGTCAGGATGCCTGCAAGTCAGCCAGCTCATCCCAAGGATGCTCAGTCCCTGTGCCACAGGCTCCAGCATGGCTGTGGTTCACAGTTAAAGGTCAAGAACATGATGGAAGGTGGGGGTGTGGTTGTTTAAAATCAAGGGTTTTTTACTCCACTTTTAATATTATTTCAGCATTCTATTTCTGGGTTTCTCTTTCCATAGAATGGGGTTACTGTGGCCTCCATACTGGGTTGAACACAGGCTGAAAAGGTGGCTGTCTCTTGCTTTAATCTGAGACATACCACAAGGTGTGCCTACCTCACATTTTTCCCTCACTGGGCCTGAAAACTCACACTGAGCCTAGATGGTTTGTGGTAAGTCACTCGCTGGGGCTGAGATCATGTTATGGCGATTAGAGCGTAAGCGTTGGACTCAGACCAACCTGAGTTGACATCCCAGATTCTTCACCTGCCAGAGGGTGACTGGGAAAATCACTTCCCTCTTGGAGCTCCATGGAAAATGATATCAACCTCACAGGGATGTTGTGAGACCCAACTGAAATAATCAGGTGAAGCCACTGGCCTCTGGTAAACCCTCAGGACATGCAGTTCCACCATCTTCATCATGTCCTCTTTGCCATCTCTCTGGAAGGCTTGTTAAAATGCAAGTGGGGTTGTGGAGTGAGGCACATCAGCCGTACCACAGAATTGCAGAACTAGAAGGGACCTTTAGGCCAGATTAGGTAGCTTTTGGAAAGAATTTGCAGATGAGCTGAACCAAGCCTCACCTCCTAGGGTAGCTCCCCAGGAGGCCAGCCAGGCCTGGGATCATGTCACCATGAGGGGCAAAAGGAAGACTGAGTCCAAGAGGAAGGAGACAGTGCAGTGCAGGAGGAGCCAGAAAGGGGCCAGGTCCCAGCACACTTCAGGGCCTGCTTGTGAATGAGCTAGAGGATGTTCCCGTGGAGTCTAGAGCAGAGGTCCATGAACTGCAGCCCACAAGCCTACTCTGGCCCAGCACCTAGTTTTGTAAATAAAGTTTTATTGAAATGCAGCCATGTACCTTTGTTCAGGTATTGTCTGTGGCTGCTTTTTTGCTATAAAGGCAGAATTAAGTTGTGTTGAGTGGTTTCAACAGAGGCTGTATGTCCTACAAACATGAAAATATTTCTTCTCTGGCTCCTTACAGAAAAAGTTTGTCCATCCTTGGTCTAGAGGACTCCATTCACATAGACCACAGTGACTCATTAGGATCACGAGCCTTGGAGTCAGACTGATTGCCATGTGAAGGTGCCACCTAGAAGCACGCAGTGCATAGCCTGCTCGGCTGGAAACAGCGGCTCCATGGGAGAAGGGCTTCCTGTAAGTTTCAGAGTGTTCAGGAGAGGGGAAGAAAGCAGCGTCTGTGAAATGTCAGCACCTAGCTGGGGAGATAGTTCCTGTGGAAAGTCGACAGCATGAGGTTTGGGAGGATCTGAGCAGACAGGGAGGTGAGTCTAAATTTAGACTTTCCAAAGCCAATGTGTAAACCAGAGCCCCAGGAATCCCAGAAAGGGACAGTTGGCACACGCCATCTCGTCTCTGGTTTGCCTCCACACGTTAAAAGGCTGGATGAGTGAGAGAATAATTAATTGCCCTCAAATAAGCTGTTGCCTGAGAGTCGGTGAGAAAGCAGTGAGAGCTGAAACTCCATTGTTCAGAGTCCTGAGGGTAGAAATTTCTATTCCTGTGTTTTATTACAATGCCCAGCCATGGAATCATGGGGACCTTGGCTGCCCTTGCGGGAGTTCCATGCTTTCCTCTTGCTGGGTGTCATTCAAGCACGACTGAACGAGTGGCCTTTCCATCCCAGACAGTGAATGCCACCTCCCTGGGTTTGAAATCACACCTGTGGTTCGGAGCAGTTCTGAACCACTACCTTTGAACTGGCCCTGAGAAGCTGCACCACACCAAGAGCTGCCACAACCACTCCCCTGCCCAGGTGGACACATCCAGATGCCAGTCTGCTCCTCCCCATGGCTGATGGGCCCACACCTCTCAGCATATCATGCAAGAAATGGACCACTAACCTGAGACTTCTTAGGTGATGGATGCCTCATAATCAGCCCACCTAGTGAGAAAGGCAAAGGGTTTACAATGCAAATTACAGAGGACTTGGGGAAAGAAACAGAAAATCAAGAGGCTTGAGAAGAGAGGCATAATAATAAACTCAAATGGGAACGGAGAAATGGTCAGACAAGAGGTTGCCTGATTAGAGCACTGAAACTCTAGAGAGACAGCATCTAAGCAGATGATGTTACTAAGAGGATTGAAGTTCAGAAATATTAGTTGGTCTGAGTGGTTAGGGCTTGTTGTGAGATGCGCCCTTTGAACAATTTCCGTGGCAAGTATCACAAGGGACAGTGACCCCTAGGAAATGTAGGCATCACCACTTTGTAGACATAATGAATGGCACTCAGCTCCTTCTAGTCCACGGATATTTTCTATGCCCTACTTTGTGCCCTGTAAGCTACTTGTGAAGCTTACAGTCTAGTTGGGAGATGGACATGTACAAAAAGTTAAATAACAACCCAGGCTAATATATGGTAAATGCCAAACACAGCATACACATGAGTGCCACAGGAGTTTAGAAAAGGGAGATATGTCATTGAGAACCGGGATGGATGCTTTAGGAAAAAAATGAGACTTTGGATCCTGAATGATAGGATTTCAACAAATGGGGGTGGTGGGGAAGCAGGAGAATATTTCAGGAACTGGGAAGGTACAAGCAAAGAAGCCAGGCAGGAAAGAGTCTATTTAGTGGCCCACCAGAAAGGTAGAGTGGCTGGAATCGAGGCTTTCCACCTTGACATGGTACTTGCCCCCTAAAG
This sequence comes from Macaca thibetana thibetana, assembly GCF_024542745.1. Classification (NCBI taxonomy): domain Eukaryota; kingdom Metazoa; phylum Chordata; class Mammalia; order Primates; family Cercopithecidae; genus Macaca; species Macaca thibetana. The sequence continues at coordinate 29,930,359 of NC_065595.1, read as the reverse complement.
CTGACAGCATGTTGGGAAGACCACTGAAAAGGAGACAGGCACACAGGGTGTCTCTTCCCATGCATGAGAGGGAAAGAGTTTTAAAAATAAATAAAGCACCTCTTAATTATTCGCAGATTATCTGCATTGCAGCTGACCTCAAGCAAATCCTGCATTCAGCTTGCTTGTGATGTCATCCCCTCTCTGCTTAGGTGCTCATTCCTCTCTCTGTTTACAACCCAGCAGGAGCTGGAAAGGGAAGAAGGCTTAAGCATGTCTCTTCCTAAAAAAAAAATAATAATATGCGATTGCCTCTTTGCTGTGCCCTTGGGAGCCAGACCAGGCTTGTGGGGAGAAAGAGAAGCTTCAATGTAATTGCCATTACGTGACTTGGGCAGCAGGAGTCGAGGAGTGAGACAATGGGGAGCTGCGGAGGCTCTTTGATTCCCCTGAGTTAGGTATCCAGGTGGACTTCACTAGCACAGGCCATAGAATCTGGTTCACTGGGTGCTCCCAGCACTGTCTCTTAGTGGCTGGGCATCCTCAAACAGAGTGAATGGTATTCATTTACCCATTCATCAGATGGATATTGACCCTATCTATAATGAAAGCACTAAGCTGGTGTTCTCCAAGCCTTGGTGTCCTCACCTGTAAAGTGAGAACTGGAATCAGAATTGATGTTTCTCCGTGGAAGTGCTGTTGGCATTTAGGGGTGGAGGGGTGGATGTCAGTGGACGTGCTCTGGGCATTTGGGCATGGAGGTGGGGATGCTCAGTAGAATGGTTAGCAAATCTGGCCCTGCCCATTAAATACCAGTAGTGACTCCCAGTCAAATAAGGTGAGGAGGGCAGTATCATCTCTAGATAACGACCACGGGCCTTGTTTGCTTAGATTGCTTCCCAATCTGAAATTCTGTAAGTCTGGTTGTTTTGTTCCTGGACCCAGTAAAAACATGCGGAATAGAATTATCAAAGATCTGACAAATTATCAGAATCTTGAATACATCTTATTCAAATATAAGGGAATGTTTAACTAAACAGCAACAATAGGTAACATCTGTTGAGCAATTACTATGTTCTAGACCCTTGGCAAATTTCTTTCATTAGAAGTCTTTACAGGGGATCTGATTGTTTACTATTTCAGATCATCTGTGTCTCCTAATTTGCCCCCTTAATTTCAGAGCATTGAGTTGACTATTGTTTTTGCTTCATTTATCTTTGCAGAATTGTGCAGACTTCAGATAGGAAAGCGTCTCTACAGGAGGCCCTGTGATATGATGAGAATAAAGCAGCAGTCTGCCAGGTTCATGCCTTTGTGTTGGATACAGTGTTCTTTCTTTGTGTGTCTGTGGTCTTTATGAACTTAGAAAACCTGCCAGTCTCTTAGACGCTATGATATTACCTTATTTCAGAGATCTGAATTTACATTTCTAGTTTTGCAGGGTTTTTTCTCCCCACTTAGCTCCTATACCTGTAATTTGAGTCAACAGCCACCAGAGGGCAGGGACAGTGAAGTTTAGATTTGACCCATTGCTTTGAAGAGCGAGGTCACCATTGTCAAAAAGAATACAGCTCACCATGCCAGTCTTGATGTAGCACTAGGAACTCTGCACCCTGGTTTCTGGGCAAAGAGAGTCCTTTTATTATGGGTGGCAACATTACTTCCTTGTAATTTGGTACATGGGCTTCTTCAACTTACGTGGAAAGCGAGAGATACAAATGTCGTTAAATCTCAGTCCCCGTGAAAGCCTCTTAAAATGTTCAAAGACATTTGTAAAACAAGGAAGAAAAGGAACCCAAGTGCAAAACAAAAGTATCGATCCTTTGTTTTCTGTCTGCAACTCGTTACTTTCTACTCTCACCCTTCCTAGCTAGTGCTGATGTGTGTGTTTGGAAAGCATAAAACAAATTAATTTTGCAAAGGTCAGAAGGGATACTCCTCCCCCGTAATTTGCACATGTTAACCTTGGGGGAGCCGGCACTGACATAAGAGGCACAACATCTGATGTTCTTATCAAATCAATCCATCTTCTCTCTCTTCCAGGGGAGTGCTACGCACAGCAGGAGGGTGGCTGGGCAGTGCAAAGCCCGGAATCCCCTGAGCAAGCAGTGTTTCAGCTGGCTGGACAGATCAAATAACACTTGGGCTGGTTAACAAAAGATGCAAGTGGGAAGGTGTTGGAAGCCGGAGTATGGAAATTTACCCAACGTTATCTCTTTGACAGGGAAGGAGACTTGGTCTGAAAGATGCCACATTCCTGCAGCCTTTCTGGGTGCAGTGGAATACAGTCTTGGGCAAGGTGGCGTGGATGAGCTGGCGAAAGAGGATGCTGCCCATATCCAAAGGCTCCAGAGGATCCCGGCCTGGCAGCTGAGCTCCCCTGCATCTGGAACCTCGGGCGTAACTTGGTGTAGAGCTCATGAAAGGTGCTTGGGTTTCTCCAGCTTTTTTCACCAGTGCTCACCAGACCGGCTCAGGTTTTGGAATCTAAGGTGAGCTGGTAGAAACGGGAGAGGTAGAAAGAAGCCCCTGGATGCCTCCAGAATTCATTGATGGGATCCCTGCATACTGCTTGGAACACAGAGAGAGGCTGTGACACAGCTGAGCTTTGGAGCATCTTAAGTAAAGGAGTTCAGCTCAGCAAACAACTCTTGCATTTCAGCCTGTAACAAAGTGTTCAAAGGGGAGAGTTTCTGCATCTTTTACTTTGCAGTCCACTATGGTAGAAAACTTGACATTCCGTAGATAATGATACTCGGTTTTCTTTCCAAGATGCCAGATTTAAAAAGAAATATGAGCCATTCTAAGCTTTAAGGAGTGTTCAGGAAACACAGGAATTAGTGGACAGACCTCCCAATGCAGGTTAAGGCAACAGTCTGAGCCCCCAACTAGTGCAGCTCAGCGAGCATGGCCATATGCCATTCTCGTCTCCAGAGAGCTGGTGGCAGTGACCTCACCAGGAGAAAACGCATCCCTCAGCCGTGGGACTTGACAGAATGAAGTGTGCGAGGGAGACCACTAGCCGAGACTTGACCTTTCCTGACTGCCCCTGTGTTACCTGGGCAGCTCCAGATCACTGAGCCCACAATGGCTGAGAAGGGTGACTGCATCGCCAGTGTCTACGGGTATGACCTCGGTGGGCGCTTTGTTGACTTCCAACCCCTGGGCTTCGGTGTCAATGGTTTGGTGCTGTCGGCCATGGACAGCCGGGCCTGCCGGAAAGTCGCCGTGAAGAAGATTGCCCTGAGTGATGCCCGCAGCATGAAGCATGCACTCCGAGAGATCAAGATCATTCGGCGTCTGGACCACGACAACATCGTCAAAGTGTACGAGGTGCTCGGGCCCAAGGGCACTGACCTGCAGGGTGAGCTGCTCAAGTTCAGCGTGGCCTACATCGTCCAGGAGTACATGGAGACTGACCTGGCACGCCTGCTGGAGCAGGGCACACTGGCGGAAGAGCATGCCAAGCTGTTCATGTACCAGCTGCTCCGCGGGCTCAAGTACATCCACTCCGCCAACGTGCTGCACAGGGACCTGAAGCCCGCCAACATCTTCATCAGCACAGAGGACCTCGTGCTCAAGATTGGGGATTTCGGGTTGGCAAGGATTGTTGATCAGCATTACTCCCACAAGGTATGTCTGGCTGGAATGGTGGATACCGGTGGTCCACAGAATCCCCAAGAATACTTACAGCACTCCCAAGCTGTTCCTAGCTCCACGGTAGTCAGAGGACTAGAGTTAGCAATTACGGGAGGCTGGACGGTGCTAGGAAGATCATTAGCCTGAAAAGTTGTTGGAGGTGTGGAGAGAGATCTGGTTCTTGGTCTTGGCTCTGCCGTGTGGCTTTGATCACTCTAAGCTGTGCCAGCAGAAGCTGGACTAGATCTCTAAAATTTCTTCCAGCTCTAAATTCTATGGCTTGAAAACTATGTGGTTGGTGAATTTGCCTCTAGCATCCTCTTATCCCTGCTGTCCACTTAGCCATCCCATGTCCTTCCTGTGTGCTGAGGACACCCCCTGAGGCTTCCCACCCTGTGAGCCTCATGCTCTGGTTGGTCTCACCTCCCTCATCCCATCCAAGCTGACCCACTCAGTGTCCATTTCTCTCAGTCAGCGGACAGCAGGCACAAATGATTGATCTGATGAGCTAATCCTTCACTGTACCTTATCCAGCTAATGACTCAGTTCTCCCAGGTCCCATGATACTCTTGCCTCTCAGTGTGATGCGAAAGCCACGGGTGGCAGACTATACTATTGAGATCCCCCGTGGTGGGTGCTAAATACTCTACCAACTGCAGGGATCAGAGCTGACCTGGCCACTCTGCTGGAGACAAATGTCACACTGAGTTGTTCTCAAAGGCCCAGACCTCCTCTTACCTGATCCACTCCTCTCTTCAGAAGCTGGGAGTCCTCTGACATTCCCTTCCTTCCCCTGTCCCAGGTTCCTGCCACTTTAGGGGTGCCTCGGAGCCCCTCAGCATGAGCATGTTGCCATGTACTCTGCAACAGAGCTGGGGGCTGGGTGTGGCTTCCAGCCTCCTGCCCAAACCTTGATGCTACAAAAAATGTTATTAGAATAAAACATCTCCTTGGGAGTAGGTGTACAGTAGTCTATTATCATCCAAGGGGCTGGGGTGGGTCATGAAAGGGGAGGGTGGCTTTGACCTTGAAGGTGCTTTGACTGTCTCCCTGAGCCCCATTCCTCTGCCCTCCCTTAGCACCCCACATAGAAGGGCACTGATCTGCCTGCTACAGCTGCAGTGGAAGGTGTCACAAGGCGCAGGGAGCAGGGCTCCCCATCCTACTCTCCCTGGCTAGAACTTGGACTCCAGCCCAGATTTCAGACCCCAAATCAGCCTAGCTGGCTCTGGCTCCTTGGTGCCACAAATTACTTAGCGACCTTAACCATGAGCCTGTCCTCTGCTCCGCTCCTGCAGCCAAGCCATCTGTCAAAACTGACAGCCAACTCTGTAGGACGGAATGTCCATGAGGTGGGGCCACGGGAGGCAGGGAAAAACAGTGCCCTTGTATCTCCTTCTGATACCCTGAACTGCTTCTTCCTTCTCTTTCTTCTAAGGAGCAATGACTCCAAACCACCAAACCAAAGGTTTTAATCCAAATCTGTTCTTACTTGGTAAAAGATCTAGAAAATCCACAAGACTCTTATATGTGGGATGCACAAAAACTACCTTGTGAATTGGAATAAACCAGTACATTTGAGCATCATGTGATGAAAGGACCTGATTAAGTGAGTTGCGACAAGGAAAGAGCTTAAGACAGCATGTAGTAGGCCTTTAGGAAGGTCCAGGAAGATGGTTTATAGTGGCATAAACTGGCTATCATAATAATTCTTTGGGGGTGACATGGTGTGAGCAAAAGACCCTTTAGGAGGAGTCAGGGGTCCAGGTTCCTTCTAACAGTGCTAACTTGGACACTTACCCCTGGGAGCCTCAGTTTCCCCTCTTTGACAGGGATAATAATTGTGCCCTATCTGCTCCTCTGGCTTATGGTTAAGAATCAAAATGGTCCATGAATGTAAAATTCCTTGGAAAGCAGTCAGGACTGCATCCATTCATTTAATGGGTGTTTGGTGAGCCAACATCAAACCCAAGCTCAGGGCTGGGAGGTGGAGAGACTGAGGCTCCCCCAGCGACCCCGAGGGCTGGGCTCAGTGTTATCCTGTCACTTGGGACTGGAAGCCACTTCCCTGGTTGAGACTTCCATTTTCCCAATGCAGAGGAATTTCAATGTTCTGGCTTGCTCTTATCGGGTTCTCTTTAATAAAATTCGCTGTGGGAGGTTAAAGAAATCACTGGAGGCAGTTACGAGCCCAGTAGGCATTCACATCATCCCTGCACCCCCGTGTTTGGCAGACACCACCCACCCCCACCCCACCTCCTCCCTTATACACTTTCTGCTTTTAGCTTTCTGCCCTCTCTTCCCCCAGTGATGATGAAAGGCTTATATTTGGTGCTTTTATTTATCCAATGTGCATTTAAATCAGTTCTCATTTAATCCCCATAATGCTGTGAAGCACTTAGGGCAAATGGTTCATTTTAAAACAGAGAAAAACGGCTTTCTCAAGCTTACACAGCTGATGTGGCCAAAGGACACAGGGACTGGGGCTTCTTCCTCTCCTGGTGGATGGAGGGTCTCTGTGAGCGCAGTCTCCTTCATGAAATCTTTCCGGATTCTGGGTTGGAATTAATCATTCCTTCCTCTGAATTCCCATGGCACTTTCCCCAGGCCATCACGGGTATCTTCTAACACTGATCACTCTCCGCTCTGTCCTAGGGGTATTTGAGTCTGTCTCTTTGTACTCTCCCAAGCCGAGAGTCCCCTGGCCTCTTGAAAGCTGTCTCTCCTTCTTCGTGGTCCCCCTCCATGGATTCTGATCACTGTGCCTAAGACAGGGCCCTCAATCGATTTTGTTGACTGTGTTGAACAGATGGAAGAATAGTCATCTACTAGCACATTGCAGAAAGGGAGCTATTGGGTTCCTTGATTCTGTGTGGTTGGAAGGGTTGACTCTCAGAAAAAGAGCACATACTTCTTCCAGACAGTAGGTTGGTTGTGGTCAGACGTGTACATCTTCTGCATGCATCTGCTCTCTCCAATGTGTTTGGCGGATGCTGTCTACACACAAACTTCTCAAAACCTAATCCCTTCTAAAGTTTTATGAATCTCCACTCCCTTTGAAGAAGACCATGCTCACCTGGGCTACAGCGAGTGCCTTTGTGTGGGTCACAAAAAAATGCCCCCTTTCCCTGGCTGAGAGAGCCCAGGGCCAGTGATAGGGTTAGTGATCCAGCGGGAGCCTTGTTTGGAAAAACTCTCAGAACATTTTTCCTCTGCTCTCACACCACAACAATATACCCAGAAGACTTCCGTGACCTCAAAATATGTGGGGATTTCTCCCCACCAGCAAGCTAGCAATCAGTTCCTCAGTGGACATCAGCTGGATGACCCCCAATTCAATTCTGACACTATTTACCTGGAGATAGTGTCAGATCCCACAGGTTGAGGGACACAAGACTGCCCCCTCCTTCCCACCGGTCATATTAATAGTCCACTCCTCCGGAATGTCTGATGGACTGGCTTCAAGTTGGGGTTCCCATGGTCCCCTCTTTGGGTTTCATTAATTTGCTAGAGGAGCTCACAGAACTCAGGGAAACACCTATTTGCATTTACTGTAAGGGTTAGGGTTAGGTCCATGTAACGCTCACTTACATTTATTATGAAGGATATTTTCAAGGATACAAATAAACAGCCAGGTGAAAAGATACACAGGGCATAGTCCGGAAGGGTCCTGAGTACAGGCACATCTGTCCCAGGGGAGTGGGGAAGCACCACCCTCCTGGCACATGGATGAATTCTTATTCACCCACCCAGCAGTACACAGCAGCCTGGTCCACATGCCTCCCACCTTTCTCATGGGTGGACAGTATGTCTCATTTGCTTCCACATCCCCTCCTCTGGTGCAGGGCCTGACACCAGGCCCGTGTCCATTAGGTTCATTTAGTGAAAGAGATACCAAAGAAAACAGCCTCTTCTCTAATGAGCAACTGGCCACGTCGGGGTTTCAAGTTGCAGTCAGGACAGATGCTGGGTGTGCCCCGCTACTGCACCACCCCCCGGGGGTCTTGGTCTTTGCAAGGTCTAGGGGGCATGTAGAGGCCCCTGCAGCCCACACTTGGGGAGATGGTGTGGGTGGCAATGGAGGGTGTTCCCTTTCAACAGGGGCAGTCTGGAAAACACTGTCCTCTGTGTTATTCTCGCTCACCTCGCCAACTGCATGACCTTGGGCAAGTCCTTTTGCTCATGTAGTTTATCACTAGAATAGATGTGTAAAAAGACCTCACACCCATGTTGTCCATCCCTAGCCTTTCACAGATGACAAAACTGGAAGGGAAGGAGCCTCACTCAAGGTCACACAATGAGTGGCTGAGCCTGGGTTTTCACTCCATGTCCACTGTTTCCTCAGAGCTTAACTTCCCTATTGTCTTTTCTGCCAAATTGGGAGAGTCAGGCCATTCTGCTTATTTCATGGGATTCCTGTTAGAGTCAAATGAAAAAGCGTGGCTGTCAAAGCGCGCTCAGATGTACGCAGGGCTAAATCACTAACCAAACTTTGCCCAAAGAGATGCCATGGCAATGCCAGGCAGACATCAGACATCAGTTTCCCCTTCACTGGGATACGGACCCCACTCCTGACCCAGTGGCCTTGGGGCGAGTCGTGCGATCCCACCTGAGGGTGGCTTCTCAGCCCGTGGTCCTGTGACAAGCCCTTTCTACCGCCTCCTCTTCAGGCCCGTTAATGAGTTCTTCGTTGTTTGTGTTGAGAAGAGGCAGTTGAAGGATTGGAGCGTGCTTTCCTCTGAATTTATCCTATTAGGAAGTAGACGATCTCAAAAGAGAAAAAAAAATGTCATTAAGACTTCACTGAGCACTTTGTAAGGCCTAAGAAAGGTCAGGAACCACCTCAGGAGTGTGCGGAGGTCCTGAGGAGTGCGATGACAGCCTGAATCACAATGAGTGCGTCGCTCCAGGAAGGGCCACCTCTCCTCCTATCATAGAGTCCTTGCTGGGGCTGCCGGGGGCACCACCCACTACCCTTGCTTGTAGCACTTATTTTACCCTGTGCTCACTAAACCTGCTCATCTCCACTACAACATTCAAGAACGGTCAAACTCCTGATCCAGTAACCTTCTATGACTAGTGTGCGTCATGGCATTTACAGTAAAACTAGCCCTCTATGGCTCACACCTCTGAGTGTCAAAGGCACATATAGAGGCCCCATTACTGGGTCTATCGTTCTTGCAGCAGTACTTCTAAAATTAGGTGGGTATGATATAAAACAAGTTACTTTAATTCTAAGCCCCGGCAGAATTTATAGCATATCAATTCCTCATTCTGTCTCTCTAAGGGATAATCATAACAAGTTTTATTTGCCTCTGACAGACTGACCTAAAATCACTCATTGCCTATTCTTTCATAAGCCACATGGCGCTTGTATTTCATATATCTGCCTTTCAAAGAGGCAGTAAGCAGAAAACACCCAAGAAAGAAAGGAAGAGGAAGGGGCCCATAAGAATTTGGGCAAAGGCTCTTGTGTTTTGATGGATCATTCAAGCAAGTCTGTTTCCTGCAGGGCTGGCCTGCCTTTGAGCCTTTCTACTTCATAGCCCTCTGTCTTCTTTCTTCATTCATGATCAGAATGCTTCTATGCTTTGCCTCCATATCTCATTAGGATGCCTTAAAAATTAACTAGCAGGCCGGTGTGGTAGTTCACGCCTGTCATCCCAGCACTCTGGGAAGCCGAGGCAGGTGGATCACTTGAGATTAGAAGTTTGAGACCAGCCTGGCTAACATGGTGAAACCCTGTCTCTACTAAAAATATAAAAATTAGCCAGGCATGGTGGCGTGTGCCTGTAGTTCCAGCTACTCAGGAGGCTGAGGCAGGAGAATCGCTTGAACCTGGGAGGTGGAGGTTGCAGTGAGCCAAGATTGCACCACTGCACTCCAGTCTGGGCAACAGAGTGAGACTCCGTCTCAAAAAAAAAAAAAAAAAAAAAAAAAAAAAAAAAAAAAAAATTAAACTAGCATAGTGGTTCTCAAAGTGAGGTCCCAGATTAGCAGCCTCAGCTTCACCTAGGAACTCATTAGAGATACAGGTTCCCAGGTTCCATCTCAGACCTACTCAAACAGCCCTGAGGGTGAGGCCCAGCAATCTGTGTTTTCACAAGCCTCCAAGGGATTCTGATGCTCTTGAACTTTTAAGAACCATTGACCCAAAGAAATGGCATCGCTTATCTCAGGACAGAAAACTGATGCTCCTGATGTGTTTGCTGATGCTTGGAGCTGTGGCTCTGAAACTTCAGCACAATGAAGGAGACTAAGAATGCCTCCCAGAGAACACAGGTGTGTCTGAAGCAGGTGCCTTAACTAGAAGGGCCGCGAACGGTGGGAATCTCAGGCGCTGTGACAGGGAGTCATGTGGATTGTTTTAAGCAGGATGATTTTGGAGGGCCTCACTCATATCACCTTGGAAACTGCCTGCTCCCCCATGGCACGAGTTTACTGAAAAGCTACACACATCAGGGACCTAAACCTATAGGAGGACTGTTTCTGTTTAGGTTTGATTTTTAACAATTAGGTGACACAAACAATAATTTTGGAAAACATAAGCTTTTCATTCTGGTGTGAACTGCTTCACCAGATGTTTAAAAACGAAAGCACTTTTTCACAGTTCAGCAAGATTAAATGTCTGATTGAGGGCTCAGCAAATTACTGCAGTTTGTTAAGTTTATGGTTCCATTTGAGGTCCCAAAGGAGGAAAGGAGGAAAAGAGGTACATGATGTCGAACACATGCAGCTGGCTTCCAGTGGCTTTGCATGGGAGCTCTGGTTGGTGGGGTTTACATGGGTTTAATCATGCTGAGGCCAGATGCGGTGGCTCATGCCTGTAGTCCCAGAGCTTTGGGAGGCCAAAGCAGGAGGACTGCTTAAGGCAAGGAGTTTGAGACCAGCCTGGGCAACAGCGAGACCCCATGTCTACAACAAATAAGGAAAAATTAGCCAGGTGTAGTGGTGCACACCTATAGTCCCAGCCACTCAGGAGGCTGAGATAGGAGGATCACTTGAGCCCAAGAGTTCAAGGCTGCAGTGAGCTATGATCGTACCATTGCACTTCAGCCTGGGCCACAGAGTGAGACCCTGACTCAAAAATAAAAAAATCATGTTGATCAACTTCATTTCCTCCCTCTCCTGGGCACTCTGTCTTCCTTTGATGGCTTCTTAGGCCGAGATAACCTCCCCCTGTCTGCCTGAGAAAACACACAGAAAGCTCTCCTAGAGCACACATTCTCTCCAAGCTGAAACAAGGAGAAATGTTCAATCTGTGACTGAAATGGGGTCTCTGCCGGTGATAAGAGAGTGCCCTTTTGGTGTCTGTGTGCTTATATTCTGGTCTCCACAGTGCAGATGGAGACCCACAGGGTGCAGGGAGTGGGGAAGGACTTTCCCAGTACCCCAGAATAGGAATGGGGTCCACAGGGCTGGTGCTGGGAGCAGAGCCCAGCCATCCGCGGAGGCCGGATTTCATGGGAAAATGAGCTTGTGGATGGGCACTTTCTGAGGGCTCAGCTAGCAGGAAAGGTCGCTTTCTTCTGAAGCCACTAAGCTTGTTATTCCAAATCAGTGGAGCTGAAAAGATTTATTTAAAAGGCTATGAAATATCCCTTTTTTAAAGGGAAAAATGTGATCAAGGGGATTAGAACGGAGGCTGTACTTGAGAGTCAGGTGTCCCTGAACACCCAGGCAGACTTGGAAAGCTCATTGTGTTGGCGTTCAGTGCCTCCTTGTCCCCTTCCCATGACAGAAGAGGACCCCGAGAAGAGGCTCTTCCCTCTGTCCCTGGGCCTCCGGGGTCCTCTTCTACCCACTCTCAGAAGAGCACCACACCCAGGCCACCCTTCTGAGAAGCAACACCACTGAGCTTGGGGTGATATTATAAATCTTTAAGCACAAGCCTGGCCCGGGAGATGACCAGTCAGAAAGGAAGCCAGCCAGGGTCCTGAAGCAGGGTCCTAGAGGCGCCTTGCTTGCCACCAGTTCACCCTTTATTGCTGGATCAAGGGGAGGACCAAGGGAGTCAGGGGTTTGGAGCAGTGGCTGTTGACCAGTCAGCTTGCAGTATTTCATTATTCACCAACTGGCCCAGCTATCTCAGTGCACATCAGCCACACTATGCTGCTTCGCTTGTATCAGAGTTCCCCCTTTCCAATATGTCTGTGGGTCTGGCTGTCCACTAGGGGTGAGCAGTTGATTAAATGGCACAAAGGGCCGGGCGCAGTGGCTCACGCCTGTAATCCCAACACTTTGGGAGGCTAAGGCAGGTGGATCACTTGAGGTCAGGAGTTCAAGACCAGCCTGGCCAACATGGCGAAACCCCATCTTTACTAAAAATACAAAAATTAGCTGGGTGTGGTGGTGGATACCTGTAATCCCAGCTACTTGGGAGGCTGAGCCAGGAGAATCTCTTGAACCTGGGAGGCGGAGGTTGCCGTGAGCCGAGATTGCACCACTTCACTCCAGCCTAGGCAAAAGAGTGAAACTCCACCTCAAAAAAATAAATTAATTAAACAAATGCCCCAAAGGGATCAATTGCCCCCTCTTCGGAAGCCCAGCCTGCTCACTCACCTGGTACTCCCCTCACCATGACAGCTGCCACCTCCTGTGGCAAGTACCAAAGCTCCTGAAGAATTCAACAGGCAGGAAGTCTGCAGCCCACTAGGGACGCTGGAGTGGAACTAGCGTTTCATGCAGTGCAGGCTTGCTGGTGACAAATCCTTTGTTTACTTAGAAAGTATATTTTTTATTCTCATGTTTACAGTTTATTTTCCCTGGGAATAAAATGCTGAATTGGCTGGACGCGGTGGCTCACGCCTGTAATCCCAGCACTTTGGGAGGCCAAGATGGGCAGATCACGAGGTCAGGAGTTCCAGACCATCCTGGCTGACACAGTGAAACCCTGCCTCTACTAAAAACACAAAAAATTAGCCGGGCGTGGTGGCGGGCGCCTGCAGCCCCAGCTACTTGGGAGGCTGAGGCAGGAGAATGGCATGAACCCAGGAGGCAGGGCTTGCAGTGAGCCGAGATTGTGACAGTGCACTCCAGCCTGGGCAACAGAGCAAGGCTCCATCTCAAAAAAAAAAAAAAGCTGAATTTAGCATTCTTTTTCAATACTTCAAAAATGTCATTGCCTTATTTCCTGTCCCTATTGTTTCTAAAGACTAGTTGGTCTTCATTCATTGGATTGTTCCCCTGTATGTAACGTGTCTTTTTTGCTCCAGCTGATTAATGAATATTATTAAATGGAAAGAAGTGGGAGGGCCTTGGGTGATAAGTGTTGACTAATGAGTTCCTCCTTCCTTTTATACCCAAGATTTGTTGGTGAGAGAACTCACTCCCTCTCAAAGGGTGTTTTTAGTCCTGGTGTAAAGGACCTGACCTTCAGTCACTGCTCCAGTCTTTCCATTTGGGTACACCCAAGTTGTAAACATCTCAGGAACAAGACACTGTCTTATTCTACAGGCAGATATTGTTTGGTTTATATCAAAGAAGGATAATTAGAAAATTGAATCAAATCCTTTTCCATTTTCTCCTGAAATGTGGTTGGTTTCTTTATTTAGCTTTGCTGCAGTAGCCTGTTGAGAAGACAGTAGTATGGAAATAGAAGTCTTGGGGGGTGGGTATCGCATTGCTGTGATGATCCTGCCTTTTGTGATTACCTTCTATTTCAGTCTCACACGTCTGTGAGCTGGGAGAGACCAGCCCTTATCCTCGCTTCATCCGCTGCCACTCCATTCCCTCATGTTGTAACTGGCTTGTCACCATTCTCTGGAAAACACCATACCCAGTGACAACTCTGGTCCCACACACTGTTCCCTCTGCTCCCACATAAACTCCTACATACCCCTGCAGACCCTGCTCAAATGTCTCACCTCTGTGAAGCTTCGCCCAGCTCCCCAGGGGAGAGTTAATCACACCTTCCTCTGGCTGTGCAAAGCCGTTATCTGTTTACATGCCTCTTCCCAGACAGACCCGGGAGGGCTCCTAGAAAAACATACGTATCTCTTTCATTTCTATATTCCTGGCACCTAGCATAGTATCTGACCCATTGTACGAGTTCATTCAATGCTAATTGGCTAATGAACAAGCCAAGCCTCTTCCTTTCTATTGAATCAAGCATAGTCCTCAAGCAGAATTTCTCTTCCTCAGGGCAGTGGTCAAGGATTTGAAGTCATCTACCATGTCCCTCTAAATCTCGGCAGGCTAGAAACCCCCCTAGACAAAAATATTCAGGCACTCTTCTAAGTGCTACTGACTCCTCATAACAACCTAATAGTTGCTGTTGTTGCCCCCATTTTCTAGATGAAGACACTGAGGCACAGACAGTAACTTGTCCAGGGTCACCCGCCTGGTCAATGGCAGAGTTGGACTACAAAGCCCAGTGGCAGCTCAGAGACTGTGCTCTCAGCCACTGAGCTCAGCTGCTCTGATAGCCATTCAGGTGACTGCATTTCCAGAGCTCACGCTATCCTGACTGCCCTTTCATTGACCTCCTTCTTGGCAAACCCTTTTTTTTTTTTTTTTTTTTTTAATGAGACGGAGTTTGCTCTTGTAGCCCAGACTGGAGTGCAATAGTGCAGTTTCGGCTCACTGCAACCTCCGCCTCCTGGGTTCATGCGATTCTCCTGCCTCAGCCTCCCAAGTAGCTGGGACTACAGGCACCCACCACCACGCCCAGCTAATTTTTTTGTTTGTTTGTTTGTTTGTTTGTTTTTTTGAGACGGAGGCTCGCTCTATCGCCCAGGCTGGAGTGCAGTGGTGCGATCTCCACTCACTGCAAGCTCCGCCTCCCAGGTTCACGCCATTCTCCTGCCTCAGCCTCCCATGTAGCTGGGACTACAGGCGCCCGCCACTGCGCCTGGCTAATTTTTGTATTTTTTTTAGTAGAGACGGGGTTTCACCATGTTAGCCAGGGTGGTCTCGATCTCCTGACCTCGTGATCCGCCCGTCTCAGCCTCCCAAAGTGCTGGGATTACAGGCGTGAGCCACCGCGCCCGGCCTGTTTGTTTGTTTTTTGAGACAGTCTCACTCTGTCGCCAGGCTGGAGTGCAGTGGCGCAATCTTGGCTCACTGCAACCTCCACCTCCTGGGTTCAAGTGATTCTCCTGCCTCAGCCTCCCAAGTAGCTGGGACTATAGGCGTGCACCACCTTGACCAGCTAATTTTTATATTTTTAGTAGAGGCACGGTTTTACCATGTTGGCCAGGATGGTCTTGATCTCTTGAACTCGTGATCTGCCCGCCTCGGCCTCCCAAAGTGCTGGGATTACAGGTGTGAGCCACCACGCCTGGCCCATTTTTTTGTATTTTTAGTAGAGACGGGGTTTCACCAGGTTGGCCAGGCTGGTCTTGAACCCCAGACGTCAGGTGATCCACCCGCCTCAGCCTCCTAAAGTGCTGGGATTATAGGTGTGGCAGACCCTTTCTTAAAATGTATCTTCCAGAACAGGTGCTATGTGATTTAGCCAGCACAGCATCAGGGGGATGTGACATTGCCGCTCTGTACACGTCACACTGTTCATGCTGCCCACGGTCTTTCAGTAGCCAGGTTGTACTGTTGGCTCATTGAGTTTGTAGCCAACTAACTTCTGTTAGCTCCGTATACTCTATTTTACATGAATATGGTTGATTTTTTTTTAGACCAAGTATAGGACTTTCTTTACCCTCATCCCTTGTAGATTTCATCTTCTTGGCTTCCTGCAAATATTGTAACCTGATGAGATCTTTTTGGATCTTTATTCTATCACATAATCTTATCCCTTATAGCTTCATAATTTATAAGGCTATCTTCTAGGACTTCACTCATATCACTGGTTAAAATATGTGTAAAGAGATTAGACCAAAGGCCTAGCCACTAGACACGCCCCACTGACGTTCTTTGAGTTTAGCCGTCAAACCAGTTATCAATTTACATAGTTATATACTTTTCTGACCCAAATTTTTCATTGTCCACAAAGATGCCCTCAGGGGTTTTGTAAATGCCTTCTGAGACTTAGGGACACTGTAGTATCCTTTCATTCCATCTCAATACAATTTGAAACTCATCCTAAAGTTAAAAAGTGACATTCAAGCTGCATGACCAGCTGTAACAGTTTTGATTCCTAGATACACAGAGCACAGATGTTGGGAAACATCACCACTTTAGAGAAAACCCAATGCATGAAAATCTAAACCTACAAAATTATATTGGAGGCTAGGGTGTGCTTAGGTAAACTACGGTTCATCCACTAAATACAATTATTATACAAATATGTTCTATGATGTTTTTGAAGAGTTTGCAATAACATAGAAAAATTTTGTGTAATAATGGTAAGTTTGAAAAGCAAGATACAGAATTGTGAAGATGGTATGATCATAAGTTTAAAACAAGGAGAAAACAACTACACATTTTTAAAAAATAGACTTGAATAGGGGTCCCCAGCCCCTGGGCTGAGGACCAGGACTGTCTGTGGCCTGTTAGGAACCAGGCCATACAGCAGGAGGTGAGCGGCTGGTGAGGGAGCATCCACACCTGAGCTCTGCCTCCTGCCAGATCAGCAGTGGCTTTAGAGTCTCATAGGAGCGCGAACCCTATTGCGAACTGCGCATGCAAGGAATCTAGGTTACATGCGCCTTATGAGAATCTGATGCCTGATGATCTGAGTGTAACAGTTTCATCCCAAAACCATCTCCCTGCTCCTATTCCCAGTCCGTGGAAAAAATTGTTTTCCACGAAACTGGTCCCTGGTGCCAAAAAGGTTGGGGACTGCTGGGCTAGAAGTAAAAACTCCAAAATGTTAACAATGGTTCGACAGTGCATAGCTTTTTTTTCTCCTTCTTTCAATAATTCCCAAAAATATATAAAATGAACACTCATGGTTTTATCACAGTAACCTTTTCAGGTGGGAAGTTGGGAAAGTTTGCTGCAACAGTTTACCAATTGCAAAAAGAGTGGTAAACCTGGATTATTCGGTTACTGAAAGAAAAGGGTCAAGCACCCCAGCGTGTGGCCCAGGAGTCCACAGACAGAGACTCTCAACTGCCTTCTGCTCTGAGGTGCCCACTGTGTCACATGTGCAAGGTTTTGTTTTGTTTTGTTTTGTTTTGAGACAGGGTCCCACTCTGTTGCTCAGGCTAGAGTGCAGATCATAGCTCACTGCAGACTCCATCTCCTAAGCAATCCTCCTGCCTCAGCCTCCCAAGTGGCTGGGGCTATAGGCACATGCCACCACACCTGGCTATTTTTGTTTTTATTTTTAGTAGAGACAAGGTCTTGCTATGTTGCTCAGGCTGGTCTCAAACTCCTGAGCTCAAGCAATCCTCCTGCCTCTGCCTCCCAAAGTGCTGGGATGATAGGCACGAGCCCCTGCACCTCCCAGGTCTATAAGTCTTACCTCCTCACCCAGAGTGGCTGCTCTGCCTCAGGCTGCAGCCACTGGGAAGAGAAGACTTCCGGACAGGCTGGTGGGATGAGGGTGCATTCCATGCCCCTGGGAAATAGGACAACCTCCTCATAGGTAAAGTGGGCAGGTACTAACTAGTGCCATGTAAGCCTAAGCAAGTTACTTAAACTGCCTCACGCTGGCTCCATCCCCTCATAATAACTCAGTTTTCTATGTTCTCAGATACCTAAAATTGTACCACTAATAGTAAATTGTATTAGAGTGGTTGACTGTGACTTCTAAGAGAAACTTAGAAGTTTCTCTTCTAAGATACCGATAAAGGGAGTGAAGACAAGTGGGAACAAGTCAGAAAACTCTTACTGTAATGAACTTGTCAAAATGGATTAATTAGGAAGCACTGGGCTGGGGGAAGGGAGTTGAACTCAAAAGAAGACCAGAATACGGAGCCCCCTTAAATGCCGACGCATTTGCAATCTGGCCAATCTAGTACTGAGGTTATACACTATGGGTGATATTCAAGATATTTAACAACTGGTAAGCTTTGGGGCCAACCAATCTGAACAGACATCGGCAGTGACCAATCATAGTGGATACTGTCTGGGAGCCACCATCACCCCTCCACCCTGCACAGACTGGAGAGCAGGCCCTGTCTTCCCAGAGGTGCTCACTCAAGGGTCCACCAGCGACTTCCCTGTCCAGGCACTCAGAGCAGCAACTGAGAGGCCTGTCCTGGCACAGTCACTTTGGGAAGAATTCATAGCTTTTTTTCCCCTCTCTTTTTCAATAATTCCCAAAAATATATAAAATGAACAGGCCTTGGTCCCACAGCTGCCCCCACACTCTTATTCTTGCTTCCTTCTCTTCCAGGATATCATGTTTGCCCTCTGCTGTCCATCATGCACCTGGCAGGATCCCCTTGTTTTCTGGGTGAAGGCAGCAGGAAAGGGGGGGCCATTCCTTGCTCTCCCTTTTGTGGCATGGCAGCCCCAACTTTGGCTTTCAGATGACATGGCCGGCAGGTTTTCTGGGGTATGGGAGACTTCAGGGTATGGCCATGAAGATTTTTTTTGCAGCATCTTCTGCATACAAATATTACCATCTGTAGGAACTGTGCAAACTCCAGCAGTAAGCTTAGGAAAGCCATTGTGATCCGCAGGACTCACCTGAGGTCTTCTTGGAGTCAAATTTTACCCACTGTCAATCCCTATGCCTTTTATTATGGAATTGGAGTCTGAGTTCCCCATGAAGGAGAGCAAGCCCGGGAGCACAGCATGGCCTGCCCGGCCTGGTTTCACAGGCCTAAGGCATCACTGTGTGTGAAGGTGGTTTTCAGTAGCCCAGGCGCTGAGCTCACTGAGCTCAGTGGAGCCCAAGGCCAGGAGGACTGAGTCATGGGTGTGCTTCTGCGCATGTCTTTTGTCTTAGCCACATTTTCTTGTCTCCAGGTGCCCTTCCAAGCCTGACTCCAACCAATTTGCAAATGCTATGGGTCAGAAGCTAGGGAAGGAGTGATCAGCCAATGGCTTCTGTAGCTGGAAGATCAATACCCTCATATCTATCCAGAAATATTTCCTACAATTCATGATAATGCACCCTGGGGAGTTCTTTCCCACCCATAACTCTGGATCCTCATACCACCCTCTGAGAGAAGTGAGTCAGGTTAATTATGATCCTCCTTTGATAGATGAGGATAGATGAGGACAAGGGAGCCCCTAGGGTTGGAAAGCTCATCTAAGGCCCCACTGCTAATGAGAGACATAGCTGGAACCAGATCTGCCTCCGGGAACCTGGAACAGCAGCTGATGCAATCAGGCTCCATTCCAGAATTTGAGAACTTTCCCAGTACCCTCTATGATGAGAAGAGGGAGGAATCATGGCATGGAGGCGCTGGCTTCTGCTTTGCCCAGGTGGAAGCTTAGAGAACAAATCAGTTCTGTGACCTCCCTGGGCCCCACCGTGAGCAGAGATGGGGCCAGGACAGAAAAGCCTCCTCCCTGTCCTCTTTCCCTTGTCCCTCCTGCCGGCCTCTCCCAGTGCTCTCACATTGTCCTCCTCTCCTGTCTCTCCTCACTGGAGACTCACTGAGGCCCAAGGCCTGCTAACTAGCAACATAGATTCCCACCGAGGGACCCAGCGCTCACCGCCCCACACGCAGCGAGTTAGGAAAAGGCCACTACCCAGAGTATTCCTTCCAGTAGAACAGTGCTTTTATATTTGCTTTTAAACTCTTTTTTTTTTTTCTTTTTTTAAGACAGAGTTTCGCTCTTGTCACCCAGGCTGGAGTACAGTGGCACGATCTCGGCTCACTGCAACCTCTGCCTCCCGGGTTCAAGCGATTCTCCTGCCCCAGCCTCCCAAGTAGCTGGGATTAAAGGCGCCCACCACCATGCCCAGCTGATTTTTGTATTTTTGGTAGAGCCAAGGTTTCAACATGTTGGCCAGGCTGGTCTTGAACTCCTGACCTCAGGTGATCTGCCCACCTCAGCCTCCCAGAGTGCTGGGATTACAGGTGGGAGCCACTGCACCCAGCCTAAACTCTTTTTAAAAACAACGTTATTGAGATATAATTAACATACCATACAGTTCACCCATTTAAAGTCTACAATTCAATGACTTTAAATGTATTCAGAAACGTATGTTCATCACCAGAATCAGTTTTAGAACATTTTCCTTACCCCCAAAAGAAACATCATCCCATCCCCCTTCAGCATCGCCTATCTCCCCAAGGTCCCTCATCCCCCAACCTTAGACAACCACTAGTCAGCTTTCTCTGTCTCTGAATTTGCCTAGTCCAAATATTTCACATGAGTCACACAACATGTGGTTCTCTGTGACTTCTTTCACTCAGCATAATGTTTTCAAGGTTTATCCATGTGATTGAAGCAGGTATGAGTACTTCGTTTCTTTTTATTGCCAAGCACTATTTCATTGTGTGGATATGTCACATTTTGTTTGTCCATTCATTAGCTGATGGACATTTGGATTGTTACTACTTTTTGGCTCTCATGGTAAAGCTGCCATGAACATTCATGTACAAGTTTTTATGTGGATATGTTTTCACTTCTCTTGGGTATATACCTAGGAGCAGAATTACTGGGTCATGTGCTACTGCTTGAGGAGCTACCAGACTATTTTCCAAAGGTTCCACACTATTTTGCATTCCCACCAGCAATGTATAAGGATTCAATTTATCCACAGCCTCACCAACACTTGGTATTTTCTGGGTTTTGTTTTTGTTTTTGTTTTTTCGTTTTAATTTTAGCTCTCCTAGTGGCTATGAAGTGGTGTTTCAGTGTGGTTTTGATTTGCATTTCCCTGATGGCTGATGATGTTGAACATCTTTTGATGTGCTAATTGGCCATTAGTATATCTTCTTTGGAGAACTGTCTATTTAGATCCTTTGTTCATTTTTAATTGGGTTTTTAAAATTATTGAATTATAAAAGTTTTTTAAATATTCCAAATGTAAGTCCCTTATTAGATGGATAATTTGCAAAAAAATTTTCAACCCAAATTTTCAACTCAAGTTCTTTGGGGTTGTCTTTTTCACTTCCTTGATGTTGTCCTTTGAAGCACAAAAGTTTTTCATTTTGATGATATCTAGTTTATGTCCTTTTTCTTTTGTTGCTTTTGTTTGTGGTGTCATATCTAAGAAACCACTGCCTAATCCAAGGTCATGAACATTTATGCCTATGATTTCTTAAAGTTTTGTAGTTTTAGCTCTTCAGTTTAGGTCTTTGATTCATTTTTAGTTGATTTTTATACATTGTATGAGATAGGGGGTCCAACTTCATTCTTTTGCATGTAGGTAATGATCCCAGCACCATCTCTTGAAAACACTATTTTTCCCCATGAATTGTCTTGGAACCTTTGCAAATATCACTTAACTATAAATGTAAGGGTTATTTCTAGACTCCGTTTTTTCATTGCTCTATATATATCTCTTATTTTAGTACTACGCTATCTTGACTACTGCAGTTTGTAGTCAGTTTTGAAGTCAGGAAGTGTGAATACTCCAACTTTGTTCTTTTTCAAGATTGTTTTGACTATTCAGGCCTTAGAAAGGAATAAAATACTGATACAGGCTATAATGGGTGAACATTGAAACCATTATTCTAAGTGAAAGAAGCCAGTCACACAAAGGCCACATATTGTAGGATTCCATTTATATGAAATGTACAGAATAGGCAAACCCGTAGAGACAGAAAATAGGTTAGTGGTGCCGAGGGCAGAGGAATGGGAGAAAATGGGGCATGACTGCTAATGGGTATGGGGTTTTTTTGTTAGGGCGATGAAAATGTTCTGGAATTAGATAGTAGTGATGATTATATTACCTTGTGAATATACCAAAACCCACTAAATGGTACACTTTAAAATGGTGAATTTTATATTGTGTGAATTATACCTCAAAAAAAATTTTAAGAGATCATTTGAACATCCTTATATCTAGAAAAACATTGTATATGTAGTTTAGAATCTTCCCACAAAGAAAAAAATACCCTCCAGGCCCAAATAGCTTCATAGGTGAATTCTACCAACTATTTAGGAAATAAATAATACCAATTCTACAAACTTTCCCCAAAATTGAAGAGAATACTTCCCAACTTATTCTAAGCCTTACTGTGACAGCAAAACATGACAAAAACCTGTATAAGAAAAGCAAGTGACAGATTAATATCTTCTATTAACATAGATGCAAAAATTCTAAACAAAATTTTAGCAAATTGAAGCCAAAAATATGTAAAAAGAATAATACATATTGACCAAGAGTGTTAAAACACTCCCAGGAATGCAAATTTCATTTAATATTTGAAAATCAATGGTATAACCATTTTGGAAAATGATTTGGCAGTTTCTTTAAAAGTAAAACTTAATCTGTCATATGATCCATATATTTCACTTCTATATATTTACCCAAGAGAAATGAAAGCATATGTTCATAGAAAGACTTGTATACAAATGTTCATTACAGCTTTTCCATAACCAAAATCTAGAAGCTACCCAATGTCCATCAACATTCAAATGAAAACACTGGTCTTTCCATACAACGGAGTCATCACTGGGCAATAAAAGGGAATAAACCATTCACAACACTACAGATGCATCTCAAGATAGTTGTGCTGAGTGAAAGATGACAGAAATAAATGAAGTAAATTCTGTGTGGTTCCATTTATGTAAAATTCTAGAAAATGCAAACTAATCTACAGTGATGGAAAACAAATTAGTGGTTGCCTAGAGATGGAAAGGGATTACAAAGAGGAATGAGGAATGTTTTGAGGATGATGAATATGTTCTTTTTTTTTCTTTCGAGATGGAATCTCGCTCCATTGCCCAGGCTGGAGTGCAGTGGCACGATCTCAGCTCACTGCAACCTCCACCTCCTGGGTTCAAGCAATTCTCCTGCCTCAGCCTCCCAAGTCGCTGGGATTACAGGCAAGCACCACCATGCCCAGCTAATTTTTATATTTTTTAGTGGAGACGGGGGTCTCACCATGTTGGCCAGGCCAGTGTCGAATTCCTGACCTCAAGTGATCCGCCTGCCTCGCCCTCCCAAAGTACTGGGATTACAAGCTTAAGCTACTGCTCCTGACCTAATATGTTCATTATTTTTATTGGTGATGGGGTGTGTGTGTGTGTGTGTGTGTGAAAACTTACCAAAATAGCATGCTAAATACGTGCAGTTATTGTATATCAGTTATACCTCAATGAAGCTGTTTTAAAATAAAGATGCTTATTCAATTAACAAATATTTGAGTGCCAACTATGGTCTAGGTGTTGGAGATACAAGGCTGAAACACAAGACTCTAGACAAGGTTCCTGCCTTCATAGAGTTTAATATTTAAGTGGAAAGCATATAGACCAGATTATTTTTAAGAGTACTGGAATTTACCCACACAGCTCTTTCAGCCCCATAAGGAGAAGTTTCCTCCCACCCAGAGCTGCAGGAGAACTGGCAACACAGTTGGGTGTAGGGTGGCATGGAAATGGGTATAGGGTGGCATGGAGCTGGAGTCCAGCCATAGACTAACAGTGGTTAGATTTTCTCGCTTCTCTCTGGATGTATCCCTTAAGGCATCTGATCACGATCCATGCTCCCACTCCTGACCAGCAGGAAGTGGGTCAGGTCTCAGAACAGACCCTTGTGGTTCCTTGTGGTCCCTTCTCTCTGAGAACAGACCAGATGGCACCACGGAGACCTGCCGAGCCAGAGAGAGCCAGGTTGTGTGGTGTAGATGGAGGGTGCTAAGGAAAGAAGGGAAGTCAGACTAGAGAGAGGGGAGTGCCTTGTTGCTAAAGCACTTTCTGGCTAAGGTTTTCACTCTTTTGGGGGCTTGATTCCATTAAATAACCTGATGGAGCCCCTTTTTTCCTTAAACTTATTTGAGTGGCTTCTGTTATTGCAACTAAGAAGAGCTTTGACCAGGCATGATGACTCACATCTATAATCCTAGTACTTTGGGAGGCTGAGGTGTGAGGATCGCTTGAGGCCAGAGTTCAAGACCAGCCTCAGAAACATAGCAAGACCCCTTCTCTAAAAATAAAAAATAAATTAGCTGAGCATGGTGGCATGCACCTGTAGTTCCAACTACTCAGGAGGCTGAGGCAGGAGGATCACCTGAGCCCATGAGTTCTAGGCTACAGTGAGCCATGATCAAGCCACTATACTCAAGCCTAGGTGAGACAGCAAGCCCCTGACTCAAAAAAAAAAAAAAACTTTCTTTCCCCTTCACTCCCTTGGGTGAGCTCTGCCTTCGGGAGATGGGGAGAAGACACTTCGTGGCCTCCTCATCACACTGGGTTGTGGTTTGGATCCATTCATTAATTACAGCAGCTGCCACTGTCAGAGAGCAGGCTGTGTGGGAAGGGAGGGAGGTCAGATTGCTCCAACCACCGAGGAAGACAGGTGAAGGCAGGCCTGGGTGAACAGCCATGGGAACTCTAAGAAGGCGTAGGTGCGAAGGCACTGGGATGAACCTAAATAGGATGAAAAAGTAGGCTCCAGGCAGACCGATAGGGATTGAGGCCAGAGGGCCAGGAGCAGTGTGTTAGGTGCCCTGCCGACATTTCCATGTTTCAGTGGTACCGGGCCCCAGCTTTGTTCACCTGCCTGTCCTCCATCTCCTTCTCTTCTTACCCCTTCTTGTTTTCCAGTTTCCTCTCTGAGCCTCCTAGCTCACAGCACTCACGGTGGATGTTCCATGCCCACCAGAAATACACAGTGCTAAAATTCCTTTGGGAACAAAACCTTGGCCTGAGGTTCAGGTGATCTGATTTCTAGTCTCCATTCTCCTCCCAACTCACCAAGTGACCAGGAGCAAACACTACTGCCTGTGCCTTGGATTCTCCACCTGGAAATTTTCTTCTAAAGGCACAGAAGCAATGTGGAAGAAAGGCTAGCTGCCTGGCATCAGGGGCCTGGGTTCCAGCCCTGCCTCCTGAGTGTTAGCTGTGCCACCTCCAGCAAGTTGCCCAGCCCAGTGGGTCTTGGCTTCCTCACTCCCTGTCCAGTGAGAGAGAATAAGGCCTGCATCCCACACGTGGCTGTGGGGAAGATCCTGCAGTTCCCTTCAAGCTTGTGCACTTTAAGCCGAGGGAAACTTCCCTTCATCCAACGGGGGTCCAGTCAACACATCTGCTATACCAAGTGAGACTTTCCTGACATCTGCAAGAATGTGTAGAGAAATGAATGAGCAGTGCATGTGTGGGAGGCACTGGAATGGCATAAAGCCAGCCGTGGGATTGCTTATCCAGCCAGGCAGGACTCCTGTCCCGGCATCTTCCCTTGCCACCCATCTGGAGACCAAGACGCCAAATTCCAGATGTGAAGCTCTGTGAGATTGAGCCAGCCCTCACCCCGGAATGACCTGCAACCTCCCCCTTCTCAAGGAAGGCCAGTGCTGTTTACTTCACACCTTCCGATGGTTTGGGAAGAGAATCCAATGTTGTAAAGCCTGCCATCTTCTCGAATGACACCAGATACTGACACTCGGTACACCCAGCTCTCTGAAGCTTGCTGTTTTCTCGGTGGCACTGATCTGCTGCCTTCACAGAGTTCTGATAGGATCATGGCATGTGCCAAAGAGCAAAATATCAAGGGCCCAGAGCACCATGGTTCAAGGGGCCAGAGCACCACGGTTCACAGATACACAATAGGAGAGCCAGGTAAGGACATAGAAATCAGCCAGCCCCTGAGACAGGCCCCCCCAAAAGTAACTCGCCTACGGTGATGGTAGAGACAGGATTCGGCTTTCAGGAATAAACAAAAGAACAGCAAAATAAAAATAAGCCTCATTAGGAGTTTTGTTGCTCTTTGGTGTTTAACTTCAAATTAGTTTCTTTTCTGAACCTTCTGCAGACCAAGCTGCCAAATGTAACTCCAGCTTTCCACACTTCTGCCTATAGCCTCACACCATAGTGAACTAAAATTCAGAAAGACTGGAAGCTAAGGAAGTCACTCAGTCATCAAACATTAAATTCTGTTCCCTGGCAGCTATGTACCCAGGCAGGAAATTGAATGGGAACTCTTTGGAGAGATTTCCAGCAACAGAAGTTGAAACAAAAAGTCTTTTCTGCTTAATCCTCATTTAGCCAGAGCACCAAACTGCTTCCTAAAAAGGACCAAAACTTTGTCCACATGATATTCTTTACTACGGTGCTTCCTTTCTGAACAGTGGATTTTCTTCTCAGATGTGGCTCCTGATTTAAGCAAACCAAACCGACACAACTTCATCTCTGCTGGATGGCTAAGGGATGCTTGCTCACGTTACAACACTCATCTTGCTGACTGGCTTCCTGTAGCTTCCTTTAAACAGATTGAGATTTTCCTCCATCCAACATGAGCCCAGTGGACACGTCTGCTATGTGAAGTGAGACTTTCCTGAAATCCATGTCAGTTATTTACCCACATGGTACTCACAGCCATCCAGGAGAAGGGTATTGCCTCCTTCTGCTCAACTTTGGTTGATTAGAGAAGAAGAAAGCAGAGATTGGACAGAGGTCACAGATGCTGAGCAGTTAGACCAAGGAGGCAAGAGCAGATGGATCTGAGGTCCCTGGCAAATTCTCTGCCTTACTCTCTGCCACTAGTGTTTTCCACAAAGCCCCAATGGAGACGGCCAAGGATTGTGTGTGTGTGTTTTATATACATCTGTACATATATAACAGCTTTAATGATATATAATTCACATACATATATAAACATAGATAAAAATAACTTTATTGAGATGTAATTCACACACCTTTTGCCCATTTAAATTGTACAGTTCAGTGTCTTTTAGTATATTCACAGGGTTGTTCATTCTTGCCATACCGATTTTAGAACATTTTCATCATCCCAAAAGGAAACATCATGTGTCACCATGCCTGGCTAATTTTTTTTCCATTTTTTATAGAGACAGGGTCTCACTGCGTTGCCTAGGCTGGCCCTGAACTCCTGGGCTCAAGTGATCCTGTTGCCTTAGCCTCCCAAAGTGTTGGGATTACAGGCATGAGCCACCACGCCCGGCCAATGGTAGGATATTTAGAAGCATCCTTGGCCTCTACTTACTAGAAGCCAGTAGCTCTACCCCTCAAGTTATGACAACTAAAAATACCTCTAGACATTGCCAAATATCCTTGGGGGCCCAAATTGCCCCCAACTGAAAACAATTATGTTATACAAAAGTAGCTCACTCAGTTTGTGAGTTTTTGTAGAAAATTATAAAGCCCAGCTTGACCTCTTTGTACCACCCAGCAAGTTCCCAGGGGCCTGCCCCACTCTTTCCCTGGTACACGCCAGCAGGAGATACCTGCTTAGGAAATGGATGCTTCCATTCCAGCTGAATCAGCACCAGGTCTGAAGTGCCCACTCCCAGCGAGACTCTGCAGTGGATTCTGTGACCTCGCCTGGCTCCTCGAGAAGAGCACTCTGCTGGGTAAACACTTGGGCAGGACGAGCAAAGCCCCACAGAAATCCTTCTGGGCCACGTGTCTGCTTGCCTGTGGTCTCGAGGGTCCTGTGTTGCCACTAGAATGCCGTCAGCTGCTCCATTTTGGAGGGATTTAATGGAGGGACTGGAGGCAGGGACTAATTCCAGGTGTCTCCTGGGTCCTAGGAAAAAAAGAGAAAGCCCTGGTTTAACTTTTAGCGAGGTCAGTACTGACCAGGCACGAGGCTGGGTACTGGGAACGGATGATTAAACCCATTCCCTGCCCTCTTCTGCTGAAAGGTGATCATGGGCAGCTGCCTCGCCCTCATCCCCAGCTTGGTGCTGGCACTTCTCTGGGGTATAGACATCTAATGACTGAGTCCTTGCCCTCGAGAGGCTACAGTCTGGTGGGGGAGGCGGCAGGTTGGCAAGGCTTACAGAAATGAAATGCAGATTGCAAAAGCTCTCTGAAGAGACAAGGCTGGGCCGGGGTGATCAGGGAGGCAGGAGCCAGTGCAACTGAAGAAAGATGGAGTTTGAAGGTGCTGAGTTCTGCAGACGAGTGTTCCAGGCACAGACAGCCCCAAAAGCTGCTTTAGACTGGAAATGAATGTCTGGGCTCCAGACCCCTCCCCAGCGCCCCAAACAGCAGTCAGCCTTCTCTAAAGGGCTGAGGTCAGAAAAGGCATGTGGAGGCCCCACTGGGGAACATGACATGAGTTAACCTCTCATGAAAGTACCTGCCTGGCTTCTGACTCTTCAAGGAACGCAAATAGAATAAAGAGGCTTCCCACAGAATTTCAAGATGACAGAGAATCATCTGTGGATGAATTCTGCTAGTGAAAGACAGTGTATATCCCAACCTGGATGGAACTGGAGACTATTATTCTAAATGAGGTAACTCAGGAATGGAAAACTAAACATTGTATGTTCTCACTCATAAGTTGGAACTAAGCTATAAGGATGCAAAGGCATAAGAATGATACAATGGACGCTGGGGACTCTGGGGAAAGGGTGGGAGGGGGGTGAGGGATAAAACACTACAAATCAGGTTCAGTGTATACCGCTCAAGTGATGGGTGCACCACAATCTCGCAGATCACCACTAAAGAACTTACTCATGTAACCAAATACACCTGTTCCCCAAAAACCTATGGAAACAAAAAAAAGAAAGACAGTGCGTATCCCTTCTAGGACTCATAGAGCAAAAGAGGCTCACATAAAGCTATCCTGCTGGCCGGGTGCAGTGACTCACGCCTGTACTCCCAGCACTTTGAGAGGCTGAGGCGGGTGGATCACCTGTCAGGAGTTTGAGACCAGCCTGGCCAACATGGTGAAACCCCGTCTCTACTAAAAATATTAAAAATTAGCCAAGTGTGGTGGTGCATGCTTGTAATCCCAGCTACTCGAGAAGCTGAGGCAGGAGAATCACTTGAACCCAGGAGGTGGAGACTGCAATGATCTGAGATTGTGCCATTGCACCCCAGCTTGGGCAACAAGAGTTTGGAAACTCCATCTCTAAAAAAAAAAAAAAAAAAAAAAAAAAAAAAAAAAAAGCCATCCTGCTGCCTGGAATGCTGACTTCTCGTGCGCTGGTGTTCCACCTTTGAGGAGACGGCTAGGGGGAATAGATGTTTTAGAGACCAGCACTGAGGACTAAGTCATAGAATGTTCAAGTTAACAAAACTGCACATATTTGCTGACTTTTCCCTCAAGGGCCTCTAGATTAAAAATGAGGTTGTCCAGCCAGTTGCGGTAGCTCACGCCTGTAATCCCAGCACTTTGAGAGAATTGCTTGAGCCCAGGAGTTCAAGACCAACCTTGGTTGGGCAACATAGCAAGACCCCACCTTGACAAAATTTTTAAAAAGGGGGGCTGTTCTTGAAGACTCAAGTACATAAGCTAATAAAGGCTCTGATAAGTCCTGCAATTTAAAAACCAGTTTAACTGTATCTCAGATTTCTCCAAATTTGACATGAAGCCTATTCACCAGGTAACATCTAATAACAACAACACTTTAGGAAGATTGAGCTAGTGCAATCTCTTATTGTAAATGGTGTCTTAGGAATTAATACTGTGGGCCCTAGAATCTGGTCATACTTATTAGAAAGGGGTCCTAGAGGTCTCATATCAGGATTCCAGGTTCCCATCTGGACAGTACAGGCAGGAAGAGTTTGGGGAAGGGGCTGGCTGTTCTCTCTCACCTGAGCTAGAGCCCCAGAAGGCTCGCTGTCCTGCCGGGTGGCAGGACTCCCTTCACCTGCCTCAACAAGTCACTGAAGTGACCTTCCTGGCCAGAAGCTCTGGCCTTGCTTCTTTCCAGGGCTTTTTCCTTACAAATAGTAGAAAAGGAAAATGGTAGCTGCACTCCATATTTTAATGTGATACGTTCAGGTTGAACTTTTATATTTCTAACCTACTCCCACACCTACTCTTTCAGATTCAGGTGTGAGTTTAAATGCAAACCATATCAATTTCTTTCTCAGAAGAGCATCTTACTATTAACAGCTCAATACCACGAGTTAGCACTGGCTGAAATGTTTTAGAGAACCCAAACTCATATGGAGAGCAAGACATTCAGAACAAAACCGTAAATAGCTGTGAACAGATTTTAAATGACAAAGGGATTCTGTCCTGTGCAACCATTTAAAAAGCCTTTTTTTTTTTTTTTTTTGAGATGGAGTCTCGCTCTGTCGCCCAGGCTGGAGTGCAGTGGCCAGATCTCAGCTCACTGCAAGCTCCGCCTCCCAGGTTTACGCCATTCTCCAGCCTCAGCCTCCCGAGTAGCTGGGACTACAGACGCCCGCCACCTCGCCCGGCTAGTTTTTTGTATTTTTTAGTAGAGACGGGGTTTCACCATGTTAGCTAGGATGGTCTCGATCTCCTGACCTCGTGATACGCCCGTCTCGGCCTCCCAAAGTGCTGGGATTACAGACTTGAGCCACCACACCCGGCCTAGAAAGCTCTTTTAACACTAATATGAGAAGTCATCTGTAATAGATGAAGGAGAAAAAGCAGGTTCCAGTAAAGTGCAATAGAATCATTTCAATTTTGGAAAAAGAAAGTCTATGTGTTTGTATTTGGAGAGAGGGAAGGAAAGACGGGAATTATACCTACTTGTCATTCCTCTTAGGGAATGGAGGTGGGGAGTAGCTTGAGAATTGAGTAATTGACATTCACTCTGAAGTGTACTTCTTTAAGTATTGAAATTTTTTAATGAACCTGTCCTACTTTTGCAATTAAAAAATACAAATCTGCCTTGCTAGATGGCAGAATGAAACCTCCAAATATGGACTGGCCAGGAAGGCATAGTGTGTCCTGGGAAGGGCAGGTACCAAAGAGGTGGGAAGGAACAAAAGTCTGTCTTAACTGGGGGCACAAAGGAATTCATGCTCAGTTGAAATGTGACTTTTTTTTTTTTTTTTTTTGAGACGGAGTCTCGCTCTGTCGCCCAGGCTGGAGTGCAGTGGCCGGATCTCAGCTCACTGCAAGCTCCGCCTCCCAGGTTTACGCCATTCTCCTGCCTCAGCCTCCCGAGTAGCTGGGACTACAGGCGCCCGCCACCTCGCCCGGCTAGTTTTTTGTGTTTTTTAGTAGAGACGGGGTTTCACGGTGTTCGCCAGGATGGTCTCGATCTCCTGACCTCGTGATCCGCCCGTCTCGGCCTCCCAAAGTGCTGGGATTACAGGCTTGAGCCACCGTGCCCGGCCGAAATGTGACTTTTTTTTTTCAGACAGGGTCTTGCTCTGTCACCCAGGTTGGAGTGCAGTGGCTCAATCATGGCTCACTGTAACCCCCGCCTCCTGGGCTCAAGTGATCCTCCCACCTCAGCCTCCCGAGTAGCTTGGACTACAGGCATGTGCCACCAAGCCTGGCTAAATTTTGTATTTTTTAGTAGAGACAGGATTTCACCATGTTGTCCAGTCCGGTCTCAAACTCTTGATTGCAAGCAATCCGCTCACCTTAGCCTCCCAGAGTGTGGGGATTACAGGCATGAGCCACCGTGCCCGGCCATAAAATACAAATCTAAATATAAATCTGCCCTGCTAGATGGCAAAATGAAAGCTCCAGAAATGAACTGGCCAGGAAGGCAAAGCGTGTCCTAGGAAAGGCAGGTACCAAAGAAGTGGGAACAAGAGTCTGACTTAACTGGAGGCACAAAGGAAGGATTCGTGCTCAGTTGAAATTTGACATGTTTTGCTTTTTGATAAGAAAACGTAAAGATCGTGAAGACCCATGCCATTCAACTTAACAAATCCTGGGGTATATTGTGTGTACCTAGTCTGTGTCGATACAGTTCCTACACACATACATGTGGTCATTTAAATGCCCATATGACATCCAAGTTGAGGCAGTTTTCCAGAACCAATCATTCTCAAGTCAGGGCATATGGAAAAGAGACATTTAGCCTGGAGAGAATTCCTTTGCAAAATAGCTCATCATTTTCAGGTTTTGCCTAAGATTTTCCACAGGCTCTGGCCCAGTGCACCTTTGTCAAGGGAGCAGCTCCAGTAGTTTGTCAAGAGAATGAGTGTATCTGCAGCCAGGACTGGTTTTAGCCAAAACTGCAGAGACAGCGGCATCTTTTCTTGTAATCTCCCAGTCTCCCATCTCTCTACCCCTTCCCCACCTTAGCACTCAGATCTACACTTTGGTTACCCCCATCTCCTTTCCCATCCCCCCTCACACCCACCTTCTTTCAAAACTCTTTGATAGATCTTAAAAAGGGAGCTGGTGCCAGCCTTTACACTTTAGTATGAATGTAATTCAGGGTCACATAGCTTAAAATGTCTACATTTTAAGTTTTATTTTGGATTATGAAAAGGGAGGTTGAATCCCTTTCCAGGTAAAAGAATCTTCAGGCATCAGGTAGCAGGTGGAGCAGTGTTTTTTGAACAACCCTTCTGCTGTTGCCCCAGAAGCCACACTGCCTCACCGTTGTCGGCCGGTAGCCCAGGTCCTGGGCATTCTCACCCGGAGGCTCCAGGCAGGGCCTCTCCCTGCCCTCTGGAGGAAATTGGCCTTCATTCTCCATGGACCAAATGATGCATATGAGATCTCTAGTGCAGGCCACTACACTCTTTGTAGGACAGAATTTCAACATTCAGGATCGAGCAGGGCCTCAGATTCACTGTTGAGAGCCCAGGGGAAATAATGCTGGAGAGTAGCAGGGACAAGCCCTGGTTCTGTTCCTTAAGAATTATGTGACCTTAGGCAAGCTATATATACCTCTCTAAGCTCAGTTTTCTGACCTATAAAAAGGAAACAACAGTGTTGATTTTATAGGGTTGTTTTAAGGACTAAATGAGATAAAGAATGTGAAGTGCTTAGCATAGTGCCGGGCAGGGAGAGGGCCCTCGATAAATATGAGCTGTTTGCAGCTCTTATTACTTGATGGGACAGAGCTAGGGGCCTGTGGGAGGAAGGAAAACAAAAGGGCCAAAGCAGGCTAGAAGCTGGGGTTGGAGAACTTGGAATAATGACACCTGTTTCCATCAGCTCCAGCTTTGATTGTGTCCTCTTGTAGGGTCCCCAGGCAGGAGAGCACCAAGTTAGGGATGGTGGCCGGTTTCCCAGTAGAGTCCGGGTTTGAACTCATGAGTGAGGACAGCAGCTCCTCCATTTTGCAGGGTCATCCATCTGAACCACAGGCAAGGCAGAAGTGAAAAAGATCCTAAGGGGTTAAATAATCCCAGCACTTTGGGAGACTGAGATGGGTGGATCACTTGAGGCCACGAGTTCGAAACCAGCCTGGCCAACATGGTGAAACCCTGTCTCTACTAAAAAGTAGCCTGGCATGGTGGCACACAATGGTAATCCCAGCTACTCAGGAGGCTGAGGCAGGAGAATCACTTGAACCCGGGAGGCAGAGGTCGCAGTGAGCCATGATAGTGCCACTGCACTCCAGCCTGGGCAACACAGCGAGACTCTATCTCAAAATAAAAGATAGTGCATAGTTGACACGCAAAGTGAATACATTTTACCTGTAACTGTGTGCCTTCACTTTATACACAATTGTAATAAGCTTTATCATGTGTTTGTCAAATCCACAGCAGACTACAAGCAGCAAACTAGGGACTCAACAGGCACACCAAGCAGAGAGCAGTGACAGCTGACAGTCTGACAAGTAAGGAGACAGAAAAAAGAATAAAGGCAGACTAAGAATTCACGAAGAGTCACGGCGCTCCGGCTCTTTCGAGGGGTTTCTTCCGCCCTTCGACTTCTGAGTGCTGCACTATGTGAGGACCTGAATCATCACTGGTGCTCGAATCTTGACCCTGTAGAAGGATATTAAATTATGGTCAATTTTAAGCAGCCAGTTGTGTGAATGATAGTAGCCTCTGGGTGGAGTTGTGCTTTCAAGCGTGCATGTGCTTTTGGTGGGCTTGTTTCCACGTGTTTGCTTACCGTTGGATTCCCATGGTAATCCTGTGGTATAGGAAGGGTGCGTATTATTTTATAGAGAGAAAAACTAAGGCCTAGAGTGGCTAAGAGACTTGCCTGGGCTTTTGAAACGAGGGAGTGGTAGATCTGGGCTTGACTCCAGGACTTCTGACTTGAGGCTCAATGCATTTTCCACCACGCACATTTTCAAACCCTGTTCCTTGGATCCCCAGGGTTCTGCCCCAGGGCCACAGGAGGGCTGCAGGAGCTGCTGTGGGATGCAGAGAAGGCTCATGCACAGGGCTGTGGCTTCCTGCCTCTGATTCAGTGAGAAGTGTTCAGTATTTATCTGAAAGAGACTTGGGATGGGGAAAATCAAAAAGGTGCTATTCTGAGAACATTTCTATCCAAAATGACTAAAATCCGAAGAAAGTCATGGGCTGTGTGCATACTGGGGTAAATCTGCTGCTCTCTGAAAAACTTGGCCATCAGAATGACCTCCCCCAAGGATGCCACAGTCTTGCTGGACACAGATTCTCTGAGGACAGCCCCAGATGATTCTCAGCCTCCCTCCTCCCTCCTCCATGCATGTGGGCTCCTCAGGCCACCCAGGGCCATTACTGCCCTTTGCAATCCCTGTCCCATGGGCCAAACACGTCCTCCCTCACCTCAAAAGTCCCCTGGCTGGTGTCCTGTTCTCTCAAAGTCCTGCTGAGAGACAAATGGCAAACTCCCAAATGAACTCCAATAAGAAAGCATGTTTATCTTCTCTCGTATCTTCTCCATCCACCAGAGCCCCATATTAAGCTATTTATGGTGGGCTTATGGCTGTATCTCCCCAGCTGTGAGTAATTAATACTTACTGAATGAATGACAGATGTCATTCTGGCACACCCAGAATATTAACTCAAATAATTTATTCTTAATGTGGGAATATCAGGCCCATGACAGGCCCCCAGGAAGTTGTTTGAGTAGAGAGGCCTTTGGTGACCCCACAGAGGTAGCCACTTGTTCATCCAGGAAGTTCGGGAACTGCTCGTCTCTTTGCCAACCCCCAGCTCTCCCTGCTGCCTTACTCTGCATCCACACCACCCTTGGTGAGAGAGGAGAGAACAAAGAGGCATCCAGATGTTAGTTATTACTCCATCACCACTGTCACCATTAACAGATGCTTACTGACTGTGAGAAGTCTGTGCTGGGTATTGTAGGAGGGAAATTATATTATTACTTCTTCACCTGGCCACTCTAAGCATTAAATAACCCTAAATGGTAAGTGCCTGATAACTGGCAGTGTTTATTATTATCACTGTTGCTCCCTGCCTGTCAGAAGCTGATGATTGAACCGGACAGACAAGAACATAGATTCAGGCTGGGCACGATGGCTCACGCCTATAATCCCAGCACTTTGGGAGGCCGAAGTGGGCAGATCACTTGAGGTCAGGAGTTCAAGACCAGCCTGGTCAACATGGTGAAACCCCGTCTCTACTGAAAATACGAAAGTTAGCCGGGTATGGTGGCACACAACTGTAATTCCAGCTACTCAGGAGGCTGAGGCAGGAGAATCATTTGAACCCAGGAGGCGGAGGTTGCTGTGAGCCAAGATCGTGCCACTGTACCCTGGCCTAGGTCAAGGCTCCATCTTAAAAAAAAAGAACATAGACTCAAATCTTAGCACATCAGGGAAAGTGGCATGTATAGTCAGTGTGAAGCGGGTGATAACGACTGGGTCTTGTGTGGAACACTTTCCTTTGTCTTCCTACATTTCTAGCCCTGTTTTCCCCTATATAAGAGGTCATTTGGAGCTGGAGGGTATTCCGAGGATGGGGCGCTTTACGTGAGACTTGTGGGTTGTCAAGATTTAAAGAGGGAGGGAAGGAGGAGGAGGCACTCCAGGTGAGGGTGATGGCAAGAGAGAAGGTGGTGGATGCCACACGTGCAGTAGAGAGAGTGCCTGGGGAGCCGAGAGTGAGAAAGCTGCATAGGATGAGGAGGGAGGCAGAGGGAGCACCTGAGAAGTAAGGCTGCGGGGTCTGGACAAAATAGAACAAGCAAGAGGAAATCATCAAAGTCTATCAAAAGGGAGATTGCAAAAGGGAGGGCACGGTCATATCTATTCAGAGCTGGGATCTTCTCCTACATTTTCTGTTTCATCCTGACAACAACCCTATGAAGTAGACATTGGCTCCATTATGCAGATGAGGAAACTGAGGCTCAGAGAGGTTAAGAAAGTTGCTTTAAGTCACCAGCAAATAAGTTGCTGGCTCAGGATTTGAACCCGGTCCCCAGAGCTTGTGTTTTCAGCACAGCATCCAAGGGATCCCCATCTGGCAGGGCACTGCAGGATGCAGTGGGCGAGATGAGAGCCAGGCTCCCCTGATAAAAAAAAACAAAAAAACTGTTGACCCTGCACTGTGTACACCCTTACCCTGTGCTGGAGCACCCAAGAATCAGGGCACCATCAGAGCCAGGATATCCTAAAAGGATTCGTAAAGAATTTGATATTTGCTATTAAAAAAATCAAATAGTCATTGTGGGAAGAAAATTTGACCTTTGTTGGACTCCCTTACACTTATTTTATGGTTTGTATTGCTTTTACTTGAATTGCATACAGGACAGGGACACCGTAACAGCATCAGTCCTGAGTGCCTCAAAACAGCTGCTTCTGCCCTAGGGACCCACTGAGCTGAGCACTGTTGGGGATACAGCCAGTGAGGTCCCGATTTTGAGGTGGGCCGCAGCTCCTATACTTGAGACACAATTGGCTGAGGAGCAAGTAGCACGGGCTTCCTTGGAAAGAGGCAACGAAAAAGGCAGCAGAACCTGCAGGGCTGAGAGGATCCGCACAGCGCTCATCCTGAATGCGAGCCCAGAGAACCCCGTCGTCTTCCGGCTGAAAGCCAGAGCCTCAGCTGGTGTGACTGATGTGTGTTGCTCATAATACAGCCTGAGAAATCAGGTGCAGGAACCACCCTTTTTAGCAGCGTAACTTGTTTACACGGATTCTATGTGAGAACCTATTTAATTAAGGTAATTATGCACACAGACAGATGGTGACGGCAGCACACACCAACACCAGCTGATGGCAGTGGGGTTGAGGTCCCGGGACATACAGGGAGTCTTCCTGGTATGGGGTCCCTTGCACACATTTGGAGGAGAGACACAGCACTGGAGCACCCGGAGAGAGAAAAAAGTGGGGCCTGAAAGAGGCAGGAGGGAAGGCACAGAGACTTGGTTCCGTGGTGCAGGACAGCAGTTCTCAATGTGTGGTGCCCAGACCAGCAGCATCAGCATCCCCTGGGAACTCATTACACATGCAGATTGTCTGGCCACACCTGAGACTTGCTGAATCAGAAACTCTGGGGGTGAGGCCAGCAATGAGTTTTAGCAGGCTCCCCAGGGGGTCCTGATGCATGCCTAACGTTGAGAATTGCTGATGTAGAGCATAGCATAGCTGTTCAAAACAAAACCTGGGTTTATTCACAGCTTTCACACCTAAGTAGCCACTCTCACCTTCTCTTTCCCAAGCCTGACTTTACTCATCTGTAAAATAGGAGTAAGAATACCAAACCTACCGGGGTAGCATACGGGTGCCACGGAATGGGAGCTTCTCTGCTTGGTTCACTGCTCGGTCCCAGCACCCAGAAAGGTACCTGGAGCAGAGTAGAAGCTCAAGCTCTATAGATATTTGCTACATTAATAATTCAATGGACGTATTCATTGAGATTTTTGATGTAAAGTGGTAACACAGTGTTTGGCAGGCATAGTGTAAGTGCTTTTAGTGATACTGCTGTTTTTGGAGATGGTGATGATTAGTTCCTGTTCAGCAAAATGAGAGACTTGACTGAAATGACTATAACGTCTTTTTTAGAGAAGGAGGCAGATGATCAGATCCACAGCCTCTGAGGTTTTTAACCACGTACTAAAATATCTAAATGGGCAGGGGACAGGGGAAGCTGTCACTTGGGCCACAGAGGGGAAGGTAGGAAGCCGAATAACATCAGTCACCCCTGAGCCTGGGCCTACCAGTGCAGAGCCGTGCTCAGCATCTGGAGATAGAGATGCCCAAGGGTCCCCAGGTAGCTTGGATGTTTCACCGGCCCAAGTGCTCCTATCAGCTGCTCCTTAGGGCCTGTGGTTTTCCAGACTGACTTGTGGAATGGGGTTGTCAAGGCCTTCTTTACTCACTTCAATTAGAGAAGATCGCCCTTATTCCCTGTCACTCTAGGAAATACTGAACCGTTGTAAGCCTACAAAATCATCTCCTTAGGCAACAATGACACTCTTTTCCCTCAAAGTGGCAGCTGATCATGGCTTTCATTCTACTGAAGGAATAATGAAGAAACCCAGCCCAGGACTAGATTACATTTCTCAGCCCTACCCCAAATACTCCTGTTATGACCATCGTTGATCAACATCAAATAAAATCAAATTGGGCTGCAATTTAACAAAGCTGCAGTGTATTATGCCTTCTACTGAGTGACCAGGGGTCCTCTAGAACCAGAGGCATTCAAACAGCCCTAAATTATCAAGGAACATAACTACAGACACAACAGAGACTCAAAACTATGGGAATACCATGAACTCCATGCTCATAAATATTCATTTATTAAATAAATACATATTTATCAAACATATCTAAGTATATAAAATAAATATGTCCTTGTATTTTTTGTTAATTACATGAAACAAATTCTTAGAAAAATATATCATCAAATTGACTAAACGAGAAATAAAACACCTAAATAATGCAGTCACTACTAAAATTGAATCAGTAGCTAAAACTTCTCAGAAAGAAAACCTCATGTCCAATAGTGTTATCAACTTCAACCAGACTTTTAATTAACAAATAATAGAAAATAGAAAAAAAGCTTCTACCTCCCTGCATTATAGCCTTGGTACCAAAACCAGACAAGTGTAATATGAAAAAGGAAAACTGCAGGCCAGTCTCACTTATGAGAATATATTTGCAAAAGCCCCAAAAACAATATTGACAAACAAAATTCAGTAATATAGCCAAGTGCAGTGGCTCACACCTGTAATCCCAGCACTTTGGGAGGATGAAACAGGCAGATCACCTGAGGCCAGGAGTTTGAGCCTGGCAAACATGGTAAAATCTTGTCTCTACTAAAAATACAAACATTAGCTAGGTGTGGTGGTGTGTACCTGTAATCCCAGCTACCTGGGAGGCTGAGGCAGAAGAATCACTTGAACCCAAGAGGCAGAGGCTGCAGTGAGCCAAGATCATGCCACTGCACTCCAGCCTGGGCAACAGAGTGAGACTCTGTCTCAAAAAAAAATAAATAAAAATTGAGTAATATATAAAATATATCCAAATTGAACTCATATTAGAAATGCAAAGTTGGTTTAACATTAGAAAAATATATTATTTTGACTTACCAGAAACAAATTAAAGGAGGAAAAAAAGACCCCATGATCATCTCAACAGATGCAGAAAAAGCATTCTAGCAAATTCAGTATCTGTGAATGATATAAAAGGAATAAAAGAACTACCCTCATCCAAAAAAATGGTTTCTACCAAAAACCTTCTACAGTATTATGTTTAACAATGAAATGTTGAAAGCTTTTTCTTTAAAACCAGGAACACATAAAGGTGTTCACTATTTCTCAGTGTGTCATTGCACTAGTGGTCCCAGCAAGCAAAATAAAACAAGGCTGTTGTTATTCACAGATGATTTGATTGTTTAAATAAAACCCAACCAAATTAATGACTTAATAAAAAGACTTTAGCAATATTGCTAAATATAAGATCAATAACAAAAATCAATTTAATTTCTGTACACTGGGGGCTAAAAGCAAAAAACATAAATAGTATACCATTTATAATAGCAAGCAAATAATATTTGGCAATTTATCAATTAAATTCTAACTCACAGTTAGGGCAAACTTAACTCTGGTTAACAGCAGTCCCACACAAGGGTGCTCTCACCTCAGTCAGTTGCAACAAGCCCAGGGGTCCCTAGGTCACCTGCACATCTGACCCAAGAGCTACCGATTTGGAGATTCTCATCTTCCGTTGGATTTAATCATTCACTTGACTGGTTCCCAGAACTCAAAAAAGCCCTGTATTTATTATTATAGTTTTATTACAAAGGATTCAAGTCAGGACCAGTCAAAAGAAGAGACCTAGAGGATGAGGTCCAGGAAGGTCCCAAATGTGAAGTTTCTGTGCTCTCAGGACATGTCACTTTCTTGGCACATGGGTATGTATCATCAACCAGGGAAGCTCACTTGAGCTTCAGTGCCCAGAGTTTTTGGGGGAGGGTAGGAGTTGGGTTCATTATCTAGGCATGATTGATTGAATCATTGGCCACCTAACTGAACTCAACCTCCAGCCCCTCTCCACCCCTGGAAGTTGGGCTGGTATCATGTGGCTCAAAGCCCCAGCCCACTAATCACAGTCATCCCCATGCTGAAGCCAT
This sequence comes from Macaca thibetana thibetana, assembly GCF_024542745.1. Lineage (NCBI taxonomy): Eukaryota > Metazoa > Chordata > Mammalia > Primates > Cercopithecidae > Macaca > Macaca thibetana. The sequence goes on along the minus strand of NC_065595.1, from coordinate 29,890,636 downwards.
CTAGGGACCAACCATGAGTTGCCTCATTAGCATCTATGGTTCCAGGAGCCCACCATTAATAACAGACACTCCTATCACTCAGGCAATTCCAAGGGTTTAGAAGCTTCCTCCAGGAACTGAGAATAAAGACCAGCCAAATTCTTTATGTTATATCATATATATCAGGCAGTTAGAAGTAAATCTAACAACAACAACAACAAAATACCTAGTCCCTCTTGACAAACTCTCCATATAAATACACTGGAATACTCTACAGCTGTGAAAGTGAGCTAGCTACAGTGCACACATCAACTGTTGCATCTATTTCAGTTTTGCAAACCAAATTCACCGGCAGCGCTGTGTGATTAACAGTGACGCAAACATTAGCACTCTTCTGTGAACCCATCTGCTGAGGGTGGGCAGGACCCACCAAGCAGGGTTGTGGAAAGCTGTGAAGCAGTTTTATCTTTATCTAAAGCAGGCAGACTTTATCTTCAGAGCCCATACCCACCTCCTGTGCCTCGTCCCCTCCTAGAGCCACACCTCCCTCCAAGTGTCTGGGATATTTGCATTCTCCTTCCTTCCTCAGCTCTTCAAAACCCTCTAGGATGCATTGCTAAGTGTGAAGGAGAAAATCCCTGCAGATTCTCTAGGCGGGAGTTGGGGGTGGGGGACAGGGAATTTGCTTCTCTAGCTATTCCACTCAAAGTTGCAACCGTGGGTTTTGGCCCTTGGTAAAGGAATTTAAGAGAGTAAGGTGACAAAGGAGGAAATCAAACCTTTTCTGGTGGCCGAAATTCTCACCAGCTTGTTTAGGTGAAGGACAGAAACACCTTTCAAAACCACGCCAGCTCCCCCTGCAGCCATGCCCCGCATGCATTCCCTCCTCTGAGGAATACCCGGGGCCTCTTTGCAAACTCTCTGGGATGACCAGCCTCGAGATGATTTACCTCCGCCGATTAGAACATGGCGCCTACCATGGATTACTTCAAAGAAGGTTCCTAGAATATGTTTCTGCTTTCCAAGCTTAAACTCTAACAAGACACCCCCACCCCCATCATTACCCCCATCCTCCTTGGCCCCCTCTTCTTTTGCCCAGTTTACTCTGGTCAGGGCCAGATTTACCGTGGAGTCCATGAAACTTAACCCCAAGGTCTCTCCTTTGCACAACCCTGACCAAGGCCCTGGGAGGGACCCTAACCTTGTGTTCACATGGTCATGTGTTTTTGTAATATTCACAAAGTAAGTTATTTTGAGAGCAGTCTGTTAGCAAATGGGCTATCGCCATTCAGACTTTCCTTCCTGCTAAGGATTTCTAGAATCACTCACGAGGTCCTCATGCAAACAGGGCCCACCCTACAACTCATTACATGTGACTGCAACTAGGACATCATCAACAACTTGGTTAATGAGTGTCATTAATTCAAAGAGAATAGAAGTTGAGTCACAACATAAGAAAATTGGAAATGCCCCCCAAATCTTATAGGTCATGTACAAAAGAACACTAAATAGAATTATTTCCCAAATTTGAAAATCCAGAAAACTTATAAGGTAAAAGAATTTATAAATATCAGCCAGCCATACTAGGCTGGGCATGGTGGCTCATGCCTGTAATCCCAACACTTTGGGAGGCCATGGCAGGTGGATCGAATCGCTTGAGCTCAGGAGTTTGAGACCAGCCTGGGCAACATACTGAAACCCCGTCTCTACTAAAAATAGAAAAAAATAGCTGGGCATGGTGGTACATGCCTGTGTTCCCAGCTACTGGAAAGGCTGAGGTGGGAAGATTGCTTGAGCCCAGGAGGCAGAGGTTGCAGTGAGCCGAGATCACACCACTACACTCCAGCCTGGGTGATGGAGAAAGACTCTGTCACAAAAAAATAAAAAATAAAATAAAAATCAACCATCCTAAAGTATCAACCACACTAGAAGAAAGACTTAGTTATCTTTTTAACTATCTAACTTTCAAAGACTGAGTTATCTTTCAAGCTGGGCATGATGGTGCATGCCTGTAGTCCCAGCTACTCAGGAGCCTGAGGTCAGAGGATCACTTGAGCCCAGAAGTTTGAATCTAGCCTGGGCAACATAGCAAGACCCTATCTCTTAAAAAAAAAATAATCATATTACAAAATTGTCACAGAAGAGAAAATCAGAGATCATGCAGCATGTTTACATTTGCTACCTGCAGTTTGCCAAGCAGCTAATTAGTAAAAATGTTATTTTTATGAATTGTGTGGTTTTTGTAGTATTTGCCAGCTTTTTATAATTTTTAATTTGCTGCAGTTCATTTTCTGATTAAACATAAATATTCACTTTGATATGTAATTTTGTGTTCATGATTTTGTATTTTTAAGAGGCTCCCCAAACCAGGATCCACCCTGGCCCCTTTTCTGTTTCCTTCTTCATACAGTGACTGCCCCATCTTCCTGCCCTCATCTAGTGTTGACTGTGCCCTGGTTTCATGATAGTCTTTGCAGTGGAACCAGCATACTTACTGCCCAGGGCTGGAGTGTAAGCTCCCTGAAGACAGTCCCCTGATTCAGAGTACCACAAACAGGGCTGGACCTACTGGAAACACTTTATAAAGGCCTGTTAAAAGAGCATCTGAAATGAGACTGTAATTCTCTGGAACAGGTGACCCAGAGCTGCTTCCCAGCATGTGGGCACTTAAAAAGTGGTATACCTGCCTGCAACTTGCAGGTTTTCCCAGAATAGAAGAGTTTCTGCAGAAAAGATGTGGTTCCCTATGAATAGTGTGATCCAAAAAGACCCTTCCCAAAGTCAGGGTCAGACAGGGTTACGGAGCCAAGAGTTGGATTTGGACCCTAACAGAAGCAACTTTGGAGACCCCTCTTGAGTTGATCTCAATGCCTTTCTGCTGCCCCCCTCCCCATGCTCACTCCCCTCCTCCATCCCTGCTGCCTGTACTTCTTCCCTGCCTGGCCAGCCTGGGCAGTGGTCTCAGTGCTACTCATCCAGTAGGCACCTCCTTCCTCCAGTAACCTGCACTCCCCACCTTGCCCAGCCTCCCTTTCCTAAACAAAACATCCCTGCTTTTCCTAGGGGCCAGAGCCTCTGTGGAGTGAAAGTAGCTGGCATTTCTAATGGCTTTTATAACATGCAGCCACCTGCCTTCAGCATCTTCCATCTGCAGGCACCGGGCACACCAAGAGGTCCCAGCACTCAGGGGCTCTTGGGATAAGTGGGGGAGGCAGTGTGCCTCCATTCACACAGAGCATTCAGCAGGTGCCATGACATAAGTCTTGCTAACAGAAGACAGTGGGCTTAACAGGTCAGTATGTTTCCTCTCCCAGGTATCGAATTGATGTGTTGACAGGGACCTTACCCAGCATTCCTCACAGCCTGTCCTGAGAAAGACTGGTCGCCATGATGCACCTAGAAAAAAGTGGATAAGTGGTCACAGAGGTTTGACAAGTGCTACATACTAAGTCCCCATCTAGAAGATTCTGAGACTTTATAAATAAGCTTCATTGGTTGTTGCCAGCCTGTCCCAAGGGTGTTTGGGCACACATCCTATCTCCTCTGCTAGCTATTAACATCTTCGGATATGAATTCATTTCAGGAAACATTACCTTACTACCTTAACTAAAAACAGCGACTCTGTAGGTGAGACTCCCACACCCAGACAAGCAGGTGGTCAAGTTCAGGAGGAGCAGGGCATCCCCAATATTCCGCAGGAAGCTACTTCCTGCCTACATTTAGGCTGGACCACCAGGAGCCTCCTCCTTCCCCACACCTGCCCTTTCCAGGTAGACCCTGTGACAGAGAGACTTTTAAAACTTTAGGTAAGCTCTCTAGGGCCCATTCCATTCCCTCCCACACCATGTGTATAATGAGTCTACCTGGAGACTCCAAAATCTGTCACGTCCTCCAGACCTATCTAAGTTCTACCTCATCCCACATCAGTAGAAAAAAGAAAGGCCAGGCACAGTGTCTCATGCCTGTAATCCTAGCACTTTGGGAGGCTGAGGTGGGTGCAATGTTTGAGCTCAGGAGTTCAAGACCAGCTGGCCAACATGGTGAAACTCTGTCTCTACAGAAAATACAAAAATTAGCCAGGCATGGTGGTGTGTGCCTGTAGTCCCAGCTACTTGGGAGGCAGGAGGATTTCTTGAACCCAGAACATCAAGCCACTGCACTTTAGCCTGGGTGACAAAGTGAGACCCTGTCTCCAAAAAAAAAAGCAAGATGATGATGTGTGTCTCTCTCTTATTTCTCTTAGTCTACTGATTGCATCACAAGGGTTGTATATCAGAGGAACCAGCCCCCAATATTTCAACACAGGTTCTTTCTATTTTCCCTAAGTGTCAACTGGTCTGAGAAATAAAGAGAAAGAGTACAAAGAGAGAAATTTTACAGTTGGGCCTCCAGGAGTGTCATCACATATTGGTAGGACCATGATGGCGACCCTGAGCTGCAAAACCAGCAAGTTTTTAATTAGGGATTTCAAAAGGGGAGGGGTGGCTGGGCATGGTGGCTCACGCCTGTAATCCCAACACTTTGGAAGGCCAAGGCAGGTGGATCACAAGGTCAGGCGATCAAGACCATCTTGGCTAAGATGGTGAAACCCCGTCTCTACTAAAAATACAAAAAATTAGCTGGGCATAGCGGCGGGTGCCTGTAGTCCCAGCTACTCCGGAGGCTGAGGCAGGAGAATGACATGATCCCAGGAGGCGGAGCTTGCAGTGAGCCAAGATTGCACCACTGCACTCCAGCCTGGGTGACAGAGCAAGACTTCATCTCAGAAACAAAAGAAAAAAAAAGGGAGGGGTGTACGAATAGGGAGTGGGTCACAGAGATCACATGCTTCAAAGGACAATAAAAGATCACAAGGCAGAGGGCAGAGGAAGATCACAAGGCAAGGGTGAAATTAGAATTATTGATGAGGGTCCATGTCCCGCTGGGCACTCATTGTCTTGATAAACATCTTAACAGGAAACAGGGTTTGAGAGTACACAACTGGTCTGACTAGAATTTGGCGGGCTGGAATTTCCCAATCCTAGTAAGCCTGAGGGCACTGCAGGAGACCAGGGCATATTTCATCCCTTATCTCAACCACATAAGACAAACACTCTCAGAGCAGATGTTTATAGCCCTACCCCTGGGAATGCATTCCTTCCCCAGGGTTATCAATTATTAATATTCCTTGCTGGGAAAAGAATTTAGTGATATTTCTCCTACTCACAAGTCAGTCTATAGGCTCCCTGCAAGAAAAAAAACATGGCTCTATTCTGCCCGACCCTACAGGCAGTCAGACCTTATGGTTATCTCCCTTGTTCCCTGAAAATCGCTGTTATTCTGTTCTTTTTCAGGGTGCACTGATTTCATATTGTTCAAACACATGTTTTACAATTTGTACAGTTAACACAATCATCACAGGGTCCTGAGGTGACATATATCCTCAGCTTACGAAGATGATGGGATTAAGAGATTAAAGACAGGCATAAGAAATTATAAGAGTATTGATTGGGGAAGTGATAAAGGTCTATGAAATCTTCACAATTTATGTTCAGAGATTACAGTAAAGACAGGCGTAAGAAATTATAAAAGTATTAATTTTGGGAACTAATAAATGTCTATGAAATGTTCACAGTTTATGTTCTTCTGCTGCAGCTTCAGCCAGTCCCTCCGTTCAGGGTCCCTGACTTCCCGCAACAGTTGTAGGTCACATTCCAGAGCCTTCTGAGAAGGCAGAAGTCAGGGAAGTTCCTTTTGTTCTTCTGAGTGTTCTCTACAAGTCAAACTGGGGAAAGTTCCAGTCCTGTGGGGTGGGAGCAGCTGTGAAGAGGCTGGAATCGGAGGGGAACTTTGGGGCCTGGAGGCCTAATGGAAGACTGTGATGTTGGACTATGCTGTGTCATTACCCTCCCTGCCTCTGCATCCTCTTCTGTGGAGCAGGGACAATGACAGCAGCCACCCTGGGAGAGCATCATGATGACCAAATAGAAGGAGACAAAGGGTGAGGAGCATCCCTAGTGCATGGTCAGCACCTGGTAGGTGGCCATTATTATTACCCATTTCTCAAAAGTGCTTTTGGACTCACGTTTTCTTTCTTTCTTTTTGAGGGTAGAGGTGTGGAGGGGTGCAAAAAAGCTCTGAGTCTGACCTCCAGGTTGGTCCCAGGCAAGATTAACAGCGTGAGGGGTCTTGTTTCCACACAGTAGCACAAAGAGCATGTTCAATAGAAAGCCGGACCCATACCCCACATGGCAGAGGGCTAGACTTGAGCACAGACATTACCTTTGTCCTGAGATTTTTACATGGCAATTAAACTTCAGACTAATTTTCTCCAGACTGGTGGTCAGTTCCTGAATTTCATGGGCATATCAATCATTCCTTTAGCTCAACGTTTTTACTCCATTCGTTCACCTGGTTGTAAGTGAGCACCTATCCTGTACAGGGGTGCATGGCAGACAGAGGGGAAACAACTGGCTCTTGCCTTCAGGAGCCCTCACTGCTACCCCTGCTATAGAGTTATGAAGTTAGATGAAGGGGTCCAGGATGCCATGTGAACACAAAGCCTTGCCAGTTAAGCCAGAGGGAGGGTCCTGCAGTAATATCCCCAAATGTAAAATGAAAAATAAACACCTTCAACAGGGTTCTCAGGAGGTGAGCTGAGCTACTGCTGGCAAAATCCCTTGTACAGAGTGGATGTCAACAAATATGCCCTCACCTCTCTAATATGCTCTCAGTTATATACCTGGATGTTAATAAGGGAGCTGAGAGGAAAGTTTGCTAGGAAGGAGGAGATAGGTTCCACCCTCCTCGGGGGAAGAGGTGGGGGACAGAAAGGGGAGGACTGGGACTCGCAGACAAACGTCTCATTTCTTCCACCGCATGGCCACATGGCTCACCCCTTGACTCACTCTAGTCTCTGCTCAAATGTCCCCTTATATGAGAGGCCTTTCCGGACCACCCACCCCATCACTCTCTATCTCCTTACCCTGCTTCATTTCCATTCCTTGCATTTATCTCCACTAGACATATCATACATTTGTTTGTTCAGCTGTCTTTCCATCCAAAGTGTGCCTTCCATGATTACAGGGACTTTGTTTTGCTCACTGCTGGGATCGGATCTCAGCTCTACTAATTATTAGTTAATTTGATCTTGCTCAGGGTAGCCCCCTCTCTCTACCTGTTTCACAGGATCAATTTCATAATTAAATGCACTATTAATAAAGCAGTACTTGGCACAGTGCCTGGCACTTCATAATTTCTCAATAAACGATAGCTATTACTATGATCAGTGATTTTTCAGTAAATTTTTACTTCCTATGGTTCAGCCATCTGGGGAAAACCTCTGTGGCTACTCAAGGATTTATCTCATCCTGAGGGGAGGTAGAAATAGAAACCTGTACTCATTCAGGAACCATGATAATACTACTTACCTTTCCAAAGCAGGTGAACTCAAGACCTCTAGGGATGCTGGCCCCCGCCCCCCCCACCCCCCATTCTGATGTGATTGGCATAGCAGGGGGCCTGAACGTCAGGACTTTTTTTTAAGTTCCCCAGGTGCTTCCAGCCTGTAGCAGGTCTGAGAGTCACTGCTCTAGGGTACCACCAGATTTCCCCTTGAAAGCCAGTGTGACAGATGTCTATTTGTGGCTTGACAGTTAATGCATCTTACTAAAAGAAGCCATTTGCACACAGGCTGGCCTATTAAAAATTAATCACTTTGGCCTAGCAGGGCTTCTCACTTAAAGATTGCTGTTGATTGTCATGCAGCACCCCAGGATGCTAATGCCCCACACAGGAGAACTTGTAGCCCCTCCAGCAGCAGAAGCAGATAAGGAAACTGAGGCAGAAGCAGCCCAACCAAATCATCCCTTCACCCACCTCTCTACCCAGCCCAGCCACTGGTCCTGGTGAGGATGGTAGTAATGGATCTGCCAGTCCTGGTACATCACTGAACAAACAGAACATGTTATCCTGTCTTTGAACTGTAACAGGATTCAGAGTTCATGATTTGGACCCCATGAGGATAATGTTCAAAGCTTTTATCAGATGGTGAGCTCTAGTTGAATTAGAAGACAACCACATTTCACCAAAGTGCTTTTTAAAAAGAAGCCCAACTCCATTGCTCCCACTTTCCTGCTGTTTAAAAGTAAGGAGAAGTACATTACGCTAAGTGAAATAAGCTAGATGCGAAAGGACAAAGCCTGTATGATTCTGCTTCTGTGAGGTCCCTAGAGCCATCACACCCATACAGATAGAAAGTAGCATGGTGGTTGCCAGAGGCAGGGGCAAGAACGATGGGGAGTCATTGTTTAAGGGAGACAGACTTTCAGTTTTGCAAGATGAAAAGAGTTCTTGGCCGGGTACAGTGGCTCATGCCTGTCATCCCAGCACTTTGGGAGGCTGAGGAGGCAAACGGATCACTTGAGCTCAGGAGTTCAAGAGCAGCCTCAGCAAAATGGCAAAACCCCATCTCTACAAAAAATACAAAAATTAGCAAGGCATGGTAGCGTGCACCTGTAGTCCCAATCACTCTCGGGGGTTAAAGCCCAAGGATCACTTGCGCTTGTGAGTCTCACTGGGAGACTGCAGTGAGTCATGATCATGCCACTGCACTCCAGGCTGGGCAAGAGAGTGAACCTCTGTCGCAAAAAAAAGAAAAAAGAAAAAAGTTCTGGAGATGGCGAGGGTTGTACAGAATCGTGAATGTGCTTAATGCCACTGAACTGTATGCTTAACAGTTAAAATGGTGAACTTTATGGTATGTGTATTTTATCACAATTAAATTTTTTATGGCAATTTTATTATAATTTTTTAAAGTAAAAGGAAGTGACCACACAGGGCCTGGAGTGTCCAACAAGGGCCTGCAGGCCTATGGGAATTTATATGAGCTTTTGGTTGATTTCCATGGAAACCTGGGAAGAGATGGTGAATTTCAGGATCTGTCCAGGATCCCCCAGAGGGTGGAGTGGGGAAGGGGCAGCCCTGAAAGGGGATCAGCAGATTCACATTTAGGGCATCTTAGAAGTTTGTGAAAATTCGGTGCAGCTGATGTAGCCGTACTATTTCTTCACCCACATCTACTTTAGCTGCATAATAGAACGTGCCAGATGAGTTACCAGTGATTGAGATGTGAGCCAGGCTTTGTGATGTGTTCCCTCCCTCAATTTGAGAGAGTCCCTGCTGCATGCTTTCCTGGAAATGAGTTTAATGGAATGAATTTGCTGTTTGGCTGTGGTATTATTCCTCTTTAAAAATGTTTCTCACGTGCCTCATATGTACGTTGGCACAAATAAGAATTATGCCTTCAGAGGGAGATGACTACAGAAGAGAGGCTGTGTATGTCTGCTTCAGTGGGACCTCTGGGAGGATATTGTTCTTCTAAATGATCTTTTGATGAGTGTAACTCAAAGAATTAACCCCTAGGTCAGTCTGCTGCTCGGTTTGAGAAATCTGCCTGGCCTGTAAGTAAAGCAAATCATAATTTCTTAGGGCAGGCCAGTATCATAAAGACCCTCTAGGGACTTCCTGGTCCAAGTGTGGTCATCTGAACTGCAACGTCAGCATCACCTTGTTTAGACTGAGAAATGGAATCTGCGCTTTACCAATCAAGGTCCTCAAGGCATCTGAGAACACCCCAAAGTTTGAGAAGCCAAGCGTTAGGGCCTCCACCAGGAAGATGGTTTTGGCACATCTCTCCACGAGACTGTCTGCTCTGTGCTTGGACCCTCTGCTTGTCTAGATAGCCCAGGCCCCCACGGACAACCCTGGCAGCCTTGGAGGTCTCTCTTATATGCGAGGCAGTGGAGCCCTCTATTCAGATCAAAGGAGCTACATCTGCACAGCCTGGGGTTGAATTCCAGCTGTGCCGCTTATAGCCTGTGTGAGTATGGACAGGCTGCTTACCCTCTCTGTGCCTCAGTTTCCTCCCTGTAAAAATAACTATGATGACAGTCCCTACCTCATGGGATTGCTGTGAGGATGAAATGAGTGAATCCATATAAAGCAGACAAAACAGTCTGAGGAGCTCAATAAATGTTAGCTGGTATTATCATGTCGCATAGATTTCTGTCTCACACATTGGCTCTCAGCTGTCCCTAGAGCCTCAGAGAACAAGCTTAGCTCCTCTTCTACATGACAGCCTTGCAAATGTCTACAGGCAGCTCTCACGCCCACCCCTTCCATGTCCTCCAGACTAAAATTGCCCAGTTCTCGTGCGACAGGCCTTTGATTTCCACTGCTCCTCCACCAGGAGGGCTCCTGGGAACCCAGTCCCCTGAAAGAATCACAGTCTCCCTGCCACAGCCTCGCTTTTCCCCTAAGCTAAGTTTTTCCTCTTCCAAGGAAGTGCAGTGCCAGGGGCCTTCCTGAGGCCTTCCTGAGTCCATTAATCCCCTGCTCTCCAGACTGCCCCGGGAATTGGGGGGAAGCTTGATAGGGGTGGAGAGGGAGCACAGAGCCTGCAGCTTCCTTGCTCCACCAGTGCCCCCCTGCTAGGAAGACTTGCAGAGACCCCACTACAGGCACAGGCCTGCCCAGGCTAATTAGAAAAGCAAAGACACACGTGGCCCTTCTGCAACCTATGCTGAAACAGCTTCCGCACTAGGAGGGGGCATTCGCCTCCCCTGGGGAGCTCATTCAAGATGGAGATTGGAGGACTCCAAGTCGGCAGCTCCAAGTGGTCTGCACATTCACAGGCACTTCTCTTGAAGTACTTGTGAATTCACAAGCATGTCATTGGCGATGGGGGAAGGCCTGGCAGTATGAAAGTGATGAGTGCAGGAGCCAGACACCCCTGACCACTTCCCAGTTACAGTACCTTGAACCAGTCGTTTTACTACTCTGTGAAGGGCCTGCATCAAATTCATGTAAAATACTAACACAGTGCTGGGCACAGGGTAAGTCCCACAGAAATGCTGACCATGATTACTTCCTGGTCCTTGCATTTTTTTCATATTAACATTTCATCTCTCTAACCATGTGAAATGCTCTTTAAAGACAAGGGATGAGCTTAATCGTTTTCCCATCCTTCACACAGGGACATACACGTTAGGCTCCCAGGACACGTTGCAGAAACTTCTGGTTGGGGAGGCAATGCTGTCAGAAACTCTCATCATCCTGGCCTGGAAACAGGGGCAGCCCTAAACATTGCTTCAGCATGAAAGGAAAAGTGACCCTTCCTACCCTGTCCTCGCCCCCCAGAGCTAAAGTTGACTGGGGTTTTATTCTTGGAGAATGTTGTCTCGTTTAAATTCACCATACCAGGCCAGGCGCGGTGGCTCACGACTGTAATCCCAGCACTTTGGAAGACAGGTGGGAGGATCCCTGAGCTCAGGAGTTCGATACCAGCCTGGTCAACATGGCAAAACACTGTCTCTACAAAAAAATACAAAAATTAGCCAAGTATGGTGGCGTGTGCCTGTAGTCTCAGCTACTTGGGAGGCTGAGGTGGGAGGATCGCTTGAACCTGGGAGGCAGAGGTTGCAGAGAGCCGAGATGGCACCACTGCACTCCGCTGGGCAAAAGAGTGAGACCCTATCTCAAATAAGTAAATAAATAGGCCGGGCACGGTGGCTCACGCCTGTAATCCCAGCACTTTGGGAGGCCGAGGCGGGCAGATCACGAGGTCAGGAGATTGAGACCATCCTGGCTAACACAGTGAAACCCCACATCTACTAAAAATACAAAAAAAAGTTAGCCAGGTGTGGTGGTGGGCACCTGTAGTCCCAGCTACTCGGGAGGCTGAGGCAGTAGAATGGCATGAACCTGGGAGGCAGAGCTTGCAGTGAGCTGAGATCACACCACTGCACTCCAGCCTGGGTGACAGAGCAAGACTCTGTCTCTAAATAAATAAATTAATTAATTCATCATACCCGTGAGGGATTAGTAGGCACATTACCATTAAAGGGTGTAGTAGAAAGTTTATTGGATTGCGCCTTCTCCCCCAACCTTCCAACTCCCACACGCAAGAGATCAGGCAGTGGGGGCACAGCAAGGGCAGGCACAGAAGACTTGGCTCCAGATCAGAACTAGTGCCCACCCAGGACGGGCTCGCTGGAGCAGCTCAGAGTGCCTACCCTTCTGGAGTGACTTTGATCCAGGCTGTTCTAAATTCCCCCGCCAGCAGCTGGGATGGAGGGCTGCTTCCCTGTCCCCTCTGCAAAGAGAATGCTCAGAGCTTTAATTATACCTTCTCTCTAGATCCTTCGGGGGCCCCTAATTATGCTCTTCCCAGGGCAGCTGCTGCTACATTATTTCCCAAACACCTTTGAAGCTTTCAAAGTCAAAGCCTCCCATGGGCTGTACGTGACTCTAAAGGGACAGCAAAATGGGTTGATGGGAGCAATAGCTGATGAAGGCCCCAAGGCCCCTTAAAAGGGTCTAGAAAGGAAACCATGTTCATCTGCCTCCCAGTGGGAACAAGGTGGTAGGAGGAAAGAGATGACTAGGAAGGGGCCACTCCTGTCTTGTTCTTGTGCTCTGAGTGGTGGTCACAGAGAACTGTGGGAGTGTGCACTTCATGTCTTCTCAGAGCAGTGATGTCGCAAAGCCTCACACCAGAGGCTGGCCCCAGCTGGCCTGCAACAACCGCATGCAGACGCACCCACTTGCGCACCGAGTGTGCCTGCTGCCCTGCCCACTCCCTCCTTGGCCACCCTGTGCATGGGCATGCCCTGCCTGGGGAGACCAGGTCTGATCACAGACACATGTTCCTCTCCACATCCAAATGGAGCCGAAATTATCCTCAGCCCGCAGGCTTGGGCAGAAGGTGATTTGAAGATTTTTTTGGAGCCAATATACTTATTGATTTATGAGCTCTTTTAATAAAATTGGGTCTCTACTTCTGGGTACTCTTTAAAGATTTTTTTTTTTTTTTTAGAAAATTATCCCTAATTTCACCCCATCCACTTGACTGAAACTCCTCTCTTGAATTCGGATCACCAGTACCATGTTGTGGGCCCCAGAGCCTCTCCCATTCGGATACCCAGGGCTCAGTTCAGCTGACAGCAGGACCCTGGTCCGCTGTTTCTTCCCCCAGACCCGACAATGGAGCTTCCCATATATTCCAATCTCCCCTTCCTGGGACTTCTCTTGCACCAGCTTGGCAGAAGACACTGCGCCTTCCCGAATTCTTCTCAGCCCTGTGGCTTCTGAAACATATCAACAAATCCCCTTTAAGGGTCGGGTGCAGTGGCTCATGCCTGTAATGCCAGCACTTCGAAAGGCCGAGGTGGGCAGACCGTGTGAGCTCAGGAGTTTGAGACCAGCTTGGGCAACATGACGAAACCCCATCTCTACAAAACATACAAAAATTAACTGGGTGTGTTGGTGTGCACCTGTGGTCCCAGCTCCTTGGGAGGCTGAGATGGGAGGATCCCTTGAGCCTGGGAGGAAGAGGCTGTAGTGAGTCACTGTTGCGCCACTGCATGCCAGCCTGGGCGACAACACGAGAACCTGTCTCAAAGAAAACAAAAACAAACAAAAAATCCTTTTTAAGTTTTTTTAAAGACTGTGAAGAACAAGTAACCACAGGAGGATAGCTAGTAGTTAAAAATTCAGTAGGTTCTCACAAAGAGATGCCATCTCACACCAGTTAGAATGGCGATCATTAAAAAGTCAGGAAACAACGGGTGCTGGAGAGGATGTGGAGAAATAGGAACACTTTTACACTGTTGGTGGGACTGTAAACTAGTTCAACATTGTGGAAGACAGTGTGGCGATTCCTCAAGGATCTAGAACTAGAAATACCATTTGACCCAGCCATTCCATTACTGGGCATATACCCAAAGGATTATAAATCATGCTGCTATAAAGACACAGGCACATGTATTTATTGTGGCACTATTCACAATAGCAAAGACTTGGAACCAACCCATATGTCCATCAATGATAGACTGGATTAAGAAAATGTGGCACATATATATACACCATGGAATACTATGCAGCCATAAAAAAGAATGAGTTCGTGTAGGGATGTGGATGAAGCTGGAAACCATCATTCTCAGCAAACTATCACAAGGACAGAAAACCAAACACCGCATGTTCTCACTCATAGGTGGGAATTGAACAATGAGATCACCTGGATGCAGAAAGGGGAACATCACACACCGGGGCCTGTTGTGGGGTGGGGGGAGGGGGGAGGGATAGCATTAGGAGATATACCTCATGTAAATGACGAGTTAATGGGTGCAGCACACCAACATGGCACATGTATACATATGTAACAAACCTGCACATTGTGCACATGTACCCTAGAACTTAAAATATAATAATAATAATAAAATCAGCAGGTTCTTCTTTTTCATTTAAAAAAAAAAAAAAAAAAAAAAAAGCACTGGAGAGCGACTTTCTTAGCTCCTGTCATGACCTGGTCCGTAATTCTGGCCCAAGGGCAGCCTTACTCATGTCAACGTCTTTCTTTTACTTTCAGGGCAAGTGTTTGAGAAGAAAGCCCCCTGTCCTCATTTTTCTTTAGCCCTAGACTCTGAGGAGAGGCAGATGTCAATTCCAGACCATTCTGTTTCATAAAAGACTGTGCATTTACATATCAGAGAAAACTCCCCTGAAGCTACCTCCCCACTGGGTACTCTTGCTTTAGTCTTTCCTTGACAGTCTCACCCTCTGAATGAAAATAAAACCAGACTATTCTTTTAGAACCCACCCACCCAGAAATGAACTTCTACAGATAGTATTTGGCTTGTTCCTGTAACTTTTAGAATTGAACTTAAATTCCTAACAGTCTACTGTACACACACCATGGATGAGTCTCAGATGCATTGTGCTAAGTGAAGGAATTCAGACTCAAAAGGCTACATACTGTCATTCCATTTATATAGAAGGTAAAACTAGAGAGACAGAAAAGAGCAGTTGCTAGGGGCTGGGACTAGGGGTGACCAGAAGAGGGCATAAGGGAATTGTTTGAGATGATGGAATTGTTACTACGTATCTTGATTGTGATGGTGGTGACATGACTCTATGCTTTTGTCAAAACTAATAGAACTTGTGAATTTTACCCTATGTAAATTATACCTCAATAAACTTGCCTTTTAAAGCAATTAAACTCTTATAAAAATTACATGGGCCAATCCTTTTTTGGAACAAGATAAGGCATAAGTGACTATCAACTTACGTAAACTCCATACCCACCTTGGAAAGTGGAACCTGGACCACGTTGTAGTCAAGTGTATAAAAGAAGAGGATCAGTGGACCCTGCAGAAGGTGCCTAAATTTGGGAGGAGGTTCAGACCATATGAGATGTTCCTTTTTCATTCATTCATTCAACAGTTCAGCAGTGTTTATTGAACACTTCTTAGGAAGCATGGGGCTGGGCAATGCACAGTAGCTGTAGTCCTTGGAGGGGTGGGGATGCAGAGAAGTAAAGAAACAGCAACAAAACAAGGAAGCTTCTGAGAGGAAGCCGGCCTGAGCATGTCAGCCGGTAGCACGATGAGTACGAGGATATCCCTCATGGAAGGTACACAGGCAAATGCTCAAAGGACAGAAGAAGAGGGCACATCCTACAAATTCTAAGGAGTTCGTTTTGGTGAGACTATTGAGGCCAGGGCATGGGACGCTCTAGTTATTTCCGGCTGAAGGGTGTCTTCTGCTTTTCCTCTTTCCTTCTACCAGTTTGAGGCTCTACTCGGAGGAAATATGTGCCACAGAGGGGAGGAAACTGCTGTCCTTATTCAGGGCTTTCCACAGGTTTTAGACATTTAATAAATCTTTGCTGAACAAATGAAAGGATTTCAGATTAATGGGTCAAAAACTCCTGGGTTCTAGGCTTCTTAACTTTTCATCTGCTTTAACCTGAGACTGTGATGTGATGCTTCCGCATCAGTAGAAAGGAAAGTGCAGATGCTAAACTGTGAACTAAAAGACCATCCCTGGAATCTCCCATTGGATCTCCTTGGTCCTAACTGTCATGCCTTAACCCCCAATGGATCTATACATTTTTTTTTCTTACTTTAGAAAGACTGTACTAGGGAATTCAAATGGACATTGCCCAGATGTCACTCTTGGCCCAGTTTTCTGAATTATGTAGAAAACAATTTCTAAATTCCCTGGGTATATTTTCCTAAATCATATATGGGTATATGTCCTCACTATATACCGTAAGAAGGGAGTACATCTCAGACTACGAATCACTGAGCCGTGGGCAAAATCAGCTAGAACATTTATCCCCGCAAAAGACACTAGGTTGAACTCCCAGAATCTCATGGACCAATAAAAGCTGTGTCCACTCTGTTGTTCAGGGCTGATTCCACATAGCATTTTCCTGCATCCATTATGAAGGTGACCTTATCTGTTCTCAGCCAGGAGCCTCGTGCCTGGCTTTGTGGCAGCATTAATTCTAATCTTCAGTGTCAAAGCAACCAGCTTGAGTTCAAGCATATGGCTACTTCTGAGATTCATCTGCTGGATAAAGAAAATGCCAGTGTCTCATGGTTACTCTGTTGCTGGCAGGAATAAACTTGAGCAGGGCTCCTGTTTACCCATCTTCTTACTAAACGAGGGCAGAGTTACATCAAGTTGGGGTGGGAAATCATTTCTTCTAAAATATTGATAACCTGAATTCCTTTCTACAAGGGAGAACCCTCAGCTCTCATAAGATTCTCTCACCAAAGCATCTGAACCCCACAAACCAGGCCCAGTCCCTCTAACCAGACCTCTGTTCACTTATGCTCCTTCAAGATCAATGGGAAAGGAGCAAGAATGAAAGGGACCCTGAAAGAGGTCTGTTTCATGGGAGGGGAAACTGGAAGAGGCGTGGGAGGAAGGGTATCCAAAAATGACTGATCAGTGGGACCGGAAATTTTGTCTTTCAGGGTTATCTGTCAGAGGGGTTGGTAACAAAATGGTACCGCTCCCCACGACTGCTCCTCTCCCCCAATAACTACACCAAAGCCATCGACATGTGGGCCGCCGGCTGCATCCTGGCTGAGATGCTTACGGGGAGAATGCTCTTTGCTGGTGAGTTGCTAACTATGCCACCTTCCTTCTCATCTGGTGTCGTTCCATAGAAAGGGGAACTGAGGGCTAAACACTTGCAATCACAAAACATGCTCATCTTTTGCTGAAATTACTTCTGTGGCTTTTATGACACTATTCGGAGGCACCCTATTATATTGTCGGGCAAAAATACTGGAGAGGCTAATAATAGCCTTTTGAGCACAGAAGTTTTTGCAATCAAATAACTACTTTGCTATGACCTAAATGCTTGTGTTCCCCTAACATTCACATGTTGAAATCCTAACCCCCAAGGTGATACTATTAGGAGGTGGAGCCTTTGGAAGGTGATTAGGTCATGAGGATGGAGCCCTCATGAATGGGATTAGTGCCCTTGTAAAAGAGGCCCGAGGGAGCTTGTTTGCCCCTTCCACTGTGTAAGGACACACTGAGACGGCATCATCTGTGAGGAATGGGCCTCTCACCAGAAACCGAATCTGCCAGCTCCTTAATCTTGAATTTTCCAGCCTCTATAACTGTGAGAAATAAATGTTGTTTATATGCCACCTAGTCTATGGTACTTTGTTATGGCAGCCTGAATGGACTTAGACACACTTCTATTCAAACATCTTGAGACTGATGGCTGCAAACACATCCACCCTACATTTTTAGCCCCTTCCTCCTCCCTCCCTGCCACTGTTTCCTGTCCTTTGGCCACACCAAGTGACCCACTGTTTTCCTAATCTTTTTTTTGTTCACCTTGGCACAAAGACCCCCTTCTCTGCTTAGAAAACTCCTATTGAACCTTCAAAACCCAGCTTATGTCTTGTCCTCCATGATGTCTCTCCTAACTCTCCAGGGCATGAGTCATCCTTCTTGGTGCTCCCATTGCACTTCATACTCATTCTCACTCTCTCCCTCTTTGCTTGGAGGAGCACTTGTTCTCTTCACTCTCTCTCTTCCATTCTCTCCTCACTGCAGTGTGGCTTACTCCCCCTCCATCTGTCTGAAGCTGTTCCCACCCAGACTGCCCTGTTCTTAATCCAGGGAATGCATTTCAGCCTCATCCTGTAGCAGTAGTCAGTGACGATCATCACCTCCTTCTTGAAACCCTCTGCTCCCTGGGTCTCCTCCTCCCTTGCTGGCAAGTCCCCCTCAGTTGCTTCTCACCTGCCATGAGTTCTACTTCCTCTGTACTGTGTCCCTCAACCCTTCCCAAGTTTCCACCCTCAGCCCTAAATGCTGCTGTCACTTACTCAAAGAATTTTCATCCACCCCCCGTTTCAGGATGGGAAAATGAGCTCAGAGAAGAAGTGGCTAACAGTGGCCTTTCTAAGGGAACACTGGCAGGACTTTAAGACTAAGCCATGTCTGAATAGCTAAGAAAGTCTTTATTTTGTTTTGTTTTTGTTTTGAGACAGAGTCTCGTGCTGTCTCCCAGGCTGGAGTGCAAAGGCATGATCTTGCACCTGTAATCCCAGCTACTTGGGAGGCTGAGGCAGGGGAACTGCTTGAACCAGGAAGGTGGAGGTTCCATTGAGCCGAGATCATGCCACTGCTCTCCAGCCTGGGCGGCAAAACGAGATTCCGTCTCAGAACAAAACAAACAAACAAAAAAAAGAAAATGAAAAAGGTAAAATAAAAACAATGGCAGGAAAGTCAGATGAAGCTGAAGTTAGGGCTTATGTCCAAGCATTTAGGCCCTGAGTACAAATGTTTTCATTTGCCCCCTGGACTCTCAGGAGCCCCTACAGTTTTCCCTCTGGTGGATTTTGTGCTTTGGGTGGATCCTTGACCACGTGCTGGAGATACAGACTAAGCAAGACATAGTCTCTGTCCTCAAAAGTCTGATGGTTCAGTGGGGGACACAAAAGAGCAAAAACGAAAAAAACAATACACAGTGAACCCATCTGTGCCCAGGGTGAACCATCCTGCTATCTTATTGTTCCAGCTGAAATTGCACAGACCTCCCAGTTCCATATTTTCCAGCCAATTCAAGGCAGGGGAGAAAGGGGGAACAGGTGGGAGGGAGGTCTCGCCCTGGACTCTGACTCAAAGATTCTTCCCACTCCAGCCATAGCCCCTAAACCCTGGATGGCTCAATATCCCTGGCCGTGTAACCACAATCTGGGTCACAGGTGCCTGGCTGCCTCCATTCTCCTGGCCTTGAGCCCTCAGCTCACAGGGCTCTGCTCCAGCTGCCCTTCCATCAGGCTGACAACCTTCAGGCCAGACGGAGAAGAGCTGGGCTTCTCCGTGCCACAGCAGGCAGGTGACTCACTGAGAGCCCAGACGAGGCTGTATAATCCACAGTCTACTGGCTTCTCATCTTCAGGCTCACTGTCTGTGGTCATGAGATGGTTGCAGTCACTTTCAGGTTCTCACGCAGAAGCGTCCAATGAAGAAAGGTAGGGAGGGGTCAGCCAGGGCAGCAAGACAGCTCTCCTCACATTTCTCTCTTACCAGGGAGGAACATCTTCCCCAGAAGTCCTTCCAGGAGATTCCTGTCCCTGTTTGATTGAATCACATGGCCTCCCCTTGTTGCAAGAGAGGCAGGGAAGGCAATAGCTGGTGTGACATGGAAAGGACTTTCTTTCAGTAGGAAAGGGACATCAACCATAGTATCCTCCTCCATGCTTCACACCTTCTCCCATTTTCAGTGGTGGCTTAGTAGACTCAGTGTTAAGACGCCTCCCCCAAGTGACATCTGTCACAAAGAATCACTCAGGGATGACTAGGACATAAATCTCCAAGGTGGAATTATTTCATCAGCTTCTCTCAAAGTTGCTTTTCCCCACACCTAGAAGCAAAGGAAGTCAAGAGCTATTAAACATCTGCTAGAAGCCAAGTATTTCCCCAGGAGCCTTCATCTACCAACGCACTCGACTCCTTATAATACTCATTCCAAGTATAAATAATCATCCTCATTCCACAAGGGGTGGATAGGGAGAATGTGGGGAAGCTAGGTCTGCCTCCAGGGCTGTCTGCCACCAAAGCTCCTGCTTTCTGCCCCAGGCCATGGATTGCCAGGGAGGCCCCACTGACTGCCTCTCATATGACACCATTGATCTCAGGCAGGAGCAGACAAGTGAAAGAGGCTCATTCTCTGCCCTCCCCCACCCCCATGGTTGAAGAAGCTACTCCAAGCAGAAGGTTGTGTATTACTAGTTTGTGTGTCACACAGGAGAGGGGTCAGGGGCTTGGGAGCAAGGTCCCACTACCTCTGTCTGCGGCTTGATCACATTGACCTCATGGTCCACTGGTGAGTGGTGTGGAGTACACATTTGGAGACAGGACCCGACAGGGGGCTTCCAGAGCCCTGAACCGACCCAATGAGTCCACTGCAGGGAGAGGCCAAAAGGACCTCTTCAGGAGAGAGCTTGAGGCTGCAGGCACTTCCTCAGTCAGTATTCACATGTGCTTAGTGCCATACAGGGAACTGTGGGGTGACCTGGGACAGTCCTCATCCTAGGCCACCAACATCTGGAAGACTGGAATCCCATGGGAATTCATGGCAAGGGGAGGGCCCTCTGTGCAGCTGGATGGGCAGGGGCGACCTCTTGAGGAAGGAGAGGTATGGCTGAGGTTTTAACCTAGCAGAGTTAAGTGGAAAGGCAACTCAATCAAAAAAGAGAAAATGGAAGTAACAGAAGAACAGCGTGGAGGTCAGAGGAGGACAGCAAGGAGACCCATCTGTCCAATGCCAGAAATGCCATACTGTGGCCAGTGGTTGCCTGGGTGTGGGAGATGAGTTGAGTTTCTGAGACAAAGACTGAAGCTTCTCATGAATGAGAACTATGCCTCACCCATTCCCAGCATCCAGCATGATGCCTGGCCTGGAGAAGGTGCTC
The DNA here is from genome assembly GCF_024542745.1 of Macaca thibetana thibetana. Taxonomy (NCBI): domain Eukaryota; kingdom Metazoa; phylum Chordata; class Mammalia; order Primates; family Cercopithecidae; genus Macaca; species Macaca thibetana. The sequence continues at coordinate 29,869,880 of NC_065595.1, read as the reverse complement.
AATAAATAACTATTTATGGAATAAGTGAATAAATGAATGCTTGAGTCCATCCTGTCCCACCAAAGTTCCCTTGAAAACCTGGCATAGCCTGTCTTCCTTCTCCCAAGGAGCACAGAGGCCATGTGCTCAAGACACATCCCAAACCCGATTTGTTATTCCTGATTTGTTTTTCTCTTGAGAGTTTCCTAGATGGAATCTCTTAATTGGAAACCAAAAGTTATGGCTCATTCCTAGCCTTAAAATTGTTTCCTTCCCCATCCTAGTAAAGATTGTGCAGAGAGGCCTATGGGCAGTTGCTTGGAAGACCTTGAGCCAGGCTGTTCACATTCTTCAGTGCTGACTTACATCCAGCTGGTCTGTATGAGAATAGAATGCTAGGGGCATAGATGGGGACTTGCAGACCACCAGATTCAATCCCTTCTTTCTACTTTTAACAAAGCCAAGCCCCAGAGATGTCAGCCACCTGCCCACAGTTGTGCAGCAAATGAAGACCAGAACCCCGGTCCCAACCCGGTGCTGCCCCACTGCCCTGTGTTGTTCCTCCCAGAACACCTGGCACTGCTTTCGGGCTGCTGCACACCACAGCCCCTTGGGCAGCACACTTAACCATCTGGCATTCCCTCCCCAGGGGCCCATGAGCTGGAGCAGATGCAGCTCATCCTGGAGACCATCCCTGTAATCCGGGAGGAAGACAAGGACGAGCTGCTCAGGGTGATGCCTTCCTTCGTCAGCAGCACCTGGGAGGTGAAGAGGCCTCTGCGCAAACTGCTCCCTGAAGTGAACAGCGAAGGTACCTGAGCCTGGCAACCAGGACAAGTGTCCCGGGAGGATGAGCTCGGCTCCACCTTGTGGGGTAGGGGGCAGGCAGGTCTCCTTCCAAAAGGGCAAAGCATGGTCCTTGGAAATAAAAGTCAAGGCTCCCCTGCCAGTGGGCCTTTGCCCTAACTACTTCCAAGCTGTGGATGCTGGGCCTCAGGAGTCCATTGGGTAGTCATGAGTGTTCTACCCTTGTTTCTGCTTCCTTTTGCTTCTCGTCTTCCTTGCTTGCCTTCCTCCCTCTCTTTCCTTCATCCTCCCTTATGTTTTTGTCCTGGAAGGCATGGTGTGATGCAAAGAACAGGTGCTTCCTCAGCCTGAGGGCAAGACCTGGGTCCCATTCCACCAGTGATGAGCTGTGTGGCCTCAGACAAGGCCCTTCGGTCCTCAGGCTCACTCCCTCTGCTGTATATTCAAGGCCCAGCAGGCCTGGGAAGAGGCAAAAGGCTCTAGCTGGCTCTAGCTCTCAGAGGCTCAGGAGACTCAGTCTAGGTGACAGCATCCCTCAGCAACCAAAATGTCCATCTCGTGACAGGTGCAGAACAAGGGAGACAGGCCTCAAGACCACACTGGGGGCATTCAGTTCTGCGCTCCATTTATTACAGGACAGAAATAGACCAAAGGTGATAAATCTGGTGACAAAAACTCAGGTGCGGCACAGGTGAAAGGCGGGCTCTGGATGAAGTAGGATTGAGGGGCCCAGTGTCCTGCCCACCTGCCTCTCAGTCTCCAGACATGCTCCCGAGAACCCTTCCAGAACCCCTGCGACTCTGAGCAGCTGTTTGGAATCCACTGGGCCAGAGGAAAGTGACAAGATTGTACAGAAGCTTCATTATCTAAGAAATGCCTTAAAAACATCTGGGGTGGGTGAGCCTAGGGAGGAGTTTCCGAGGGGCAGCGGCTTAGGAGTTAAGGTGAAGCTTGTACGGTAGCAGGTAACACTGAAATCTCCGTGGTTTAACGCACTTACGGTTTATTCATTGTTTACCTCACATCCAGGCAGAGTTGGGAATGTGGATGGGCAGGGGAGGATGAGTGGCTGTGCCCGGGACCCAGGCCATCAAGTCTGCCATCTTCAGCAGGTGGCTTTCAAGGTCACCTTGGGCATTCCCTTCCAGCCAAAGCCAGGGGAAGAGAGAGCAGAGACTCTTGCAGGAGGTTTTTCTGGGTCAGGCCTGGAAGTGGGGTAGACACAGCACTTCCACCCCCATTCCATCAGCCCCAGGCACACAGTCATCTCTCACTGCAGGAAGGGCCGGGAAAGGCAGGCCAGCAGGGTGCCAGGATGAGGGTGTCACATGGGACATGACTGCTGCCTTGAAACAGGAGAAGGGAAATCATGGGACAGAGAGGACATGCTGCTTTGGGGGAACCACTGAAGGCAGAGGTAGGCCCCAGGGTACAAGTTAAAGCAGGGAGATTTAAGTTTGATAAAAGGAAGAATTTTCTGGGCCAGGTGTGGTGGCTTACACCTGTAATTCCAGCACTTTGGGAGGCTGAGGCAGGTGGATCTCTTGAGCCCAGGAGTTTCAGGCCAGCCTGGGTAACATAGGGAGACCCCGTCTCCACCAAAAATACAACAAATTAGCTGGGCATGGTGGCACATGCCTATAGTCTCAGCTTCTTGGAAGCCTGAGGCAGGAGGATCACCTGAACCTGGAAAGTTGAGGCTGCAGTGAGTCATATTTGCGTTACTGCACTTCAACCCTTCAACCTGGGCAGCAGGAGTGAGACCCTGTCTCCAAAAAAAAAAAAAAAAAAGAATTCCCTAGTGTTTGGGCTTCCCAGAAGTATCTGGGCACCTGCAGGAGGACCTCCAGCAGATTTTCATCCATGATGGAGTCTGTGGAACAGCTCTGGGGTTGGTACTTGACTTTTTTTCTTTTGTAACAGGGTCTCGCTTGTCACACAGGCTGGACTGCAGTGGTACAATCATGGCTCACTACAACCTCAGCCTCGAGGGCTCAAGTGATCCTCTCACCTCAGTCTCCTGAGTAGCTGGGACCACAGGCGTGTGCCACTTTGGCTGGCTAACAAATAATTTTTTTTTTGTAGAGACAACCCACTACTGGCCCACCTTGCCAACTACTACTTGTCTTGCTAGAAACAAGTCCAGGGTGATCTCAGACTCCTAGGCTCAAGCAATCCTCCTTCCTTGGCCTCCCAAAGTCCTGGGATTACGGATGTGAGCCACTGCCCCAGTGGTGGTACTCATCTCTTTTAAAGATGATACTGCCTGCACCTCAATCTTTAGAGCTTTAATTTTCTCATTTCCTTGTCAAAAGGTCAAGTCATAGCTGGGGCCAAAAAAAGGGCCAGAGGCCCAAAGAGACAAAGACCTGCCCAGACTTGAAGCTGGGCCCCGCACTAGACTGCCCGATTCTTCCAGTCCTAGGAATTTGTGAGGCAGATCCTCTTTTAAGTTTGCAACTTCAGACCCAGAAACACACTGAGCATCAGACTATTGAGGGTGATCAGAGTTATTGCTGCTTAACTAATTTGGGGATCTAGAGTTACACGGCAGCACTGCGTCCTCCTGGGAGGCCAGTGACCTTCTGAATCCATCGATTTCCTGAATCACTGATGAATTTTCTTGCAAAGAGATCCAGGGCTGGTGTGAGGGGCAGGTTAGTGGTGCAGGCTGAGGCCCACCAGGGAGCCCTCGGAGGATGGGCAGCCTGGGCCTTGAGCTCAACTCCATTTCTCCCTCTCCATGTGGGCTGCAACATGAGGAGCCAAATCATGATTTAAGCAGACCTCCAGAGATGCCAATGCTGAGAAGGAATCCAAACTTCTAGGCTAGACCTTGCCCTGAGATAACCCGGGGCAGAGTTCCAAGAGCAGAGCTCCCAGGGTACCCAGCCCTGCTCAAGGGAAGGGGCCACGAGTGCCTGTGTGCAGAGCTGCTATCTGCTGAATCTTGGTATACATTCATGCTGGTTAGCAGCCTCTCATACAAGGCTTCTGAATGTCCCTTCCCTTCCCCAGGTTCCCACTGCCCAGAACTCCCCCTTGATCCAGCCATGAAAGGACTACTGCTTGGCAGAGCAGGGGAATTCAGCCTGGTTGTTCAGTATCTGTAATATCTATCCATCCATCAAGGCTGTCTGCCTTTGTTGAACTTTCAGGGGCAGCATATGGTAGGAAGAGCTCTGGATTCGGACCCAGGAGCTCTGGGCTGTGGAGACCCTGTCCCACCCCTTGACCACCGCATTCACCTTTCTCAGTAAGGCTTTTTACTGCTGCACCTGGCACTCCTGTCTCAGGGCTTCCTCAGGAGCAGGCTCCTCCATCCCATGCCAGCAGCCCCTTAAAAGCCATGACAAAGGGAAGTTGGTGTATAAATATCCCAGCTTCCCTGCCCCACAAGGGGAACCACCTCTGAGTGTGGCCCACACCATCTCTGGAGGATCCCAGGTGCCCACAGGAGTAACCTGTCATGAGTGTGCCTTCTTCTGGTTCCCCCTCACTCCCCCACCTGTGCTTGCTGGGATCCCCCACCACATAAACTACCTACAACCCCAAGCCTTGTCTCTGGTTCTGTCTCTGGAGAAACCCAGGCTGAGGCTGGACCTTGAGCAAGTCACTTGATTCTCTGAGTCTGTTTAATTCATTTGCAAAATCTAGAAGGCAGCATCTGCTTTATCTTTGTCACTGGATTGTGGCAAGGGTCTTGAGAAAGAAAATGGCTAAAAACCTTTTAACAAATGCAGAAGCACAGACACCAGCACAGAATGTCACCATGCTGAGGAACCTCCTTCTGAGCTCGACAAGGGCAACAAATGACTTTCATGTCCGGCTTTGCTCCCTGCAGCCATCGACTTTCTGGAGAAGATCCTGACCTTTAACCCCATGGATCGCCTAACAGCTGAGATGGGGCTGCAGCACCCCTACATGAGCCCATACTCGTGCCCTGAGGATGAGCCCACCTCGCAACACCCCTTCCGCATTGAGGATGAGATCGATGACATCGTGCTGATGGCCGCTAACCAGAGCCAGCTGTCCAACTGGGACACGTGCAGTTCCAGGTGCTCACAGCCCTGGGTTCCAGAGCCCACATTTCCCTGTCCTCCCATTTCTATTTTGCCTCATCCTCCATGACCTTTCCCTCTGTCTCCCAAGTTGCATAGCTCATTGGGCTACTTCTCCAGCTTAGCTTCCTGCCTTTCTCTTGTCCCCAGACACTGCTGGTAAATGACCAGTGTGAGCTGCATGTGTGGGTCAGGGGCTTTCCTTTGTGCAACATCCCCAGCTTCCCTCACCACCCTGAGTCTACTGAACAGGGGGTTCAATACAGTGCTCCCCAAGGATTTAGTGAGCACCATGGTAGGAGCTCACTTCTAGCAGTCTGGGAACTTGCCCTTGAAAACTAAACTGCAACAATGCAAGTCAAAAAAACAAAGCAGAGATTACCATTGCAAAACGCTTTCTCATGTTTCACGTCGGTAACTCTTGAAAGTGCCATTAAAGACCAGGTGTGGTGGCTCACACCTGTAATCCCAGCATTTTAGGAGGCCAAGGCAGGAGGATCGCTTAAGGCCAGGAGTTCCAGACCAGTCTGGGAAACAAAGTCAGACCCCATCTCTACAATTTTTTTAAATTAGCCAGGTATGGGGGCACACGGCTGTAGTCCCAGACACTGGGAAGGCTGAGGCTGGGGAATCCCTTGAGCCCAGAAGTTTGAGGTTGCAAAGTGAGACCCTGTCAAAAAAAATGCCACTGACGGGGGCTGCATTATTATTGCTCACTGACACACAAGGAAACTACAGCTCCTAGGTTAAGAGACTGGCATCGTGTCATGCCCCTGATGAGCCTCTCTGCAATCTGCAGCCATGTCAGATGCTGCTAAGCAGTTACAGGACCATTTCCTGCTAAACTGGGCTTGGCTACAGAATCCTCAACAAGTGTCCCTGGAAGCCACTACCAATGAATCAGCGCTGGGTAGAAGATGTATTTTTAAACAATTTCTGCCTAGGCACGTAATGATCTCTTAGATCTTTTCCTGTTCTGACGTTCTTAGATCAGGCAACTAAACATTTGGGTGTCACCATCTGCTAATTCTGGGAGGGAGTGCTGGTAGCTGCTCAGTTTAGAAACAGCAGTCGAGGGCTCAAGCAGCTAGGACTTTGAGGGGGCCTAACTGGGAGTCCCACTGCCGTGGGAATGTGACAGCTAGTTACATAAGTGACAGATGAGCAATTTCTCCTTTTGAGTCATTTGACAGATGACGGGTTTCTGATTAAGGAGGCACCGAGGGAGGGCCAGGGCAACGCTGCTATTTTTGGACAGGTTTGCTGGCTTGTTGTTGTCAATTGTTGTTTTCAAGCACTGCCAACAAAGAGAGATTAATGAAGACTCACTCTGTCTTCTGCCACCCCTGGGGCAGGCCTGCCCTTGACTGTGGTTCCTGGGGCCCCTTCCCCTTCCTCCGGAGAGCCTTGGGACAAAGAGCATTGGCTCAGTGAGAGTCATCCTATACCTTCTGCAACTGTGGCGTAGGGTTTTGCCAGAAAAAACTGTCACATGATTTGTTGCTGCCTGTTCACACTGACCACCCCTAAACCTGGTGCACCTGTGCTCCCGACCTTTCCCATCACACCTGCCTGAGGGAAGAGGATGACAAAGGATCTTGCTGCTGTGGGCAAGCTACTTACCCTCTTGGAATGCTATTTTCCCAGCTGTAAAGTGGGGGTGATAACACAAAGTCCACAGGGTTACTATGAAGACTACAGACAATGTATGTTTGGCACTTGGAATAGAGCAGCCAAGGGTCAGGGTCTTCACACTCTTACTCCTGGAAATCTCTGCCCAAGGCCACTCAATCGAGGAGGCAGGGTTCAGCTCGAGGAGCGATTCCTGCCCTAGCAGCGTCACTGGGAGGTGGGCAGTGCTGAGGCCTTCCTATGCCTCTCCATTCACACTCTGTGGGCTGCAGCTGCCAGGTCTAGCCCCACACAGCCGAACCTCCCTGTCCTTGGTCTATCTGTTGGGCCTGCTCAGGGAGTAGCTGGCTGCAGGCTGATGTTCTCTGTGCTCCCTGCCTGCCCCACAACCCCAGGGTTCTACGCAGAGCACCTGCACAAGGAAGGGAGGGCTCCGCTGTAGCTGGTGGCCCGCCTGTCTGCCCATCTGCCCTTCATTTGCTCTTGGCTAGCTGACTTCACTCTCCATGGCTGCAGGGCAGTCGAACAGGGCAGAATGCCAAAGATCTTCAGCTTCTCCGGAGGGTGTCTGTAACCTTTCTGTAGGTCCCACCTACCCTGCATCAATGCAAGGTGCTATGGAGCCCCCAACCAGATCCACCAGGGCAGGGGTTCTCAGCCCTGGCTGTACCTTAGAATCACCCGGGGGGTCTTCAAAACATGCTGATGCAGGGTCCTACCCTAGACCTACTCAATCAGAATTGGCGCAGGGAAGCAGTGAGGCAGGCATGCTATTTTATTTTTAATTCCCCTATGTGACTCTAATCTGATCCAGGGTTGAGACGCACTCACTGGAGCCTTGCTCCTCAAAATGTGGGTCCAAGGCCCAGCAGCATCAGAGCAGCTGGGAGCTTGTTAGAATCTCAGGCCCCATCTCAGATTTACAGAATCAAAATCTGCATTTTAGCAAGACCCGCAGGTGATTCGTGCATCCATCAGCATTTGAGAAGCATTACACAGGTGGATCCGCTGGAAAGTTCCATGAGGACAGGGACATTTGTTTTGTTCACTGCTGTATTCAGTAATATCTAGAACAGTGAGTGCTTGGCGCACAGTAGGTGCGCGGGAAATATCTGCAGGGTTTTGAATGCGTACAAAAGAACACAAGAGTTAAGCCGAACAACCTATGCCCCCAGCTGAGCCCTCAAGGCTCGCCATTACCTGTCCCATCACCCTCCCACCTTGAGGGATGGGGGTCGGAGGCAGGGGGGATCGGGAAGGAATGGAAGGCAGGTGTGTGAGTGGCAAACAGGGATTAGAGGGCTTGGCTCCCTCCCGGAAGCCACCCGGCTCGGGCGTCCAATCACCGCCTCCGTTTGTACCCTTGCAGGTACCCTGTGAGCCTGTCGTCGGACCTGGAGTGGCGGCCAGACCGGTGCCAGGACGCCAGCGAGGTGCAGCGCGACCCGCGCGCGGGTTCGGCGCCGCTGGCAGAGGACGTGCAGGTGGACCCGCGCAAGGAATCGCACAGCAGCTCCGAGCGCTTCCTAGAGCAGTCACACTCTTCCATGGAGCGCGCCTTCGAGGCAGACTACGGGCGCTCCTGCGACTACAAGGTGGGGTCGCCGTCCTACCTGGACAAGCTGCTGTGGCGCGACAACAAGCCGCACCACTACTCGGAGCCCAAGCTCATCCTGGACCTATCGCACTGGAAACAGGCGGCCGGCGCGCCCCCCACGGCCACGGGGTCGACGGACACCGGGGCGCGCGAGGACGAGCCGGCCAGCCTCTTTCTGGAGATCGCGCAGTGGGTCAAGAGCACACAGGGCGGCCCCGAGCACGCCAGCCCGCCCGCCGACGACCCCGAACACCGCCTGTCTGCCTCGCCCCCCGGCCGCCCGGCCCCGGTGGACGGTGGCGCCAGCCCCCAGTTCGACCTGGACGTGTTCATCTCCCGCGCCCTGAAGCTCTGCACCAAGCCGGAGGACCTACCGGACAATAAACTGGGCGACCTCAATGGTGCGTGTATCCCCGAGCACCCTGGCGACCTCGTGCAGACCGAGGCCTTCTCCAAAGAAAGGTGGTGAGGGCGGAGGGGCCGCTCCAGTCCCCGCAGAGCAGGAGGCCCCCAGAGAAAGCTGGGGCTGGCAGCCCTTCCTGCCCCTCTCTGCTGCCTTGGGGTTAGCAGGACGCGTGAAGGATCCGAGGAGCGAGAGGAATGTCCATTTCTTAAACTGCCTTAATAACTAGCCTTTAACCTCTAGGAGCGGGTTTGAACAGGACCCTGGCTTGGGGGTTGATCACTTTCCCAGCAAAGGGGAGACCACGTGTGGTGCACAGGGAAGAAATAGCCTTAGACAGCAGTCTGCGGGCCCCACCTGGGTGACAGGATGCAGAGAAATCTTGCAGAGGTAGCTCCGAAACCACCTGGCCCAACTAGCCTCAACTGACAGCTGAGGAAAGGCAATTAGGCCCAGAGACCAAGAGATACTTCTTAAGATCACAGGCTTAGTGTGAGGACCAGCTTTAAATCCCAGTCTCCTGGCCCCCAGGCCAGGGTCTGTCCATTATAGAATGTCTTCCTCTGTTGGGGTCGTTCTGGCTTTTTGCTTAGAAACTTGAGCTGAGATGTTTCTTCCCTGTCCATTACCATTCGATGTTCTTTTATTCAGAGCAATGTTTCTCGTATTCTGAAACTGGAAACTGAACCAGTTTGTTTCTCCGAGTCACCAAGCATACTTTCCTGGCTCCCCAAGTACTTAAATGTTTTCATCTGTCGCACCCCTGTATTTGCCTCACCCCTGCACGGTCTGAAATCTTCCTTTCAGGTCAGAACAGTCTGGGGTCTGTGGGTAAAATCAGCCCTTCTCCCAGGCCTGTGCACACCCCCTCAGCACTCCCTATGCACTTTCCTGACACACGCAAAGACAGCCCTCGTTCCCCCGTGGGCGTCCTACCCCAGTGAGGTTGAAGGCAGCAATTCCAAGAATCCCTCCAACCTCCCTGCCAGCACTCCCCCTTCACCCCACACCCCGCGCCCCCCCCCCCACCCCCCAACAGCTCCTCTCCAGACCTACCTCGGGACTAATGTTCTCTACACAAACTGCTCATTTGGAGGACAGCAGTGAGGTTCTGCCATAGAGAAAATGTGTTAGGAGAGAAGGTTTCACATGGAACCCACCATCCCTCATCGATACTTTCCTGAGTTTGATCATCCATGTAGCCTTGACAAAGAGCAGACCCTACAGAAATGTGTTGGAGAGCACGTGACCTTGGGGGCAAGGAATCCAGGAAGGTATGAAAGGAGGGCTGTCAACAGCAAGGGCTCTTAGGGGTCAGGCACCAGCATGGAGACCTCACGACAAAGGAAGGGACTCAAAGTAGCAATGCCCCTCATAGTGTAGGCTAAAGTGAGTTTGGTGAATGCAAACCTGTGTGCTCACACACATAGCATGGGGTAATGGTGTGTAGACACAGGCCCTCTGCAGAAGCATGGGGTGGGGACACTGACAGCCCCTATCTGGTCCCCAGAAACACTGCCACTGGTGTTCAGCTCCTTCTCTTCCCCCAACACTCCCAAAGATACCCACAGGAAGTCCAGCCAGTCTGTAGGTAGAGGATTCCCCCAGTCTTGGTCTTGGGCTGCATTCATCCTCACATCACAGCACCTTAAAGCTAATCAGCGAACTATACTTTGTACATGGAAACCTGCAACACATTAGAAACTTATATTTAAAAACAATTACTCACACTGACCAATTTTTAAATGGAGAATATGTAAATAGGAAGTGTTTGGGTTTTGTTATTTTTTGTTTTTTCTTTAAGAAAAAAATGTACACCACTCCTCATGTGCCATTTTGTCCTCAGAGGGCGGCTTTACTTTTTTGGTAAAGGAACAAGCTGCTGGCCTTGACCAGGAGTTCATATATAACTGTTATTACAGAGGTATTGTTATAACTACTCATGTTTTTAAAAAATCTATTAAACATTATTAAACTTGATCAGGTCAGGCCAAATAAAGTTTTATTGGAACACAGATTTGTTTATTTATTATTCATTTATGTACTATCTGATCCTGTCTTTGAGAGTGCTAAGAGCTAGCTGGCTTCTGCCTGCGCCCATGAAGGCCACTGTATTTGGGGGTGAGGGAAGGACTGGGGAGGGGAGAATCTACAGAAACTGGTAATCAGGAGGTGATTCCAGAATCACCTGGTGAGGCCTGGTGTCCATATTGTGAATTTCAAACTATATCTTGGAGCTAACTCCAAACCTTCTGTCCGGTGCTGGTTCTCTCCTCTAGTCACGAAAGTTGCAAACATCATGAGATTGGGGGGAACCAACCACCTAAAAATTCCCACCCGCGCTACCCCTCACAGATGCCTGAGATCCCATCCATCTGAAGTCGACCCCTTTGTAATATTAAACTGTTAGTCTTCATTTGTAATTCAACAAATACAGTTGACCCTTAAACAATACGGGTCTTTTGGCTAAAATAACTTTCTACTGTTGAAATGCACCTGAGCTAAGAGGAGCAGCCTGTTAAGCCAATTATCAGATTATTTCCAAAGTGTCTGCTGAGAGTGGCCATGCTGAGTGGATGCAGGTGAAGGGAGGCCAGAGCCAGGCCAGAGACCTGGTTGAAATTTTATATCGGAGAAGACTTGAAGCCCAATGTGAGGCCTGGGCTGCTAGAATGTAGGAAATGGAGTGTGGAGAGAGGGAATCGAGAAGCACAAACAGCAAACAGCACCAAAGAGGAAGGAGGACCGAAAAAGGAGGAAAGAGGGCACCCTAAAGGAAATAGTTCATAACCTCATCCAGCCACCTGATTCTAAGATGAAAACTTCTGTTGGGAGGGTCCCAGGTCTACCCTATGTGATAACATAGGGATCAGCAAACTATGGCCTCCAGGCCAAGTGGTTATATTGGAACATAGCTACGCTCATTCATTTACATATTGTCTGATCCTGTCTTTATTTTTATTTATTTATTTATTGAGATGGAGTCTTGCTCTGTCACCCAAGCTGGAGTGCAGTGGCACAATCTCAGCTCACTGTAACCTGCCTCCCAGGTTCAAGCGATTCTCCTGGCTCAGTCTCCTGAGTAGCTGGGATTACAGGCGCCCCACCCCCCAATGCCCAGCTAACTTTTGTAGTTTTAATAGAGACGGGGTTTTACCATGTTGGCCAGGCTGGTCTTGAACTCCTGACTTCAAGTGATCTGTCTACCTCGGCCTCCCAAAGTGCTGGGATTACAGGCATGAGCCACCACACCAGGCTTCTGTCTTTACTTTTAATTGTGATATTTTATATCATGGACTTTCTGCAATAATATTTTCTAAATATTGCATTCAAATATTTATCTTGGTTACTGAGGTTTTTGGCACCCTTGAATTTTGTGCCCAACACAAGTGTGACTCACTGGCCCTCAACCTAGTCTTGGCCCTCATCTATATGGCTGCCTCCATTCTACAGAGTTGAGCAGTTGCAACAGAAACCTCATGGTCCACAAAGTCTAAGACATTTATTACCTGGCCCTCTCCAGAAAAAGTTTGCTCACCCCTTGTGTAAGATGCTATGTGGCCTCCACGTCTTTGTGAATAAGTACACAACTTGCCTTGTCTTTTCTAGCCACTGACATTCCAATTCAGAAATGCCACATTTCCATGACGTTTTCTAATTACACATCCTATTTTCATGACATGATTCTCTCATTACACATCCACATTTACTTTCCATTCTTTAGAGAAATGTCTTCGTTTGCTAGTGAGAAGTTTCTAAAAGTGTGGGAACCATCCTACTTGAGCTGAGGCTGAGGGGACATTATGCCAGAGGTTACGACCATGATTAGAAACCAGGCTTTTTGCTGGGATGGTTAGAACAGGCAAAAGCTCAACTTGAAAGCTGTGGTTCTCGATTGAACTAGTAAGCTCCACATGGAGAGGGAAAATGTCTGATGTCCCCAACTGCTTGGTCATGAGTCAAACTGTACGAAGGGTATGTCGAGGAGCATCTTCTCTTCATTGAGACTGAACCACTGAGAAAGCCCAGGAATACCTGCCTGGGTAATAGTCCTGTCTTCATTCATTATTCAATGAATATAAAAATTGCAGATGGGCATTTACAGATCATCTAATCCAACCGCCTTATTTTGCTGATAGGTAGACTGAAAGCCAGAGCAGCAAAGTAATTTGCCCCAAGCCACACAGTTAGTGGCAGAGCTAGAACTAGAGCCCAGATAGTCTTTCCAGGATAAACTCGTCTCATTCAACCTAACTGGGATACAGACGCTGGGACTGAAACTTGGAGGAATAAAATCAGCCCTGAGGATGAGGACAGACAGACCACAAAGGCAGGAACCAGGCCATCATAGGCCCTATGCTGTGCTCACCTCTTTGCCTGGGTGCTGGAGCCCTGAGCCTCTGGATGCCTGGAGCCCCAGGGCTGCCCTTAGTAATGGCTTTCTGCCCCTCCAGACAGTTCTGCCTAGCTTGGGGCCTGATCTGTGTAGTAAGGAAACAAAGAAAAGACAACAGGGCACTGGCTTAGTTTGATTTCCTTCAGCGCAAACCCTAAGATATGGATTCAAGTGCAAGGCCGTGGGTGAGGAAACACTGAGAGGGTAGTGGGGAGGTGACAGGGAAGAGAAGGAAGCAATAAACAGTGCAAGCTCCTGCTGTGGGGAACTGTAGCTGTGTCCTGGCGGGGAGCTCCAGGAGGCAGAGTGCAACACACACCTGCAAGATGTCCCACTGCAGCCAGGCCTGGGTTGAGGACTGCTCTCCTGGGATGCTACCTCCCCAGCACCTCTGGCCTGCCCTGCACTGCAGCAGAATGGGCTCCAGTGGCTAGAAAAAGGCCACAGGACCAGGCATGGTGGTTCACACCTGTAATCCCAACACTTTGGGAAGCCGAGGCAGGTGGATCACCTGAGGTCAGGAGTTGGAGACCAGCCTGGCCAAAACGGCAAAACCCCGTCTCTACCAAAAATACAAAAAACTTAGCTGGGCATGGTGGCACATGCCTGTAATCCCAGCTACTCCAGAGGTTGAGGCAAAAGAATCACTTGAACCTGGGAGGCGGAGATTGCAGTGAGCTGAGATCGCATCACTGCACTCCAGCCTGGACGACAGAGTGGGACTCTGTCTTGAAATAAAAAAAAAAAAAAAAGAAGGCCATAGGCAAAAGGCCACAGGTGCTGACAGATGGGAGTTGGGCTGGCACACAGAGAAAGGTGAGGGCCAAATGGATATTGGTAGAGTACCGACAGGTGTCAACAGTGGGATTTAATAGGAAGCAGGTCCAGGACCCAAGCAGAGAACAGCTGCTTAGTGCTGGCAACACACTCCTTGCCCTGGCTTGGGTTTTCTCAACTCTTCCTGGCCCTCCCTTCTTCCCTATAAGAATAAAAACTGGCTTTCAGTGATGCGTGGCTTTTCTTTTCAATCTCCCACACACCCCAAGTGTACCATCAGTTTCCTACCAATAGTCTCACTAATCAACTTTGGGATTAGCAATCCCAGCCATGGTTGAGAAGTGTTGGTGTCAAACCAGTGGGGTCTTTGTGTCAGAGCCTGCTAGTAGGCCTGGGGCTTAAGTGAAAGAGTTGTGTGCTCTTGCCTGACTTGAGGGCCATTTTGGTCCTTGAGGTGTGAATTTCACCTCAGCCAACATACAGGCTCTGTAGTGGGAAACAGGGAGCATAGGAATAATGCAAGTGTGTGGCTGACAGCAAGACCGTGTCTTCAACAATTGCTTCATCCTGTCTCCCAGAACTGCTCACAGGTACACGAAAATGGTTTACATCTTGTCTCCTATAATTCAAGGGCTCAATACTAAGGTAGAGCTTTAAACATTGAGAAATTCAGAAACAAGGACGCTGTGAGCCATACTGTGAGTTTTCCACTCCACTGATAGTGTCAAAATATGACTGTGGGGTTGCAATGGCCATCAGAGTTTGGCCATTGTTGTCTTGAGTTGGTTCCCTAAAATCAGTGTCTGAGATGGGCATTTGGGGGGCAGTGATTCACTGCAGGAATGCTCTAGGAAGTGGGGGATATAAGAGACCAACAGAGTATCAGCTTCCTGTATTTCCCCTTCCTAGACCAGGGGGATCTCAGCAGGCATGTGGTCCAGGCTACAGACCAGCTTCAGTCTGGTCCCACCAAGAGCTCTGGAGCCTCAATTGCACTGTAGAGTGGGGCCACCTTGAGAAAAGAGGCTGGCCTTTGGTGCCACCATATCATCCAGTCATGGCTGCCAGCTGGGGAGGGTGGGGCGAGGGAACAGAACTTATTCAGCCAAGAGCAACTCTAGAGGCAGCTGCGAGCCATTTAGCAGCCACAACCCAGAGCAGCTGGATGATGGGTACACTCCCTGCTGCAGGGGATCTGGGCAGGTACCACCTGCATTGCAGGGCACTGCACTAGGCACTACGGGGGATAAAGAGGTAGGAGAAGGACCTGCCCCCAGAGGATTTTATCATTCACATGGGAAAATGGGACAAATATATAAGATCTCTGAGGTGCAACTAGGAGACCTTCAGCGCTCCCCACCTGGTGAGCCCTCCATGGCCCATCATTATTGATTTCCTGCTGCTGACATTCCCAAAAGTTGCTTCTCCACCACTGCTCCCGATCTCAGAACCCTCAGCCCAGTGACTGTCTTGAGGATCCCTAAGACCACCTTAGGCTTCATGATTCACTAGAAGGACTCACAAGACAGAAAAGCTGGTATACTCACGGTTATGATTATTACCATGAAAAGAGATCAGAATCAGCAAAGGGAAAAGGCACATGAGCAACCTCCAGGAGAAGCCACATCTAAGCCTCCAGGTGTCCTCTCCCAATAGAATTGCGTGAAGATGTGCTTAATTCTCCCAGCAACGATGTGGGTAGTATTGCCAACCAGAAATGTCACCTGAGCCTTGGAGTCCAGGGTTTCTATAGGGATGGTCAAAGATAGCCATGCAGTGCCTACGTGACCTACTCAGTCTCCAGCCCCCAGAGGTCACACTGATACAGCATGGCCCAGGGACTCGGGTACACACAAGAAAAACACTCTTATCAGGCTGTCTATTCCGAGGGCTCAGAGGTTATCTCCCAGAGGCCAATCAAGAACCTGTCCTCCTAAACACAGGCCTTTCTTTGAAATGTGCAGGGTTTGAGCAAGCAGGGCCCACCAACTTAACCCTTTACCGCACAGTGACATTGAATATATTTGTGTCTTTTGCAATTCTGAAGTCATGTGAGTTTATCTTATGTGAGCATCACAGCAAAATTGAGGCAACACAGCTATTTATAATAGAGATCTTATTTGGTACACGTGCCTACACATTTTTAAGCATGTGTAGCATTATTAAAACATAATAATAGAAGCATACATGCTGAGACAGAGTAGAACTAACACCTGAGATTCCATTTCTTATTAAATCATGGTCTGCTTATGAAAGCTGAACCTGTCAACAAATGTGCAAGCTAGCTCACTGCTCATTCTGTCAGCGTGGTTATTACCACGGGGGCAATAGTGCTACATGCATGATGGATTGCTGTGAACAGCAATCATCTCCAACCACCCCAGAGCTGCACTGTAACGTGAAACTGAGGGCTTTGGAGTTCTGAGGCCAAGGGAGCTCTGTGGCTGTGCAGCTGCCTGAGAAATGGCTCCACAAAGAAGCACGGTTAAGAGATGAAGATGTTTGCCAGGCACAGTAGCTCACGCCTGTAATCCCAGCACTTTGGGAGGCCAAGGCGGGCAGATTACTTGAGGTCAGGAGTTGGAGACCAGCCTGGCCAACATAGTGAAACCCCGTCTCTACTAAAAGTACAAACATCAGTCAGGCGTGGTGGCCCATGCCTATAATCCCAGCTACTCAGGAGGCTGAGGCAGGAGAATCGCTTGAACCAGGGAGGCGGAGGTTGTAGGGAGCCGAGATCGCACCACTGCACTGCAGCCTGGGTGACAGAGTAAGACTCTGTCTCAGGAAAAAAAAAAAGATGAAGATGTCAACAGCTGGGCTGAGCCAGGTGACAGCTCCAAACTTTGGAAGATTCCAAGAGACATGTGCAGCTGGGTTCCTGGGGGCCCTGGTGGTGGGAAGGAAGGAAAAGGTCAGACTCCTCCCATGTAGGTTCCCCATGGGTATGATTAGAGGGTGTGATTTTACGTGTCAATTTGGCTGGGCTACCATGCCCAGCCAAACATTATTCCGAATATTTTTGTGAGGATGTTTTTGGATGAAACTAACATTTAAATCAGTGAGACTTTATATAAATGATAGCCCTAAATAACACAAGTGGGCCCCTCCTAATCAATGGAAGGCCTAAATAGAACAAAAAAATGACCTCTCCCAAGCAAAAAGGAACTCTGTCTGCAGACAGCCTTCTGACTTAAACGTCCAAGGACCATTGGCTCTTCCCTGGATCTCCAGCTGCTGGCCTACCCCGAAGACTTCAAACTTGCCAGCCTCTATAATTCCTTAAAATATGTTTCTCTCTTACTTAATTTTAAGGAATTAAGTATAATTATTAGGAACATATATACACACAGAGAGAAGTATATTTAAGGAATTATATTTTAAGGAATATATATTTTAAGGAATCAGTAAGATATGTGTGTACACCGTATGTTGTCACTTATAAGTGGGAGCTGAACAATGAGAACACATGGACACAAGAGGGGAACAACACACACTGGGCCTGTTGGGGGGTGGCTCAGGGGAGGGAGGGTATTAGGATAAATAGCTAACGCATGTTTGGCTTAATACCTAGGTGATGGGTTGATAGGTGCAGCAAACCACCATGGCACACGTTTACCTGTGTAACAAACCTGTACATCTTGACATGTACCGTGGGACTTAAACTTTAAATTTAAATTAAAAGAAATGTGTGTATATATTTGTGTGCATATATCTATATCTATTATCTATATCTATATATACACATATATCTTATTGATTCTGTTTCTCTGGAGAACCCTGACCAGGGGTTCCAGAACTTTACATGTCCTGTTCCACTTTAATTCCCACAATTGGAGAGATAGGTTATTATACTCATTTTACAAATGAGGAACCTGAGGCACAGAGTACTTTGTCCAAGGTCAGCAAACACAGGAGTTTGGAGCAAGGATGATAGAGTCAGACAGGCCGGACTAGAATACCAGCTCTACCAGTTACTAGCTGTGAGACCTGGGGCAAGTTACTGAACCTTTCTATGCCTTAGTTCCCTCATTGGTAAAATGGGGATAATAACGTTGTCTATCTTATAGCATTACTATGACGGTTAAAGACGTTTAAACATGTAAAGCACTTGGACCAATACAGTGTTAGGTATGTAGAAAATGCTTAGCAGTTGGCCCTTCTCATCCACAACCAACAATGGATCAAAAATATTTGGGATTAAAAAATAGTAATAAAACAATTTAAAAATTCAAATAAAAAATGCAGGCCAGGCACAGTGGCTCGTCTGTAATTCCAGCACTTCGAAGGCTGAGGCAGGTGGTTCACTTGAGCCCAGGAGTTTGAGACCAGCCTGGCCAACATGGCAAAAACTCGTCTCTACAAAAAACACAATAATTAACCAGGTGTGGTGGTGCATGGCTGTAGTCCTAACTACTCGGGAGGCTGAGGTGAGAGGATGGCTTGAGCCCAAGAGGCAGAGGTTAGCTACACTGAGCCAAGATGGCGCCACTGCACTCCAGCCTGGGTGACAGAATGGGACCCTGTCTCATAAAAAGAAAAAAAAACTAAAACAAACAAACAAACAAAAAACAGAGTATAACAACTATTGTCATAGCATTTCCACTGTATTAAATTATTATAAGTAGTCTAGAGATTATTTAAAGTATATGGAGGATATGCTAGGTTATAGGAGAAAACTAAGCCATTTTACATCAGTGACTTCAGCATCCTACATTTTGGTATTCTTGTAGGTTTTGGAGAAAAGCCCCTAAGGATACCAGGAATGACTGTGTAAGTGTTTGATAAATAATTAAAATAAACAAGGACCAGGTGCAGTGGCTCACACCTGTAATCCCAACACTTTGGGAGGCCAAGGCGGGCGAATTGCTTGAGGCCAGGAGTTCAAGACCATCCTGGGAAACCCACCTCTACAAAAAATACAAAAATTAGCCGAGTTTGGTGGTGCATGCCTGTGGGCCCAGCTACTTGGAAGGCTGAGGTGAGAGGATTGCTTGAGCCCAGGAGGCAGAGGTTGCAGTGAACTAAGATTGCGCCACTGCACTCCAGCCTGGGCAACAGAGCGAGACACTTCTCAAAAAATAATAATAAAATAAAATGAACAAGAATATACCAATTGTAATTGGTGGATCCAGAATTCAAACTTAATAATGCTGACAATGTTATGTGATCTCTGGGGTTTTCACACTACATCAAACAGTGTGGAAAATCCACTTATTACTCTCCCTTTTTTTAAAGACAGGTTCTTGCTCTGTCACCAAGTAGGGCCAGGTGTAGTGACTCCCTGTAGCCCCAAACTCCTGGGCTCAAGCAATTCTCTTATTTCAGCCTCCCGAGAGGCTGTGACTACAGGCACCCGCCACCACACCCAGCTAATGTATTTTTTGTAGAGACACAGTCTTGCTATGTTGCCCAAGCTGGTCTTGAACTCCTGGCCTCAAGCAGCCCTCAGGCTTCAGCCTCCCCAAAGTGCTAGGATTACAGGCCTGAGCCACCACACCTGGTCCCACTTCCTCATTAAAAATAAAAATCAACTGAAAAGTATACTACACCCCACCTCTGACCCCACAGGGAAGGCCCCTGAATCCAGATTTGTACTGTGGTGACCTTCCTCAATCACCCCTCCCACTCCCACCACAGTGATTGGACCAGGGTGCACACCTGATCCCAGCTAAGCAAATCATAATCCCTCTCCTGGGAATTTAGATTTAAGGTACAGAGATGCTTGTCCATCTTTGCTGTTGCTTAAACTGAGGACAAGAGCTCTAGGAAGTATGTAGACAAAACCTACAACCAGACCAGAGCTGAGAGAATCCAACTGTAGGAGACTCATGAATGCCAGGTGGGAGAAGGAGATGTGGAGAGGCCTCAGAGGGCCAATTTCCTCCCCCACAGTTCTGCCTATGGCTGTATTTTTGGATATTCTTGCATTACTATAAAGAAACACCTCGGCCGGGCATGGTGGCTCAAGCTTGTAATCCCAGCACTTTGGGAGGCCGAGGTAGGTGGATCACCTGAGGTCAGGAGTTTGAGACTAGCCTGGCCAACATAGGGAAACCCTGTCTCTACTAAAAAAAAATAGAAAAATTAGCTGGATGTGGTGGTGGGTGCCTGTAATCCCAGCTACTCCGGAGGCTGAGGCAGAGAATTGCTTGAACCTGGGAGGCAGAGGTTGCAGTGAGCCGAGATCATGCCATTGCACTCCAATCTGGGTGACAAGAGCAAAATTCCATCTCAAAAACAAACAAACAAACAAAATCTGACACTGGGTAGTTTATAAAGAAAAGAGGTTTAATTGGCTCACAGTTCTGCAGGCTGCATAAAAAGCATGATGCCAGCATCTGCTTCTGGGGAGGGCCTCAGGAAGCTTGCAATCACGGAAGAAAGCAAAAGGGAAGCAGATGTCTCACATGGCAAGAGCAGGAGCATGAGAGAGGGAGATGCCACACATTTTCAAGCAACCAGATCTCGCATGAACTCACTTGTCACCAAGGGGTTGGTGCTAATCCATTCGTGAGGGATCCGCCCCCATGATCCAAATGCTCCCACCAAGCCCTACCTCCAATACTGAGGATTACATTTCAACATGAGATTTGGAGGGGACAAACATCCAAACCATATCAGGCTGACCCTGCCTTGGCAGGGCAGAGATCGATCAATGACAAGAGATGCCTCTTAGGTTTAGCACATATGTAGGGTCTTTTCAACACCTTCTTGATGTTGTCACTGAGAAAAGACATCTAAGGACCAAAGACACAAGGTGGTAGGTGTAATTAAACTTCCATAAGGATCTGTGAATAGGAAAGTTGATTCAGCCAACAAATGTTCCCTGAGCATGGGAAGGAGACAAGCCACAGCTGTTTTTACCAACTGGAGCTCATTAAATTAATTACCTTACCACCAGACAGTTCATTCGACACCCTCGAGGAGTTTTAATCAAATCAGGGATGTCTGAGCAGAAAGAGGCCATCTAGTGAATCCAACCAGTCACCCTAGAGAGAAGGTCGCAGGCTCAGAGAAGCTACGTGACAGCTGCAAGTTCACACAGCGAGCTGGTCGTTCCTGGCTCATAATCTAGTGCTCTTCCTTCTACAGCATGATACTTTATCTTGGGATTTGTGCATTCACTAGGGTTGGCTATTCCAAAATTCCAACATTCTTTTCTCTTGTCTCTCTTCATCCCTAGAGGTTGAAAAAGTTGCTTTCCTTGCCTTCCTGAGAGCAACTCACAGCCAGTGACCCAGTTCAACAAGATATAAAAGGGTGTTTCCTGAGAAGCTTCTCAATATTCAAGTTCAAAGGGCCACATGAGAAGCAAACCTTTACCCTCTGCCTTTTGCTTTTAAATGTGGATGCAATGCTGGAACCTCAGCAGCCCCCTTGAGATCATGAGGCAATAGGACATGGGACAAAAAGCCAAATAGACTGAGGGAGTGTAAAAGAGGAACAGAAAGAGCCCACAATGATGACGTTAAGCTGCTGAATCAGCCCTAGAGCTGCCTATATTCAGTTAAGAAAGCAATAAATATCCTTGTGATTAGGTCAATTCATCTTTTGGTCACAAGTTTTCCTTTGCTTACAGCTGAAGGCAAGCCAGTGATTACAGGGTGAATTTGAAGGCACCTGGTTTCTCCACTATCTTGTTCTTGCTGCCCCTTTGCAGTCTGGGATCCCTGCAGCTTGGTAGACTCTATATAGACTTCTTCTATTCTCTAACACCTACAGTTGATGAAATTTGTTACATGCCTGGGACCACCTGGCTGCTCTTAGGGGCATATTTTGCCCAGTGTTATGTCTCTTATTGCAAAAATCCTGGCTTTTTAAAGAGCCAAATGAGCAAAGCTTTCAAATCACAGTGAGTGTTTGGGCTCTTACAGACACTATATACAGCCACAAGTTGCCTCTCACCTCCTCCTGCCACCCAGAGAAACTTTCTTGATTTATTGCATTTTTAACCCATACCTCTCTAGCCATCCATCTCTCCAGCCTGTATTTCGAGACGTTTACTGGATACTTAGCCCCTCTCAGGAACAACCCATTCCCCATTTTTCAAGTCCTCCTCATGACTTTAACATCTTCCTGAGTCTCCTACCTTTGCATATGCTGGGGGAAGATAGACATTTATACAGAGAAACTCCCATCTGCAAGCCCCATTTCCTCATGATTTTTAATCCTATTTCTCCTTCGGCATGAGGGGTGAGGAGTGGCTCTGGCAAAAAAGAACATGAGGACATGTTGTAGGCTCAGCCCAGAGGCCCACAAAACTACACACTCTCTGTCTCCTTCTCCTTCTCTGAGCCATCCCCTCTCAGGGCAGTCATGGCTTAGAACTAACTGCACAAGATGAAGAATCTGAGACCTTTCTCTACCTGCTTCTTGTCTCACTGAAATTGATTTGCCCTACCCTTTTGAAATCCTGGTTGCTAGAATTTCCTGGTCCTCACTGTCCAATCCAGTAACCTGTGGCCACATGTGGCCACTGAGCACTTGAAATGTGATTAATCCAAACTGAGATGTGCTATTTAGGGAGAAAAAACACTTTTCCTCTACTGTGTTCTTGATTCTCTGGCTGGGACCCTAGAAATTAAATTGACAAAGGATAGATTAACAAGAGAAAAATGAACAGTTATTAATATGTCCAGCACGCATACACTCAGGAAACACTAAGTGATGACTAACTCAAAAGGGTAGTTAGAACTTGAGACTTATATAGCATTTTAACAAAGAACAATAAAATTGTAGAAAAGAGACAAGACAAAGGAAAAAGGGTTTAGGCTTTAGGGGTGGCAAGCTGTGAGAAGGTAAATATATAACAGGGAGAACTAATGGAAAAGTTATTTTAAGGCTGGGTGCAGTGTCTCATGCCTTTAGTCCCAGCATTTTGAGAGGCCAAGGTGGGTGGATCACTTGAGTCCAGGAGTTCAAGATCAGCCTGGGCAACATAGCGAAACCCTGTCTCTACTAAAAACACAAACATTAGCCAGATGTGATGGCATACACCTGTAGTCCCAGCTACTCGGGTGGCAGTGACCCAAGATTGTGGCACTCCAGCCTGGGCAACAGAGCAAGACCCTGTCTCAAAAAAAAGAAAAAGGTTAGTTTAGTAAGGTTGTTATGCAGAGTCCTCTTGTTGCTATTTCTGAGCTGATAAGAGTCTAAAGGTGTCCTTGTCTGTTTTTAAGCAAATGGGGGAGAGGGCAGGGAGTTGATTTTAATCCTAGCATCTGCTGTTTCTCAACCGTCTTCAGCTCAAAATAATCCTTATGCCAAAGTGGCATATTTTAGGGTGGTATATTCTGATCTCCTTCAGCTGCAAGTATAAAATAGACACCAAATTTCAAAGACTTAGCACACCCCCAAAAAATAAAATATCTCATTCATAATTTTTTATATTGATTACATGTTCAAATGATAATATTTTTTATATATTAAATAAATATATTAAAACTAACTTCCCCTGTCTCTTTTTAATGGGGCAGGCTAACACACAAATTTTAAATCACCCATGTGGCACTCTTACAGTGCTATTGGACAGCACAGTTCTAGAATGCTATGAGCTGACTACAGCCGTTATCCTTTTTCAATACTATTCCACTTCAGTGGGGTCTTTACTTCTGAAACTAAAGGAGGGGCTCTCCTAGCTGAGCTCCAGGCCCCATGTATCCTTTGTGGGGCAGGCCTCCTTCAAATCAATCATAAAATGTTGGTCTCCTGTCATAAAGATTGTTTACAAACTCACTTAAATAGCCCTAAACAACAACAAAAAAAGTGGTGGTTTTTTGTTTTTTGTTTTGAGACAGAGTCTCTCTCTGTTGCCCAAGCTGGAGTGCAATGGTGCTCTCTCTGCTTACTACAACCTCCGCCTCCCAAGCTCCAGCAATTCTCCTGCCTCAGTCTCCCGAGTAGCTGAGATTACCGGTGCCCACCACCATACCCAGCTAATTTTTCTATTTTTAGTAGAGATGGGGTTTCACCATGTTGGCCAAGCTGGTTTTGCACTCCTGATCTCAAATGATCCACCCATCTCAGCCTCCCATACTGCTGAGATTACAGGCATGAGTCACAGTGCTTGGCCAAAAGTGATGTTTATTAGACAGAATAGTATCTCTTGAAATCGGAGGGTAAGAGGCCAAAGTGGGTCCATAAGGAACTACCCTTAAGCCCCTGGGAAGCCAAGGTCAAGATTCTTTTCTCCACCTCCCTGTGCAAAGTGTTTTATTTTCTCATCTCTTGGCCCAAATGCTTTCATTGCACTTCAAACCCTGAACCTATATGTCCTGCTTCATCTGAGTTTAGCAGAATCAATCTCTGAAGTCACCAGGACGGAGTGGAGACTCAAGATGACCTGCTTACCAGATTACAGGTAATTTATTTTATCTCCAGTGGTGCCAGACATTGCATTTTACATTTGAGTCCCATGACACTAGGCTGTGATTTATTTATTAGACTTGACAATGACATCAGTCTGCCTTGTGCATGCAGAGGAAATTTTAGTCTGATTCTGAAAGTGGAAGGAGCGGCTGCCAAGATGTTCACTGATTTAATGTCGGGGGAGGGGGTAAGCCTTTTCACTCTCATGAAACTTGCCTTTTGGTTTGTAAAATTAGGTGAAAATAGAACACTCTTACGATAACTCATTATTATGAAGATTTGCATATATGGAGGATGGTGGAAATCAGACTTTATTCCTTAAATACCAGTGAGACTTGGTCAGACAGCCAGGGTTAAACCTCTTTTTTTTGCGAGGTGGGGGGTGGAATGGAGTCTCTCTCTGTCCCTGAGGCTGGAGTGCAATGGCACGATCTCGGCTCACTGCAACCTCTGCCTCCCAAACTCAAGCAATTCTCCTGCCTCAGCCTCCAGAGTAGCTGGGACTACAGGCGCGTGCCACCACGCCCAGCTAATTTTTGTGTTTTTAGTAGAGACAGGGCTTCACCATGTTGGCCAGGCTGGTCTCAAACTCCTGACCTCAAGTGATCCACCTGCCTCGGCCTCCCAAAGTGCTGAGATTACAGGCATGGGCCACCGCGGCCAGCCCAGGGCTAAACCTCTTATGAGAGTGGCAGATGTCTCCCCAAATGGAGTGATCAAAAGACCCCCAGACCCTCTTTCCCACTCTAATCTGTTCCAGGATGCACCATTGAGATCACATGCAACCACACTATCCGGAAGAAACAATGCATTTCCCTAGCCTGAGTTCCTTCATCAGCTCAGCTAGATTGGGAACAGGTTGCAGAGAAAGGGCTAGAGATCAGGCTGGTTTTGATGAAATGGGCAGGAAAAACATGAGCCTGCAACAGAATCTCTTTTCAAGAAACAGAAACTGAAAAGCAAGTGGAAGAATCACTGACCATTTGGTAAAGGAGCTAGAAGTTAAACTGGACTGAGAATAAAGAAGTGAATTTCCACAGGGAGAGTAGGGGAAAGGCTCTCTGGGAGAAGTTGGGGTTTTTTGTTGTTTTTGTTTTCCTAGATAGAGAATCTGAAATCCCTCTCAGGAGAAGGAAAGCCAGATCAGGCCAGAAGCAAGCCCCACTCTGGGGCAGAAACTTGCAGGAGGCTGAGAATAAGGCCTGGTGAAGATGGAGGAGTCTGTACCTGTCCACGGTTTCATAACTTGTGCAAATACTGTAAGCATTTAGTCTTTCAGGTGTGACCTCCCTGGGTTGGCCTACTTACTAACCAGAAGCCCTTTAGTGGATCTTTCCTCAAAGGTGAAATCCGTGTTGATAATTTCTCCTTTTAAAAACTATATTGCTTAACATTTTGGGCTGGATGATTAAACAAACGAAGCCTACATTGCCATGTTTCCCAGACCTAATTACCTGAGAGGTAAGCTAGCCTTGTGGTATCGAGACCAATGCGGACAGCATGTCTTTGCCTCTTCTCTAGACTGTTTAAAAAAAAAAATTAACTGGGAGCTCATTAGGCTTACATGGTTCTGGCACCTTGGGTTCCTACATAAATGAACAAAGGCCAGTGTCAGCAATAAAAGGAAACTTAAGCTTGATCAGTTAGAAACTGACAACTAACCTCTAACTGGGGGATTTGCCACCAGATCATACCCAAACAAGGCAAATACCTGCCTGCAGTCGATCAAATAATTATCTGCCTCTGCTTTGAGCCTATAAAAGCCCTCTGCTCATGCGCTAAAGCAAAGCCCTCTGAACCTCTCTTGGTTCTGAATGCTGCCCAATTCATGACTCATCTTTTGCTCAAATAAATTCTGCTAAATTTAATTTGTCTGAAGTTTTTCTTTGAACTCCTGGTGTTACAAGACTTTCAGCCCTAGCCAGTTTCTTCTCCAATAATTTCTAAAGTCACCAAGGGGCACCTTACCTGTGTACCAAAGAGGCCATCTTGGCCACCCCATGTCTCCCTTTCAGCTCAGGCTCAGAGAGGTCACGCTTGCAGTGGAGGCCACGGGGACCTGATGTTCACCTAGCAGCTGCTGTGACTGCTGTCACTGCAGGGGAGTAACTGAGAAGCCCTACTCAGAGCCCCTTCCTGTGGCTGCCTGAGGCTCTACGTTCTATAAATACAGCCATTTTCCCTTTTCCTGCCTCCTCCTACTGCTTGAAGGCTCTCTTCCCTTAAACAAAGGGAGAGGGAGGGGCTTGGTCTCCTCAGGCAAATGGGCTCTTAGCAGGTTCCTCCCCACCAGGCCCCAAGCAAGCCTAGACCTGCCTCCCTCTCCTGGGGCTCAGGCCAGGGTCCCTGCTGTTAAGTGAGAAACAGGTCACTTCTTGGCTTTTCTCTTCTAGAAAGAAACTCAACTAAAAAGAGGAAGGGTGGGCGAGCCTGCTAAGGTTATAGGATTAGGCTCTGTGAAGCTGCTGTTAAAGTTTTATGAGCCCCAGCCTAGCTGTGAGGGTGATTATCCTGCAGCTCCCCGGCTGTTCTCCAGCCCCAACACGCAGCTCTGCTTCAGAAGGCAATGCAAGAATAAGGCAACGCAGGAATCCGCCCTCAATGGCCAGAGCAGATCTGAGCAGATTGCTGTTAACACTCTGGCTGCCTGCCGGGAAAACCTCCCAGTTGCTTTGTGTAATTTTTTCCATCTTCTCTTTTCACACCTCTCTGCAGTGGCCCCTGGCCAAAATCAATCACCTCGGGGTCTTTCCAAGGCCTGTTCTCTCCACAGGGTCAGCCCAGCCTGGAGGAGGCATTTCATTTTCGTAGACCAGCAGGATGACAGATCTGCCATTAATATTCATGATCTGGAATCCCAGGAATGGACTCTCTGGGCATGTGGGAGTAGGCTGGGCTGACAGATCTAAATGGAGGTCTGAATTCTCTACTCTCGGTGCCAGCTCAGGCCCATCTTCTGTCAAATGGGTCATAGCCCCACCACAAATACTGGCCAGTGATGAGATGCTGCTGACTTGCCCAAGAGGGCCAGGCTTTCGCCATTGGAATCAGCGGCAGGTTACTAACAAGAAGGACCAAGGAGGGTTACCATGGGGATGGTTGCATGTGCCAAGGTAGAGATCAGAAACTAGGACCCCGCAGTGATTTCCATCTGAGGGAATTTGCGTATTAGGTAACTATTAAATAGATGTTCCCCTGAGTTCCCTGAAGTCATCCCAAGGAGGTGCCATGTTGCCAAGGGCCAGGCTGGAAACCTCCTGAGTCCCACCCCTTGGACCAAAGGTGAGAGAGATGGCAAGAAAGAGTTGGGAGACAGAAATGGTCTACTGTCCCCTCATCTCACCCTCCCTATGGCTACCACCCGCCCACCAATGCAGGGCAGCCTTTGACCTTCCCTGGAAGGTCTGACGTCATTTTTAATCGTCTGTTTACATGACTTGCAGCACTAGAGGTTTGGGAACCAAACAAATGACAGGTTAATAACAACCAGACTGGGATTTGGCAATGAACCCTCACTTGTCAGAGGCCTCAGTGTTAATAGCTGTACTTCCAGTTCAGGAATGCTCTGCTAATAATGTGAAGAGTGTGGATTGTTGTGTGTGAAGATTACAAAGCAGAAAGGTTTCTCACATGATCTATAAATTCACCCATGTAAACTGTCTAAGACAAAGCTAAATACGTTCACCTTGGGGGCTGAGATAATGCACAAAGGAAAACGGTGTTCTTCTAAGCTAAAACTAACTGCAGAAGTCTAGAGGTGAGTGAGGTGTCCCACCAGGAAGGTGGGGGGCAGGGAAAGGATTCTCACTGCAGCCCTGAGGGCTGACAACTGTGCCGAAATCCAGGCTGCCACTGTCACTCCTCACATCATGACATCCCACTGAGAAACACCGCAGGACAAAGCAGCCCAGGGAGAAGTCACTCTAGATTTCCACTAGGAGCACACTGCCTGACTGTACGTCACCTGTCCAGAGCTTCCTTGATCTTGCAACCCCTCCCTCTGGCTCCCTTCTTCTGGGGTGTGGGAACAGGGGGGAAGCAGAAGAAACAATGACAGCTGTTAAAGGAACCACTAGCCACTTACCTTGATGCTGCTGTTGTTCCTAACCAGCCTTGGGGAGGAGAGGAGCAAGTGTAAACTATGAAGTTAGGCAATTTTAATCAGGGCTTTGAAATGCAAACCCCAACACACTGAGCAGAGAGGGTAATGGTTGGAAATCATAGGAGGAGGTGTATTATTTTTGGATACATCATAAAGCTAAGAAGATGTTGAAAAATACCCACTGAACTAGTGTCAAGGGGAGGGCTGGGGAGAGGGCCAAGTCTCAGGACAGGACAGAAAGTGGCCTCTACTCTGCTGAGAGGGAGGTGAGAGCAGAACTGGAGACTCTGGGACTGTCTACCTGCAAGCCAGATACCCAGAGAGTCCCTGGCCAGCACTCGTGAAGTCCACAGTGGACTGAAGGGAAGCAGGGGCTTGGTCTTCAGGTTGGGGGACACAGAATGGGAAGCCCAGGGTGACACCTGGTTGGGGCCAAGGAGAGTGGACTCACTGTCCTGGAGAGTGGCATTTGGGGAAGCAGACACATGGCACATGGTCTACACATGGCACATGGTCTGAATGTTGATGTCCTATATATGGTGAAATTCTAACCCCCAAGGTGACGGTGTTAGAAGTGAGATCTACAGGAGATGACTACGTCATGGAGGCAGAGCCCTCACAAATGAGATTAGTGCCCTTATCAGAGAGGCCTGAGAGAGACCCCTGGCTCCTTCCACCATGTGAGGACACACTGAGAAGGCACTGTCTATCAGCCAGAAAGCAGGCCCTCACCAGACACCAAATCTGCCTTGAACTTGGACTTCCCAGCAAGCCGCCCAGTCTGTGGAATTTTGTTATAGCAGCCCAGATGGACTAAGACAAAGGTTTGGAGTACGTGTGTGTGGTAGCAAGAAGATCACCAGTCCAGGAGACAGGAGATCCAGGTCTTAGTATCTGACCATGAGCCAGTCCTTCATCTCTCTGAGCCTTTGCCTCCCCACACATGTCAGTGAAGACTGGGAACCCTGCCTTATCTGCATCTCATGATTGAGCTGATCCACTGGGATGGCAGGTCTAGAAGTGCAACATATTACAAAGTCCTACACGAATGTACAATGTGCAGGATTCCTTAAAAAGGAGGAGTTAAGGTTGACACACACCTGGATGGCTGGCTGAGACTTACCCACCATGACTACTAGTATGCTTTGAGCATCACCAGTCTTACACCGGCAAAGTTCCAAGCCAATTCTTCACTCAGAGGGGACTCTGATGCCTTCCATCTGCCACTTCTTGGAAGCTGTGAACCCCCAAATTGGATCAAATGCTGGGAGATGGAATTACCAGGAAGTGCAAGGACTAATAGGTTGGGGAAGGCAGGGAGAGGGGCAGGAGTTGAGGAGAATGCAGCCAGCAGCTGCTGCAAAGGCTGGAGGAAAGGATAATGAGATCAGGTTCCAGAAGAGCCAGCGGGAGGAGCATCCTGTCTTGTGTCTGCTGACCACGTGGTACAGGACGGAAGGGGCAGCAGTTGGTCCTCTCAGGCTGGCAACACAGACCATACTTGCTTCTGAACCAAATTAATCTCATCTCATCATTTCCCACCTCCCCAAATGGTCTACCCAGCTGAATTCTGAACTGCCGGCCTAATAGGTAGGTTCTACAGGATATGACTTGAGGACTGCAAAATGACCCCAAACATAAAAAACATCCCACTCACCCACAAGGTGAGGAAGGAGCTTCCTTCCACTGTTAGAGACTCTTTCCCCTGTGAGATGCTTGTCACCTGTCAAAAGGTGCCCTTGGAAACCAGAGAAGATGCCTCCAAGAGTGATGGAGAGAGAGCAAGGAATGCAGCTTACCCTGAGAGTAAAGGGGCAGAGGGGGAGGCAATGGGGGAGGGAGGCAATGAGGAGGATAAAAAAGGAAAAGCAGAGAAGGGGAGAGGGACTGGGGACACCAGAGAGGTGGAGACTTATGTCTGGAACAGTGACATCATGCTCTCCACTTACCTCAACTGGCACAAGCTACCCAGGGGCTTGTTTTCCTATGAATTCGAATGTTACTCAATTTGATTTCTGTATGCTTACCCCCATGAGCTATTTGTCCTAATGAGTGTCTCTAACAGCACACTCCGCACCAGCTTCCTAACTGACAATCCCATTCCAGGAGCCAAGAATATATATGTATCTGGACACATGCAGAATGCAACCACCAAGTGGGACAACTGGAGATTCTGGGACAGGGAAAGATACCGAACCCTTGGGGTTATGCATCTGCGGGGAGAAGTCTGTGCTAGCCACCTCTCACTTCAGCACTCTCCAGAAGCATGGGCTCATCTCTTCCCTGCAATTAGTTCAGAAACATCCACCCTTGCCTCCAACACCCTGACTTGTAGACTTAGCCCATGGAGCCAAACTTCCATCAGAATCAGGGAAGAAACTATATGAGCAGGAACAGGCTGAGTTTAGGAGAAGAGGAGGCTGGATTTATAAAGATTGCATTCCGTGGCAGCTAAGGTTTTAACCTGATCCATGGGCCTCATTGTTCCAGTTGACACAGATAATAAGAAATGAAGACATCTAGGCTGGGCGTGGTGGCTCATGCCTGTAATCCCAGCACTTTGAGAGGCAGATGTGGGTGGACCATTTGAGGTCAGGAGTTCGAGACCAGCCTGGCCAACATGGTGAAGCCCCGTTTCTACTAAAAATACAAAAATTAGCCAGGTGTGGTGGTGTGCACCTGTAATCCCAGCTACTTGGGAGGCTGAACCAGGAGAATTGCTTGAACCCGGGAGCTGGAGGTTGCAATGAGCCAAGATCACACCACTGCACTCCAGCCTGGGAGACAGAGTGAGTCTCTGTCTCAAAAAAAAGAAATGAGGATATCTGGAGGCCAGGAGACAGCTGGCAATTCAGTAAGTGTCAGTCTGAAACTGTTCCCGTCACTCTAAACTCGAGTCAGGCCACTCTATTCCTGTGCCTTTGTTTTCTGGCCTACAAAACCAGGACAATTAAAAATCACTTCAGTTATTTCCTCAATGAACAAATATGAAGTGAGGGTCTACTGTCCCCCAGAGCCTGGCTGGGGAAACAGAGATAAATATCACAGCCACAGAGCAACTAAAGACAACTGCACCTTCTTTCCTGTGGAGGACTTCAGAGCCTGCTGAGTAGGCAGCACTGTGACCTCAACACAGCCCCATGAGGGAGGCAGGTTCCAGAAAAGAACTCCGGGGGGGGCGGAGCAAGATGGCTGAATAGGAACAGCTCCAGTCTCCAACTCCCAGCGCGAGCGACACAGAAGACCGGTGATTTCTGCATTTTCAACTGAGGTACTGGGTTCATCTCACTGGGGAGTGCCGGACGATCGGTGCTGGTCAGCTGCTGCAGCCCGACCAGCGAGAGCTGAAGCAGGGCGAGGCATTGCCTCACCTGGGAAGCGCAAGGGGGAAGGGAATCCCTTTTCCTAGCCAGGGGAACTGAGACACACAACACCTGGAAAATCGGGTAACTCCCACCCCAATACTGTGCTTTAAGCAAACAGGCACACCAGGAGATCATATCCCACACCTGGCCGGGAGGGTCCCACACCCACGGAGCCTCCCTCATTGCTAGTACAGCAGTCTGTGATCTACCGGCAAGGCAGCAGCAAGGCTGGGGGAGGGGCGCCCGCCATTGCTGAGGCTTAAGTAGGTAAACAAAGCTGCTGGGAAGCTCAAACTGGGTGGAGCTCACAGCAGCTCAAGGAAACCTGCCTGTCTCTGTAGACTCCACCTCTGGAGACAGGGCCATAACAAACGCAGCCGAAACCTCTGCAGACGCAAACGACTCTGTCTGACAGCTTTGAAGAGAGCAGTGGATCTCCCAACACGGAGGTTGAGATCTGAGAAGGGACAGACTCCCTGCTCAAGTGGGTCCCTGACCCCTGAGTAGCCTAACTGGGAGACATCCCCCACTAGGGGCAGTCTGACACCCCACACCTCACAGGGTGGAGTACACCCCTGAGAGGAAGCTTCCAAAGCAAGAATCAGACAGATACACTCGCTGTTCAGAAATATTCTATCTTCTGCAGCCTCTGCTGCTGATACCAAGGCAAACAGGGTCTGGAGTGGACCTCAAGCAATCTCCAACAGACCTACAGCTGAGGGTCCTGACTGTTAGAAGGAAAACTATCAAACAGGAAGGACACCTACACCAAAACCCCATCAGTACATCACCATCATCAAAGACCAGAGGCAGATAAAACCACAAAGATGGGGAAAAAGCAGGGCAGAAAAGCTGGAAATTCCAAAAATAAGAGCGCATCTCCCCCAGCAAAGGAGCGCAGCTCATTGCCAGCAACGGATCAAAGCTGGACGGAGAATGACTTTGACGAGATGAGAGAAGAAGGCTTCAGTCCATCAAATTTCTCAGAGCTAAAGGAGGAATTATGTCCCCAGCGCAAAGAAACTAAAAATCTTGAAAAAAAAGTGGAAGAATTGATGGCTAGAGTAATTAATGCAGAGAAGGTCATAAACGAAATGAAAGAGATGAAAACCATGACACGAGAAATACGTGACAAATGCACAAGCTTCAGTAACCGACTCGATCAACTGGAAGAAAGAGTATCTGCGATTGAGGATCAAATGAATGAAATGAAGCGAGAAGAGAAACCAAAAGAAAAAAGAAGAAAAAGAAATGAACAAAGCCTGCAAGAAGTATGGGATTATGTAAAAAGACCAAATCTACGTCTGATTGGGGTGCCTGAAAGTGAGGGGGAAAATGGAACCAAGTTGGAAAACACTCTTCAGGATATCATCCAGGAGAACTTCCCCAACCTAGTAGGGCAGGCCAACATTCAAATCCAGGAAATACAGAGAACGCCACAAAGATACTCCTCGAGAAGAGCAACTCCAAGACACATAATTGCCAGATTCACCAAAGTTGAAATGAAGGAAAAAATCTTAAGGGCAGCCAGAGAGAAAGGTCGGGTTACCCACAAAGGGAAGCCCATCAGACTAACAGCAGATCTCTCGGCAGAAACTCTCCAAGCCAGAAGAGAGTGGGGGCCAATATTCAACATTCTTAAAGAAAAGAATTTTAAACCCAGAATTTCATATCCAGCCAAACTAAGTTTCATAAGTGAAGGAGAAATAAAATCCTTTACAGATAAGCAAATGCTTAGAGATTTTGTCACCACTAGGCCTGCCTTACAAGAGACCCTGAAGGAAGCACTAAACATGGAAAGGAACAACCGGTACCAGCCATTGCAAAAACATGCCAAAATGTAAAGACCATCGAGGCTAGGAAGAAACTGCATCAACTAATGAGCAAAATAACCAGTTAATATCATAATGGCAGGATCAAGTTCACACATAACAATATTAACCTTAAATGTAAATGGACTAAATGCTCCAATTAAAAGACACAGACTGGCAAACTGGATAAAGAGTCAAGGCCGGGCGCGGTGGCTCAAGCCTGTAATCCCAGCACTTTGGGAGGCCGAGACGGGCGGATCACGAGGTCAGGAGATCGAGACCATCCTGGCTAACACAATGAAACCCCGTCTCCACTAAAAATACAAAAAAAAAAATTAGCCGGGCGTGGTGGCGGCGCCTGTAGTCCCAGCTACTCGGGAGGCTGAGGCAGGAGAATGGCGGGAACCCGGGAGGCGGAGCTTGCAGTGAGCCGAGATCGCGCCACTGCACTCCAGCCTGGGCGACAGAGCGAGACTCCGCCTCAAAAAAAAAAAAAAAAAAAAAAAAAAAAGAGTCAAGACCCATCAGTCTGCTGTATTCAGGAGACCCATCTCACATGCAGAGACATACATAGGCTCAAAATAAAGGGATGGAGGAAGATTTACCAAGCAAATGGAGAACAAAAAAAAGCGGGGGTTGCAATACTAGTCTCTGATAAAACAGACTTTAAACCATCAAAGATCAAAAGAGACAAAGAGGCCATTACATAATGGTAAAGGGATCAATTCAACAGGAAGAGCTAACTATCCTAAATATATATGCACCCAATACAGGAGCACCCAGATTCATAAAGCAAGTCCTTAGAGACTTACAAAGAGACTTAGACTCCCATACAATAATAATGGGAGACTTCAACACTCCACTGTCAACATTAGACAGATCAACGAGACAGAAAGTTAACAAGGATATCCAGGAATTGAACTCATCTCTGCAGCAAGCAGACCTAATAGACATCTATAGAACTCTCCACCCCAAATCAACAGAATATACATTCTTCTCAGCACCACATCGTACTTACTCCAAAATCGACCACGTAATTGGAAGTAAAGCACTCCTCAGCAAATGTACAAGAACAGAAACTATAACAAACTGTCTCTCAGACCACAGTGCAATCAAACTAGAACTCAGGACTAAGAAACTCAATCAAAACCGCTCAACTACATGGAAACTGAACAACCTGCTCCTGAATGACTACTGGGTACATAACGAAATGAAGGCAGAAATAAAGATGTTCTTTGAAACCAATGAGAACAAAGATACAACATACCAGAATCTCTGGGACACATTTAAAGCAGTGTGTAGAGGGAAATTTATAGCACTAAATGGCCACAAGAGAAAGCAGGAAAGATCTAAAATTGACACTCTAACATCGCAATTAAAAGAACTAGAGAAGCAAGAGCAAACACATTCGAAAGCTAGCAGAAGGCAAGAAATAACTAAGATCAGAGCAGAACTGAAGGAGATAGAGACACAAAAAACTCTCCAAAAAATCAATGAATCCAGGAGTTGGTTTTTTGAAAAGATCAACAAAATTGACAGACCACTAGCAAGACTAATAAAGAAGAAAAGAGAGAAGAATCAAATCGACGCAATTAAAAATGATAAAGGGGATATCACCACTGATCCCACAGAAATACAAACTACCATCAGAGAATACTATAAACACCTCTACACAAATAAACTGGAAAATCTAGAAGAAATGTATAATTTCCTGGACACTTACACTCTTCCAAGACTAAACCAGGAAGAAGTTGAATCCCTGAATAGACCAATAGCAGGCTCTGAAATTGAGGCAATAATTAATAGCCTACCAACCAAAACAAGTCCAGGACCAGATGGATTCACAGCTGAATTCTACCAGAGGTACAAGGAGGAGTTGGTACCATTCCTTCTGAAACTATTCCAATCAATAGAAAAAGAGGGAATCCTCCCTAACTCATTTTATGAGGCCAACATCATCCTGATACCAAAGCCTGGCAGAGACACAACAAAAAAAGAGAATTTTAGACCAATATCTCTGATGAACATCGATGCAAAAATCCTCAATAAAATACTGGCAAACCGGATTCAGCAACACATCAAAAAGCTTATCCACCATGATCAAGTGGGCTTCATCCCTGGGATGCAAGGCTGGTTCAACATTCGCAAATCAATAAACATAATCCAGCATATAAACAGAACCAAAGACAAGAACCACATGATTATCTCAATAGATGCAGAAAAGGCTTTTGACAAAATTCAACAGCCCTTCATGCTAAAAACGCTCAATAAATTCGGTATTGATGGAACGTACCTCAAAATAATAAGAGCTATTTATGACAAACCCACAGCCAATATCATACTGAATGGGCAAAAACTGGAAAAATTCCCTTTGAAAACTGGCACAAGACAGGGATGCCCTCTCTCACCACTCCTATTCAACATAGTGTTGGAAGTTCTGGCTAGGGCAATCAGGCAAGAGAAAGAAATCAAGGGTATTCAGTTAGGAAAAGAAGAAGTCAAATTGTCCCTCTTTGCAGATGACATGATTGTATATTTAGAAAACCCCATTGTCTCAGCCCAAAATCTCCTTAAGCTGATAAGCAACTTCAGCAAAGTCTCAGGATACAAAATTAATGTGCAAAAATCACAAGCATTCTTATACACCAGTAACAGACAAACAGAGAGCCAAATCAGGAATGAACTTCCATTCACAATTGCTTCAAAGAGAATCAAATACCTAGGAATCCAACTTACAAGGGATGTAAAGGACCTCTTCAAGGAGAACTACAAACCACTGCTCAGTGAAATCAAAGAGGACACAAACAAATGGAAGAACATACCATGCTCATGGATAGGAAGAATCAATATCGTGAAAATGGCCATACTGCCCAAGGTAATTTATAGATTCAATGCCATCCCCATCAAGCTACCAATGAGTTTCTTCACAGAATTGGAAAAAACTGCTTTAAAGTTCATATGGAACCAAAAAAGAGCCCGCATCTCCAAGACAATCCTAAGTCAAAAGGACAAAGCTGGAGGCATCACGCTACCTGACTTCAAACTATACTACAAGGCTACAGTAACCAAAACAGCATGGTACTGGTACCAAAACAGAGATATAGACCAATGGAACAGAACAGAGTCCTCAGAAATAATACCACACATCTATAGCCATCTGATCTTTGACAAACCTGAGAGAAACAAGAAATGGGGAAAGGATTCCCTATTTAATAAATGGTGCTGGGAAAATTGGCTAGCCATAAGTAGAAAGCTGAAACTGGATCCTTTCCTTACTCCTTATACGAAAATTAATTCAAGATGGATTAGAGACTTAAATGTTAGACCTAATACCATAAAAATCCTAGAGGAAAACCTAGGTAGTACCATTCAGGACATAGGCATGGGCAAAGACTTCATGTCTAAAACACCAAAAGCAACGGCAGCAAAAGCCAAAATTGACAAATGGGATCTCATTAAACTAAAGAGCTTCTGCACAGCAAAAGAAACTACCATCAGAGTGAACAGGCAACCTACAGAATGGGAGAAAATTTTTGCAATCTACTCATCTGACAAAGGGCTAATATCCAGAACCTACAAAGAACTCAAACAAATTTACAAGAAAAAAACAAACAACCCCATCAAAAAGTGGGCAAAGGATATGAACAGACATTTCTCAAAAGAAGACATTCATACAGCCAACAGACACATGAAAAAATGCTCATCATCACTGGCCATCAGAGAAATGCAAATCAAAACCACAATGAGATACCATCTCACACCAGTTAGAATGGCGATCATTAAAAAGTCAGGAAACAACAGGTGCTGGAGAGGATGTGGAGAAATAGGAACACTTTTACACTGTTGGTGGGATTGTAAACTAGTTCAACCATTATGGAAAACAGTATGGCGATTCCTCAAGGATCTAGAACTTGATGTACCATATGACCCAGCCATCCCATTACTGGGTATATACCCAAAGGATTATAAATTATGCTGCTATAAAGACACATGCACACGTATGTTTATTGCAGCACTATTCACAATAGCAAAGACTTGGAATCAACCCAAATGTCCATCAGTGACAGATTGGATTAAGAAAATGTGGCACATATACACCATGGAATACTATGCAGCCATCAAAAAGGATGAGTTTGTGTCCTTTGTAGGGACATGGATGCAGCTGGAAACCATCATTCTTAGCAAACTATCACAAGAACAGAAAACCAAACACCGCATGTTCTCACTCATAGGTGGGAACTGAACAATGAGATCACTTGGACTCAGGAAGGGGAACATCACACACCGGGGCCTATCATGGGGAGGGGGGAGGGGGGGAGGGATTGCATTGGGAGTTATACCTGATGTAAATGACGAGTTGATGGGTGCAGCACACCAACATGGCACAAGTATACATATGTAACAAACCTGCACGTTATGCAGATGTACCCTACAACTTAAAGTATAATAATAATAAATAAATTTTTAAAAAAAAAAGAAAAAAAAGAAAATAAATAAAAAGATGTAAATGAAAAAAAAAAAAAAAAAAAAAAAAAGAACTCCGAGGGCGGCAGGTTTGGTGTTCTCTCTCTACAACCACATAGCGGTCCATGGCTGGACTTTAGAGCCCCACTTCAGGGTTGGAGGCCTTGGCTGAGAGGCTTGGGAGAAGCCTATGGCAGGGCGGGGGGAAGCCTATGGCAGGGCGGGGGGAAGGCAGGGAGAGCCTCTTCTGCTGCAGTGCTGCTTTGCCTCTCTTCCCCTCCAAACTCCCTTTTTTCTACTTTCTCAGCTGATCAGAGCCTAAGGAGGCACCAACTGGCTGGTGGGACTCCAAGCAACGGTGAAAACCCTAAACCCTTGGATTAAAGGACAAAGAAAACTTGCTCCCTGGAACCAAGGACTTGGGGTGGGGAGAGTGACCCACTGTTTCAGGACACACCTGGTCACTCCCGTAGATGGTCCTTCCCTAACAGACAAAGACAGGCAAAGCCACAATGGCTGCTTCCACCTCATGAGTGTTAGAACAAATTCATTCATTCATTCATTCATTCATTCATTCATTCATTCATTCATCTGTTTGTTGAGCCCTGCTATGTGTCAGGCACCCTGGGGATATAGTGATGGAGAAAGCAAATAAGGTTCCTACCTGCAAGAAGCTTATGGTCTAGCGTAGTGCTCCCCAACTTTTTTCACCTTGAGGTACACCTAGAAAATGATTAAATGTGTATCACCTATCAGAGTGACTGATGAGCTCACTCTGGCTGGAGGGTACCAGCCAGATCCTCCAGCTGACCCAGAAACCCACAATCCCTCCAGTTCCAAGGGCTGAGAGGATCAATATCATAGTAAGCCATGCACCCTGGCTAAGGACCTCCAGCTACATGGTTATAGGTGGGTTTCTGATTTGTAGCTACTGGGGCAGTCATGATTAATGGAGAACAAGAGTACTATAACCTAGGAGTGTTAGACCTCAGAAGAATGAAACCGTGGTAGTTTTAAACCATGGCTGCAAATTCTTAACATCCTTCCCATGAAGAGATGGTGTCCATATCCCCACCCCTCCCATGAAGAGATAGTGTCCAAGTCCCCACCACTAAGTGGGCTTGTGACTGCTTTGACCAGTAGAGTACAGCAGAAGTGTGATGCTGTGTGATTTCCAAAGCTGGGTCATAAAAAAAAAACAGGCAGTTTCCACTTTGCTGACTGGAACCTGTGCACTTGGAGAACTGAGCCTCCATGTAAGAGGTTCCACTACCCTAAGACACCATCACGGAGAGACTATACAACATGCTCTGGTTGACAGTTCCAGCTAAGCCCATCCTTCAGACTCACACCAGATACGTAGGCAAAGAAGCTGCCTATGACTCCAGCCCTGTTTGTTCAAGTTTTCCCAGACACTATGGAGCAGACAAAGCCATTTCCATGAAACCCTATCTGAACTCCTGACCCACAGAATCCATGGCATAATAACATGGCTATTGTTTTATACCACCGGGCATTGGGACAGTTGTGCAGCAGTAGAAGCACCCAGAACAAAATCAAAGCCCCAGCTAAGGATGCTGGGCTGACCCCAGTTCACAAGGATGACTCTCCACTGCATGTTACCACAAGAGGTGAGGGTAGTGGGAGAGAAAAGACAGCTCATAGGAAAGCAGCTTCCTCAACCTCAGTCTTCCTGGCAGTGGCAAAGTTAGCATATCCTCAGCAGGTCAATCTTCTAGTGGTCTACAGCCTGCTCCTACAGCCTTTGCATGGACTTTGTAAGCACCCAACTCCCTGTATTAAATCCTTCTCTGCTGACAAGAGCCAGAGTAGCTTCTCATACCTGCAACTGAACCTACCTAATACAGAGCCCAAATACCCTGCTCACACCC
This sequence comes from Macaca thibetana thibetana, assembly GCF_024542745.1. Taxonomy (NCBI): domain Eukaryota; kingdom Metazoa; phylum Chordata; class Mammalia; order Primates; family Cercopithecidae; genus Macaca; species Macaca thibetana. The sequence continues at coordinate 29,830,223 of NC_065595.1, read as the reverse complement.
CCAGAGCCAACTTGATTTCTCTCCATTTCAGAGATTGGCTCTTAGCCTTTTCACTGATTATCTGTGAAATTTACCAGAATCCTCCCAGTAAATTTCCTTTGCTTTGCCAAAATTGATTTCTGTTGTTTGGAACCAAAGAACTCCAACTGATACAAAATTTAAGCTGCTAATTAAGTGAATATCTTATCTAGTAGTCTCCCCTTATTCACAGTTTCACTTTTTGTGGTTTCGTTTATCCAGGATCAACCATGGTCTGAAAACATTAAATGGGAAACTTCAGAAATAAACAATTCATAAGTTTTAAAAAAACTTTCATTATAGTATAATTGTTCTATTTTATTATTAGTTATGGTTGTTAATCTCTTACAGTGCCTAATTAATATATAAACTTTATCATCCATATATATGTGTGTAGAAAAAACATAGAATATATAGGGTTCAGTATTATCCAAGGTTTCAGGCTCCCATGAAACGTCTTGGAACATATCTGCCTTGAATAAGAGGGGGACTACTGCATTTAACCCCCTTTTTAAGAACCCACTTTTCAGATGAACAGTGTAGAAAAGAATAATTTTCATATGATTTGAAGATACAACCGTAAATTTTTTTAGTCTTTAGGGATAGCTTTTGTGCATGAAAAATAATCTTCAGAATCTACTTTGGTATTTAAAGCTAATTATTACAGAAACAAATTCAAAGGCCTAGTTTTCCCTATGTTTTTAAGTTCAATTTAGAAATAATATTCAATTTATAAATCTTTCAAATTTCACAATAATTTTAAGAAGATTTGTATAACTTAATTCCTTAGAATATTTTATCTGTATTTATAAACCCAACATAATAAATTCCCTTTTTAAAATAATTCAGTTGTCTAGCTAGCCAACTTTCCCAAGTACTAAAGTGATTCTTACAAATCTACTAAATCAAGTTTATAAATACGATGAAGTTCTTTTAAATGTGCCAATGCTATTTATAGACTAAGATTCTCTTGCAGTTTTCAGCTTAAAATTTAAATTGATTGCTCGGGACTGTAATTAGCCACTTTCTCCAAATACTTTTGGACACCTGATACGGTTTGGCTGTGTCCCCACCAAAATCTCATCCTAAATTCCCACATGTTGTGGGAGGGACCCAGTGGGAGGTAATTGAATCATGGGAGCAAAGTCTCTCTAGTGCTGTTCTCATCATAGTGAATAAGATTCATGAGATCTGATGGTTTTAAAAAGAGGAGTTTCTCTGCACAAGCTCATCCTTTCTTTGCCTGCCACCATCCACATAAGATGTGACTTGCTCCTTGCCTTCTGCCATGATTGTGAGGCTTCCCCAGCCATGTGGAACTGTAAGTCCATTAAACTTCTTTCTGTAAATTACCCAGTCTCAGGTATGTCTTTAACAGCAGCGTGAAAATGGACTAATACACCACCACTTGGGTCCTACCCTACACCCTCACAGCCTACCTTTTGCTTTAATCATTCCTGTAGTAACCACAGGTGAGGACTGACAGCACCTCTCAGCTTCAGTCTCTTGCTTTGTACCTGTGTAATTCTCAGACATTCAGATGCCATGGCAAAGGGTTCCTTGGGAACTGCTCTATGTTCATAGACACACACACACACAGAGAGAGGGAGAGACAGGAGGGAGGAGGAGAGAGAGAGAGAGAAAGAGAGAGAGAGAGAGAGAAAGAGAAAGAGAAAGAGAGAGAGAGAGAGAGAGAGACTGACCCCAGAAGTGTACCAGATATGACACCTTGTAGGGGAAATCCAGTGAGAGAAATGAAGCCAGTGGATAAAGGTTCTCCTCTAACATTTTTCTGACAAGCAAACCTGAGGCTTATTCCACATCGTTCCTCAGAAGTGTCCAAAAGGATGGAGCATCACTTGCCCGTAGCAATGACCAAGTCAATTATGCACCCAGTTTTATTGTTTTACTCCTGTTCCCTATATACCTTATCAGATAAACTACCTGCCCCGAGCTTCCTCTCAGTTCTGCTTTCCAAGGTGAATGCTGGCTAAGACAAATGCTAATGCGCACAAATCATTCCCAGATTTTACACAATAGTCATACTAGGGGTTTGATTTGCTTCATAATCTCTGTTCTCAATTCTAAATCTCCCCAGGGTTAAAAGATTCGCCAGAGCTGCCGTAACAAAGTACCACACCTGGGTGGCTTCAAACAACTGAAACGTATTCTCTCACCATTCTAGAGGCTGAAAGTCTTAATCAAGGTGTCAGCAGAGCCACGCTCCCTCGAGACTCTGGGTAGAATGCTTCCTTGCCCCGCCCTGGCTCTGGTAGTGGCCCACAATCCTTAGCGTCCCTTGGCTTGCAGCTGCGTCACTCTAGTCTCTGCCTCCATCTTCACATGGCTTTCTCCCTATGTGCGTCTTCACATCAACTTCCTTCTGTGTATGTTGGCTTCCAAATTTCCTGTTTTTATAAGGATACCACACGTACTGGATTGGGGCCTACTCTAATGACTTCATTTTAACTTGGTTCTCTGCAAAGACTTTATTTCCAAATAAGGTCACATTCTGCAGTACTGCGGATGAGGACTTCAGTGTATCTCTCTTTAGGGAGACACATAATGCCACAGTGCCCACTAAGGAAGCAATTAAGTAATTCTAATCAATTAGAGGGATTTCAAGCAAATTTTCCGGTTTTCTATCAGCTGGGCCATTTTGCAAATTGGCTAGAGATTTTGACAGGATTTGAGATCAGAAACTGTGAAACGCCAGACACCGTGGCTCACACCTACAATCCCAGTATCTTGGGAGGCTGAAGAGGGAGGATAGGATTACTTGAGCCCAAGAGCTGGAGACCAGCCTGGGTAAGATGGTGAGAGCCTATCTACAAACAAACAAACAAAAAAATTAAAACTAGCTGGGCACAGTAGCATGCACCTGTAGTCCCAGCTACTCAGGAGGCTGAGGTGGAAGGATCCGTTGAGCACAGGAGATCAAGGCTGCAGTAAGCTATGATTGTGCCACTGCACTTCAGCCTCAGAAACAAAGCAAGACTCCATCTCTTAAAAAAAAAAAAAAAAGTTGAAAGAAAGAAAAGAAAAGAAAAACGGTGACAGAGCCATCTTCCGCAGTTACCACACCAATGGAAATCTAAGTTCGTGCCTTCCAGTGGAATTGTGGAAACAGAGATTACAAACTACAAAATCATGAATTAGCTTTGGCTAGAAAATGCGGAGAAAAGCAGAGTTTCCAAGGCCTAGTTAGCAACTGCTCAGGAACAACCCTAAAAAAATGAGAGACTGTTGATACAGGTGCCTTGAAAAAATAAGTCCTAATGTAGCCATTAAATCGTATTAGGTAGAAAAGGAAAATAAAGTGCATATTTACACAACTGTGAACAAAAACATAAGCTAATTCTATCCACAGTCTGTATCTTGTCCTCAGAGTTGAAATCTCGTCTAGTTTGCTAGAAAGTCCAATGATCTTTGTTGTAATATTTAAAGTTTTATTTTTGTAGTTCCAAAGATTTTGGCTTATAATCTTAAGACTAATATGTTTGTTTTATGTAAATACATTACAGAGGATGTTTATTGTAGAAAACAGAGTTTGTTCACTTGAAGTTCTAAGCTACATTTGTCATAGGAAGTTGATTTTTCCCAATAATCTTGGTGACAAATTAACTCACTGTGACATCACTTGTCTGGCTCAAATTAACTCACATAAAATGAAAAAACTAGCTTTCTTAACATTAGGAACATAGATAAAGGAATATTTCTTCTTACAATATGCATTTATTAGTAAAGTAGTGTTAACAGATTAACCTGAAGTACACTTGAGAGATGATCCTGAATTCAGATCATTTGACAGATGATGAAGTTACTTGAATTCAAGTTACATATTACCTCGTTCTTAAGTCTAATGATTCTGTATCTAACCTAAAACCAGGATGGCAGACATTTGATGGGATTTGACTATCTATTCACCTGATGCTAATATGAATTCTTTTCATGTACTCCCTACAATCTATGAATCCATTTAAATCCATCAAAATGACATTTGCTTGGATTCTGCAGCTCTTCCTGGCTTCGTCTGGCTTGATAGTCAGAACTTCCAAGGTCTTATGAATGACAGGAGAGAGGTCAACTTCACAAAGACATATGGGGTGGACAACCACATTCACTGTTGCCATAAGAAACTTCCTGTTGAAAAATAAGCAATGAACAAAGAAGGCTGATCCTTCCAGTGCATAGTTAAAACCCTTTCAAGAAAATCAGTGGATCTTTAGCAAACATTATACATTCCAGCCTTTTTCATATTAAGAGGAAAACATAAATTATATCCAAATAAGTGATAATAAATGCATCAGAAAGCTCCATGCTTCCAGAATACTTTGCACCAAAGGCTCCTCTCTGAGGTCTTGGGAAGGAATGAGGCAAAGAAGCTGCATGTTAGATTCCAACTGAATGGTGCAAATGACTGCTAAATTAGTGTGAATTATCAGGGCTGTTCCATCTGGCCATCCCACCAAAGTACCGCCTGTACTGCACAACTGCCAGAGAAGGCCTTCCGGCCTCTATTTTATTCCTCAACAACAAAATACAAAGTACCTCTTAGTTTCTGACATGAATCCAGACTAGTCAAAAGATCAAGCAGAGGGGCCAGGCACAGTGGCTCGCACCAGTAATCCCAGCACTTTAGGAGGCCAAGGTGGGCTGATCACTTGGGCTCAGGAGTTCAAGATCAGCCTGGACAACATGGTGAGAGCCCGTCTCTACAAAAAATACAAAAATCATCCAGGAGTGGTGGCACAGAACTGTAGTCCCAACTACTTGGGAGGTTGAGGTGGGCGAATCGCTTGCGCCCAGGAGGCAAAGGTTGCAGTGAGCCAAGGTCAAAACACTACGCTCTAGTGTGGGTAACAGGGCAGGACTCTGTCTTTAAAAAAAAAAAAAAAAAAATCAAGCAGGGACAAAAAGTGGGCACTTGCAAGACACAGAAAAACCACAAAGAAATGCTGGGGCTAGATGGAGGAGGGGGTAACTGAGCTATAAACTGGTCAATGAATATGAATGATCTATCTTGATTTCTTTGAAACAAGGCAGGGTCTAAAGGAAAAAATGGATACAGATGAAAGCACAAGGAGGTGAAGGGGAGCTGCTGCTTCTCCCTGGGGTCTTTCTGTTCCCCTAGCTTAGTCATTTGCCTCATCTTTTCCCATCCTGCCTTGCCAGTGCATGGAGCCCACAGCTATCCCGGCCCGCGGGATAGTCGAAGCAGGCCCTGGAGGAGGGGGTGGGAATTTGGGGAACAAGAGATACGAGAAATGGAGACAAGACAGTGCTCTGATCAAGTCTCTCTTAATGGCGGTAATGCAGTGCCTTATATACACTTGGAGGGAAAGGGGTTGGGCCAAGGCGAAAATGATCTCATAGTGGAGGCGTGGCCAGATAGGTATTGGTTTCTCTGGTCGAACGTCATGTTGCACCTGCGCTGTCAGGTAGTAATTTTCACGGGCGCGGGAAAAATGGGTGAAGAAGAAGCAGGAAGAGCGCCATCTTTTATGAGGTATTAATACAGGGAAAAAAGGCAAAGATAGGGAGAAGGCGTGGGGTGGAAATGAATAGAGCTCAGGCGTTTTTAATCGTCAGTTATTATTCGCTATGGCCGGGGCGTGCAGCTCCGGACACACAGCGCCTCCCTGTAAGGGCTATCTGGAGGCAAAGAGGCTGGATTCGGAGTTCTCTGTGGCTTGGGAGTGGGAACCAAATTCTTGGGTCTGGCACAGACTATCTAGTTGGTTCTGGAAGCTTCTCAGAGCACCTGGGCTTTATTTCCTGAACCAACCAGAGGTCCTCCAGGACTTTGAAGTCAGGTAGCACTCAACTTACCTCCCAATAGGGGAGTACAGCTCTCAGGCTACCCAAGGTACCCTACTCCCAACCCTTCCCACTTCTGGTGGCAGCTCTGGACCCAATATAACTGCCCCCTCCCTATCACATCCTAATTTTGCTTCTTCTGGCACATCTAAAATTTCCTTCTGCTCTCTTTTGGATCTGTTACTGATAGCCAGACATGGGCTCAAGGCTGCTATGATCTGAATGTTTTATCCCCTCTAATTCATATGTTGAAATCTAATCCCCAAGGTGATGATAGTAAGAGGATCAGCCTTTGGGAGGTGATTAGGTCATGAGAGCTCTGTCCTCATGAGTGGGATTATTGCCCTGAATAAAAGAAGTCCAAGGGAGGGGGGTGTGTGTGTGTGTTTACCTGTTCTACCATGTCTACCATGTGAGGACACAGCAGAAGGTGCCATCCATGAAGAACAGGACCCTCACAAAACACTGAATCCGTTTGCACCTTGATCTTGGACTTCGTATACTCCAGAACTCTAAGCAATCAATTCCTGTTGTTTATAAATTACTCAGTCTAAGGTATTTTGTTAGAGAAGCCTAAATGAACTCAGAGAAAGGCTAACGCATTATCCACTTTCAGGACTCATTCAAGTTACTTGCTAGACATTGTAGGAGGTACAATCTTTCCTGCATTCTTTTTTTTTTTTTTTTTTTTTTTTGAGACGAAGTCTCGATTCCTTAGGGATGACATTTGTTGGGCAGAATTGAAACTGAGCGGCAAACTTAATGTCATTTAACAGTGCCCTGTTCTGACATTTGTGGGTCACAGGGATGTGCGAGTTAACCTAGATAGTAGAACAGTGGCTATGACAGTGAAACTCTTGTAAAGAATGCATGAAAAGGGTGGGTGCAGGGGCTCACACCTATAATCCCAGTGCTTTGGGAGGCCAAGGCGGGCAGATCACTTGAGGTCAGGAGTTCGAGATCAGCCTGGCCAACATGGTGAAACCCCATCTCTATTAAAATTACAAAAATTAGCCGGGAGTGGTGGTGTGTGCCTGTAATCCCAGCTACTGGGGCAGCTGAGGCAGGAGAATCACTTGAACCTGGGAGGCAGAGGTTGCAGTGAGCCAAGATCACACCACCGCACTCTAGCCTGGGCCACAGAGTGGGACTCCATCCAAAAAAAAAAAAACAGAAAAAGACAACACATTAGAATCTATTACTCTATGTTTATTATTGAGCTAAGTAATGTTCTCTGATTACATTTCCTTTCTTATAGTTTGTTTTTCCTGGAGTTAATAATTGTCTTTTTTTATTCCAATCATTTTCTTAAACTTATGGTTTTAAGACTTCACACTACCTCCAACAGCTCTGTAAAATATCTTTCAATCAAAACTTATATACTGTCAACCTGTCAAGTCTTCTGTCAGTTCTATTTTCCCCTTGAGTTTCCCCCACAGAGTCCCTATTCTCTGGTCCACTCAGAACCAACATTCCTGACTCCCTAGACCTACTTTACTCTTGTCATGCACACCTTCACCCTTCTTCTCTCTCTGGAGCTAGATCCCAGGTTTACTGGATCACATCTGATTTGTTATACTTGCTAATTTTGATGAACTATCCTCCAAGAGCCTCCTGAGAGTGTGTGTGGAGGTGTATCAGGATGGAATGGTTTATGCTTCAGTAGCACACAACCTCAAGATCTTAGCAACTTTAATACTAAAGGTTTATTTCTCACTCCATGGCATGATCACTGGGGATTACCAACCGGAAGCAATGTTCCACATCTCCTCACTACAGAATCTAAGCTACCCAAAGAGTCATCATCACAAGCATTGTAGCTCACTGAGACCAATGAAAGGAAATAGCATAGTGAAGCTTCCACCTGGAGGTATCCCATGTCATTTCTGCTTATATTTGACATGGCCACACCAAGTCAAAGAGGAAAAAGGAGAATGGAAATACTTGTTGAATAGCACCAATGACTATTGCAGGAGATTGATTTTTAAAAATATTTTTCATGGCCGGGTGCAGTGACTCATGACTGTAATCCCAGCACTTTGGGAGGCAGAGGCAGGCAGATCACTTGAGGTCAGGAGTTCAAGACCAGCCTGGCCAACATGGTGAAATCCCATCTCTACTAAAAATACAAAAATAAGCCGGGCATGGTGACACACGCCTGTAATCCCAGCTACTTAGGAGGCTGAGGCACAAGAATTGCTTGAACCCAGGAAGTGGAGGTTGCAGTGAACTGAGATTGCACCACTGGGTGACAGAGCGAAACTCCGTCTCAAAAAAAAAAATTCATATCTAAAATGTCTTGATTGTGTTTCATACTCAATTAATAATGTCTGGGAATAGAATTCAAGATTAGAAACATTTTTCTCCCAGAATTTTGAACAGAAAGCCTCCCGTGTCCCTTAGCTTCCAATGTTGCTGCTGGGAAGCCTCATCATGCCAGGCTCTTTCCTGAGGCTTTGTATCTGACCTCTTCTCCCTGTTGTTGTTGTTTCCATATTTTTTCTCTTTCGCTCTCTGATAGATTTTAGGATTACATTTTTATTTCTGCTGTCATAAAATTTCACAATGATATGCCCTGATACGGATTTGTTTTCCCATTTATTGTGCTAGGTATTTTTAATCTGACACTTATGTACTTCCTTTCTGGTCAATATTCATGTACTAGTTGATAAGTTCCTTCTAAGTGTTTTCTCTTTTGTTGCTTTCTAGAGTGGCAATTAGATGTCAGGTGCCTGGAATAGTAATTTATTTTATCTCTACTTTCCTATTGTTCTTTTTGGGGTTATTCCTTCTAGGACATTTTTCAACTTTATCATCCCATCGCTTTACCTATGCACATAGTTTAATTTTTATTTCCATGAGCTTTTCCTTAACTGATTCTTCCTGCCATGCTGCATTCCACACCCCTTTCTTTTCATTCTGGCCCCTCACCCTCTACTGTATCTTGGTATATGACCCCATGACAATGTCATGGCTCTCTATAGTGTTCCTAGGGATTTGGGTACCTGGATGCAGGTTAAACTCCATTCCACCCTGACCCAGCCCCAGCTCTTCCTGGTTAGGATTAAGTTCCAGCCTAACTTCTCACATCTCCTATTTTTCAGCCTTTTAAGTTGTTCCACATTCAAGAAAATTGGAGTCAGAGGCACACTCAGCCAAAATTCACAATCACTATAAGGAGAACAGACAGAGGTAAAACAAAAAACAAAAACAAAAAAAAAAAAAAAAAAAAAAAAAAAAAACCCTAATTCTTTAAAATGCACATTTCTTTTTTTTTTTTTTTTTTGCCTGTCTTGAAAAAATTTAATGTTCCTGACTGTAAATTGAATCATACAAGTATTTATTTAATATCCAGCCCAGTTTTGTGTACTGAGGATACAACAATAAAAAAAAATACACAAAGTTCCTGCTCTTCATTCTAATGAGGAGAGACAGATAATAAGCAAAATGTAATGTGCAGGAGGTGACAAATATTAGACAAAAATAAAGAAGACTGTGGGGCCAACAGTGCTGGCAACTGGAGATGGGAAGTGCTGCATTTTTTAAGACAGTCTTTCTGATCCGTTCTCTTAATTGTCAGCTATATGCTAAGTCCCTCCCTGTATTAGTTTGTTCTCACACTGATACAAAGAACTACTTTAGATTGGGTAATTTATGAATAAAATAGGTTTAATTGACTCACAGTTCCACAGCTGTAGAGGAATCATGGTTGGGAGGCCTCAGGAAACTTACGATCATGGCACAAGGCACATCTTCATATGGCAGCAGGAGAGACAGAAAGCAAAGGGGGAAGTACCACGCACTTTTAAACCATCAGATCTTGTGAGAACTCACTATCATGGAAACAGCAAGGGGGAAATCTGCCCCCATGATCCAATCACCTCCCACCAGGTCCATCCCCCAACACTGGGAATAACAATTCACCATGAGATTTGGGCAGGGACACAGAGCCAAACCATGTCATTCCACACCAGCCCCTCTCAAATCTCATGTCTTTCTCACATTTCAAAACACACAATCATGTCTTCCCAATAGTCTCCCAAAGTGTTAAGTCAATCCAGCATTAACTCAAATGTCTGGGTCCAAAGTCTCATCTGAGATATGGTTCAAGTTGTCTGGGTCCAAAGTCTCATCTGAGACATGCTTCAAGTTCCTTTCACTTATGACCCTGTAAAACCAAAAACAAATTAGTTACTTCCAAGACACAACAGAGGTACAGGCATTGAGTAAATGATCCCATTCCAAATGGGAGAAATTGGCCAAAACAAAGGGGCTACAGGTCCCATGTAAGTCCGAAACTCAGCAGGGCAGTCATTAAATCTTAAAGCTCCAAAATGATCTCACCTTTATCCCAGTTCCCAAGAAGTTCCACATCTCCATCTGAGACTACCTCAACCTGGACTTCACTGTCCGTATCACTATCAGTATTTTAAGCAAAGCCGTTCAACAAGTATCTAGGAAGTTCTGAATTTTCCCACATCTTTCTATCTTCTTCTGAGCCCTCCAAACTGTACCAACCTCTGTCCATTACCCAATTCCAAAGCTGCTTCCACATTTCTAGGTATCTTTATAGCAATGCCCCCACTTCTTTGGTACTAATTTTCTGTATTAGTTCATTCTCACACTACTATAAAGAACACCTAAGACTGGGTAATTTATGAAGAAAAGAGCTTTAATTGACTCACAGTTCCACAGGCTATCCAGGAAGCATGGTTGGGAGGCCTCAGGAAACTTACAGTCATGGTGGAAGGGTGAAGGGGAAGCAAGCACATCTTCACGTGGCGGCAGGAGAGAGAGAATGTGAAGGAGAAAGTCCCACACACTTTTAAACATCAGATCTCGTGAGATCTCATTATCACAGGAACAACAAGGGAGAAATCTTCCCTCACAATCCAATCACCCCATTCCCACCAGGAACCTCCCCCAACATTGGGAATTACAATTCAACATGAGATTTTGGGAACACAGAGCCAAATCATATCATTCCCCAAAAGAAAGCACCTAAAGGTTCAACCAGTTGATTCATCCACCTCCAAATCCAGCATCTCTGAAAGACGAATAATTCCCCGATAGGTTTTGGCTAAAGAGGTCAGTGACTGAAGGCTGGAGAGTAAGTCAAGTATCTAGCATGCCCAGCATGCTCATGTGAGGAAAACAGGATAATGACAATTCAAACTCCAGTTTGGGAAAGGAATGATGGACAACCACACATGTCAGTCACTGGAATAGAAATAGCAGGAACTCCTGCTATGGTTTGACTGTGCCCCCAAAATTCATGTGTTGGAAACTTAATCACCAACGTAGCAGTTATAGAAGATGAAGCTTTCTGAAAGGTGTTTAAGTCATGAAGCCTCTGCCTTCATGAATGGATTAGTGCTGCTATAAAAAGGGCTTGCAGGAGTAGGCTTGCTCTCTTCTGTTCTTCTGCCATGCAAGGACACAAAGTTCATCCCTTTTTGCACTTCTGGTTTCTATTATGTGACAGTGCAGCAAAATGGTTCTCACTAGATACCAAATGCCAGTACCTTGATCTTAGACTTCTCAGCCTCCAGAACTCCAGGTTTAACATCCTATTCTCTGTAAGCAACTTAAAGATTGACTTAGGAATTATCTGCCAAGTCTGTAATATTTTTGGCAATAAAGCTTCCTTTGAATTTAATAGGCTTCAGGGGCCAAGGCACACACTTCCCAGAGTCTGAGAGCCACCTCCCTGGGACCACTCCCACTGACAGCAACCCCATCCCCCAACCCCAGCATCGAGGCTGCAGTGTGTGTGCACATACACTGAAGACAGACTCTCCCAGTCCACCATCATGGCTGCCACCACCACCTGAATGTGCCACTAGGGAGCCTGGGAATTGCCCCACCCTGCCCACCACAGCCTGTGCCCATGCGCTCCACTAGAAGGCCAGATGACAGGCCCAGTTGGCCTAGCACCAGCCATCCCCACCTTTTGCCCAACCATGATGCCCAGAAGCCTGAGGATCATCATGTCCCACCCCCCCCCCAGAGTGCTGGCATCTATGCACTCCTCCCAGGGGCCAGAAGACAGGCCCATCCAGCCTGTTGCTACCGTCACCACCATCACCCACCCATATGCACCACATGGGAACCTTGGGACTGACCTGCACAGCCCATCACAGCCACTGCTAACAACAGCACATGCTGCTTTGGAGCCCAAGGATTATCCCACTGCCATTGCTCATCCCACACATCCTATCCAGAGGCCTAAGGAATAACCTACCTGCCCAGTCTAGCACTGCCATAGCCAACACCTGAGCAAGCCACCCAGAGGCCTAAGAATCAGCCCCCCGGACCTGCTAACACCAGTGTTAGCAGTGTTAACACCATGTACCAGTAACTCAAACCCAGAATTCTTTACTAGTTTTAATCTTGTGTTCTAGCACTAGTCCTGGTAATTTGTTTTCCAGCAGTTTCCCTTAGCGTTGGTGTTCTGTCCACCTCGGTAGCCCTCAGTTTCATGGCATTCCACTTTTGAATAATGCATACTTGTAAGCTGGGGTGACCAGGCTAGGAAATGATGATCCTTACTGAGACAGCCAGGTGTGAGCGGGTCCCTGCAGAAACTCCAACCAGCCAGACCACTGAGGAAGAGCCTCAGGAAGTTCACGCCCTCTGCAGGGGGGAGGAGCCTGGCCCCTCCTCTTCCTGTGTGGAACTTGGGGTTCAAGAAGCACTCTAGTGGAGGGCCTCTGACCTTGCCAGAGTCCCTGTTTCCCCACTTTTTCCCTTTTTACCCAATAAAACCCTGTTTTACTCACCCTTTAAGCCATCTGCGAGCCTAAGTCTTCATGGCCATGGGATGGACAAGAACCTCCCATCTTCAGCTGAACTAAGGAGAATCCTGCAACATTTTTGATGTGCAACGTGCGGGATCGAGAAGCAGTGACTGAAATGGGGACTCAAAACCTCTCACTATTGCTTCTAGGCCTTTTCATCCTTCGACTTCTGAGGGTAGGGGAAACCATGCCTCCACTCCCACCACCCCCGACCCCCGTCGCTCCTGGACCTTTTCATGGCCTTTTCCTTCCTTTCTCAGGACCCACCAGGGAGCTCACCATGGCTCCCCTCTCCCTGCTGGGGCTGGATGCATGGCCTAAGGGTCCTGCACAGCTGGCCGTCTGGTTCCCAGGAACATGCATCCTTCCCCTTCCCTGGCCAAGGGGTTTAACAATATCGGACAGTAATTAAGCTTAAACTTGTCTCCTGGCCAGGCGCAGTGGCTCACGCCTGTAATCCTAGCACTTTGGGAGGCCAAGGCGGGCGGATCATGAGGTCAGGAGATGGAGACCATCCTGGCTAACACGGGGAAACCGTCTCTACTAAAAATCCAAAAAAAAAAAAATTAGCCAGGTGGGGTGGCCGGCGCCTGTAGTCCCAGCTACTCGGGAGGCTGAGGCAGAATAGCATGAACCCAGGAGGCGGAGCTTGCAGTGAGCCGAGATCGCACCACTGCACTCCAGCCTGGGCGACAAGCGAGACTCCGTCTCAAAAAAAAAAGAGTAAGACATTCTTCCCCAGGCATTTTTAAACTTTTTCTTTTCTTTCCCCTTCTCTACCCAGTCAGCAAGTTAACTTTTAAAGTTTTTTTTTTCTTTTAGAAGATGTTTTACTAGGCTAGGAACCCCTCCACCTCCTCACCACCCCGGCCCCACAGCCCCTCAACTATCACTGTATTATCTGCAAAGTTTTAGCTGTGAAATCAAGCCTCCATCTCGTTTTCTGTCCTGAGGGCATAGCTGGTAACCACTCTCAGGTTCAATAGCTGCATGTTTTCCTACCCCTGTCTCTTAAAGGCCCCCAGCCAGTGACTGGGTTCTCTTATACCTGTGTGTACTGTGTATGATGTCTGTAAAAAGAGCTCTAATTAATTTGGCGTAAAGAAGGACAGCGCTTGGATCAAATACTTTCTTAAGGCAAGGTAAAAGCTGTAGTACCTTTCAGTTCAGGTGACTTTAACCTTTAGGGAATAAAAACAGCCCTAAAGACTATTGGTAAAATGCAGGTCAGATGCAAAGTTTGTTAAGTATTTCGAGGTTACAAACTGCTTTTTGGGTTTTGAGAACTATTTGACTTGCCAGCTTCACAATTGGTAAGGCCTGGGGACATATGGACCTAAGCAAGCCCTTGACTAAGAAGGCAAACCTTGGCTGCAGTTAGCACACAAAGCAACTTACCAAGTTTTACCTTAAAGTTAAAAATTAGGAGGGGTTACCATTATAACTTGTAATTGTGGACTACTGGAAATAGATTTAGAATCAAGGGGTGTAAAAACAATAAAATGTGGGGGTTTTTTGTTGTTGTTGTTGTTGTTGTTTTGGAAAAGATTATAAGGCATGGAAATGTAAACTTTGGCCTAGAGTTAAAGGATCGTTTTGAGTTAATAGGAAAAGCGGAAGGTTCAAAGAAGTGGTGGAAGAATTGTGGAAATTAATCAAGTGTTTTAAACCTCAAACATTTAACAGCCTTCCCAAAATCAAACTTCAATTTCAAAATTGTCTTCCCTGGCACCTAGCTTTTCAGATACTTAAGAGGGTGCCTGAAGTGTCTAGAAAAGAGAGGTAAACAGGATTATTTGACATGTTTAGGTACATGGGATCAATCTTCTTTAGTTTATATATTAGTGAATAATGCTAATATGTGGTCCAAAATTGTATGAGATTGCTAAAATTCGAATGTCTGAGTATATGCTATCAATTATAACTAAGATTGTTATGTTACATTATTGTAAACCACAGAAGATAACCAAACTTCTTTGTCATTTGTGTTTCTAACTGTAACTGCCCTGGACATTTCGCTATTCACAGACAGTTGTTGTCTTGTTTTAAGCCTTTTCAAAAGGTGGTTCATAATAAGCTGTAGGACTTTGACAGGTGCTTTCAAATACAGGCTTCTGATAATTGGCTATTGTGACTTTGGAATACAGGAAAATGTACAGTACTCATGAGGTGAAATGCTCACGAATATCAAGCAAAACAAGAGTTAACTAAATGGACTGAACTCAGGAAGCTGAAGCAACCTTTTTGACTTTTGCTTGGAATGTTGCTGATCCTTGTTTTGTTTTTCAGAGTCAAGGAAATTTATTTTGAGCTATTTACAGCCTTTAATAATTAAGCAAGGTATAATCCTATAATCAAAATTTGGAGCATGTTTGTTTCTCTCTGCCTGGTTCCTCCAGAACTTAGAACCTATCTGTGAGTATTCTTAACCTATGGCAATATAGGTGTTTGCATCAGTGCGATAAGAATTCATTTTTCTTTTGCAACAGGACAGAATTGGAGAAAATGGTTATTTTACCAAGGCTTTGACTGGAAGGGTATGCTTCCCTTTAAGGAGTTAACCTCAAATTGCAGAGCCAATAAAAGCCCCATGGGAAAACTGGCCTCATACCCTCATCTTCACAGTCCCTGTACAGGGTTCCTGACCTGTGGTCAGTAAAGAATGTCACTTTCTAACAGGTCTAGGAGCTCCAAGTTTATCTTGGGACCTTAAGAGGAGAGAATCACCCAACTCACAGGTATTTGAGGATACAAACCCATGGCTGGGCTGGGTTTTAAAAGATTTTTTCTAAGATTCCTTGGGGAACAGAGTTCCATCAAAGCCACTCTGAAGGCCTATGCAGAAATAATTATTCTTGCTGTACTTTATGCAAATAATCAGGCCAAGTATAAGACTGAAGTCTATTTTGGAAACCACTCAGTCCTATCATAATTTTTTTTTTAAACAAACATGAAGACCAAAGAGAGAGAAATCATGTTCCAGAGCTTATCAAACTTACTGTACATCTGTCATTAAATTCTAAACTCATTAGCTGTGTTTAAGTTTTTGCCTACATTTTAGACTAACCCTGCTTGTTCCTGTGAACCTACCGGCAATCTCTGGTTGCAGGTCAGAAAGAACAAGAGGGATGGATAATGTAAAAATATGGATCAATATTCTAGTTCCGAGCAATTATTCTGCAAATCCTGCCAGGTGGGAATAAATAGGATCACTTGGAGGTTCCTTTTTGGGAAAGTAAGACCAAGGGAACTAACCAAAGCCAAGCACCATACACCCAAATCCTAGCAAACATTAACTATAGCTACTAGTTATCTGGGTGTGTCACAAGACATCCTTTCCTCTCCCTTGTTGGAGGAGGACTCAGTTCCACAGTTTCACCTTGGCATTTGGCTTATGATAAGGAGCCCATACAACCCCTGCTGAGATATATTTTTTGTCCCAGACTTAATTCCAAGCTTCAGGTCAAAGCCCTAGAAAAGAAAACTGAATCTGAGGGATCCAGAGACAAATAACAAGAGAAGTTAAAAGGTACAGTGCAGGTGAGCATGGCTGATTCCTGCCGATTAAGCCAACCCCAAGCTTCCTGTTTCATGGATAAAGGCCACATTAACATCCATAGCATAAATGAGATCTAGGGAACTCCAAGGCTACTGACATGACAGTAGTAGGCTTAGGTGAGAGCGGATAATTCCTATTCTCTAGGTCTTCCCTGCTTCATGGGTACAAACCGTTTTGGCACTCATGGCGGGACCTGCCAAGGTTACTGGGACTCGGGAATGCAAGGATGGAACAGGGAAAGAGGATACTCTTCCCTCTCTCCCTCATGTACCCCAGGTATCTGCTAGGAAGAGAAGGGAATCAGGGATGCCTGCTCTCCTCTTTCTAGATGGGTAGCCATTCATCTTCAGTCTGTACCCCTTTCAATTGCATCCTGAACGCTTGAGACGCCTTTTAAAAAACACCTTCTTTTTCCTTTCTTCTCTTCAGTTCTCTCTTCGCTGATAGGTAATTGTGTTTCTGTACTATGGAACACTCCCCTCGGATGCATCCTCCAAGGAAGTTGAAAGACAGGAAATATTTATAACCCTGGAGCCAAATGAAAAAACAATTTCTGTGCTAATCAGATTGACACAAGGTCTCAAGAAAGACGATTTAATTATGTTCTATTCATAAGACCGTGTTGTATTTTCCTGCAGCTCAAAGCAAAAAGATAAGAACTCTTGCTAGCTTCATTCCAGAACCATTGTTTACCCATCTAATATATAAGATCTGATATTTGTATAAATGTCAGAATTTGTAAAACATAATTTAGATAATTGTGGAAAATCAAAATGTGGCTTGTGCAGAGGATAGTATATTCATTTTCTATTGCTGTGTAGCAAATTACTACAGATTTAGCAACTTAAAACATCATCCATTTATTATTTCACAATTTCTATATGTCAGGAGTCCAGGCATAGCTTAACTAGTCTTCTGCTTAGGGACAGAAGGCTGCACCCAGTGTGTTAGCCCGGCTGCCTCCTCATCTAGAGGCTTGAGTGGGAAAGAATCTGCTTCCAAACTCATTCTTGTTGCTGGCAGAACTCATTTCCTTGGACCTTATGACTGAAGTTCCAGGGTATTTGTGTGCTATCTGCTGGAGGCCACCATCAGATCCTAGAGGTCCCCTGCAGTTCCTAGAGACTACCTACAGTTCTTTTCTTCTATGACATGGCCACTTACTTCATCAATCCAGCAATAAGAATGTCTCTAACACCTTTGTCATATTCTGTTGGCTAAAAGCAAGTCACATGTTCTGCCCACACATAAGAGAAGTGCACATTAGATTGAAAGACCGGACTGTCAGGAGGTAGGAAAACCGGGCTTGAATCACAGACTTTCTAGCTGTATGTTCTTGGGCAAGTAGCTGAACTTCTAACCTCAGTTTACCTATGTATGAAATGGGCTAATTGTCATATTTTAATTAGTATGTTTTCAACTGCAGGCAAATGACCAATTAAACACAATAATGAGAAATTCATTTTCTTTCTTTTTTTTTTTTTTTTTTTTTGAGGTGGAGTCTCACTCTGTCACCCAGGCTGGAGTGCAGTGGTGCGATCTCAGCTCTGCTCCTAGTTTCAAGCGATTCTCCTGCCTCAGCTTCCCGAGTAGCTGCGACTACAGGTACCCACCACTACACCTGGCTGATTTTTGTACTTTTAGTACAGACGGGGTTTCACCATATTGGCCAGGCTTGTCTCGAACTCCTGACCTCGGGTGATCCACCTGCCTCGGCCTCCCAAAGTGTTGGGATTACAGGTGTGAGCCACCATGCCCGCTGAGAACTTTATTTTCTTACAGCAAGAAGTCTGGAGATAGGAGAGTTTCAGGGACAGTTAATCCAAACCTTCAATGTCTTTAAAAACAATTTTACTGTTGTTTTGTTTTAATTCTGCTCACCTCAAGGTGCTGAATTTTGTTCTCCACTTTGTGCCTTCATAGTTGCAAGATGGGATGGATACAGCAGTTCTCAGCATTATACTTTCAAGTAAACAACATTCAAAGACAGCAAAAGGGAACAGTGGCACAGAAAAAGTATTTGCTCTCTCTCTCTTTTTTTTTTTTTTTTTTTTTGGCTGAGGTTTAAATTTTTTTAAAAGAGTTTTAGGTTTACAGAAGAATTGAACAAAAAATACAGAGAATTCCCATTCACTTCCTTCTTTCCCGTATCCATTCCCCTATTATTAATATCTCGCCTTGGTGTGATACATCTGTTACAGTTGATGAACTAATATTGATACACTATTATTAGTTAAACTCCACAGTTTACATTAGGGTTCACATTTTGGTTTGTACAGTTCTGTGGTTTTGACTAATGTATAATGGCATCTATCCATCATTACTGTATCATAGAGAATAGCTTCACTGCCCTAAAAATTCTTTGTACTCTACAAGTTTACCCTTTTTCTGTCTTTGCTAGCCCCCGGCAACCACCGATCTTTCATAGTTTTGACTTTTCCAGAATGTTATATACTTAGAATAACATAGTATGTGGCTTTTCAGATTGGCTTCTTCCACTTAGCAATATGCATTTAAGATTCCTCCATATCTTTTCATGGCATCACAGCTCATTTTTAAATTACTAAATAATATTTCGTTGCATGCTGTACTGTAGTTTGTTTATCCATTCATATATATTAGGGATATTCTGGTTGTTTCTAAATTTGGCAATTCTGAATAAAGCTGCTATAAATATTTGTGTTAAGGTTTTTGTGTAGGCCTAAGTTTTCAACTCATGTGGGTAAATACCTAGGAGTGTGATTGCTGGGTCATATGTTAAAACTATGTTAGCTATGTAAGAAACTGCTAAATTGTCTTCCAAAGTACCTGCACTATTTTGCATTGTCACCAACAGTGAAGAAGAGTTCCTGTGGCTCCACATCTTCACCAGCATTTGGTGTTGTCAGTGTTTTGGATTTCAGCCATCCTAATAGGTATATAGTGATACCTTATTCTTTTAATTTGCAATTCCCTAGTGACATATGAGGTTGTGGTTGGAGCCTGGGGTTTCTGAAACTATGATTATGGAAAGTGGAGTTATTGGTGATAAGGTAAAGGAAATGCCAACGAAAGTAGGTGGCTGTCATGGGGTGGGGGAAATCTTACTGGAGGAGAGGAGGCTTAAGAATTGAGAGGCAAACAAAGACCAATTAAAAGTAAGAAACAGGCTGGGCAACTGTAATCCTAGCACTTTTGGAGGCTAAGGCTGGCAGATCATGAGGTCAGGAATTCGAGACCAGCCAGACCAACATGGTGAAACCCTGTCTCTACTAAAAATACGAAAATTAGCTGAGTGTGATGGCGTGTGCCTGTAATCCCAGCTACTCAGGAGGCTGAGGCAGGAGAATCTCTTGAACCTGGCAGTCGGAGGTTGCAGTGAGCCGAGATCGCGCCACTGCACTCCAGCCTGGGCAACGGAGTGAGACTCCATCTCAACAACGACAACAAAAAGTAAGAAACAGTGAGAAATTTATTTTCTTAATAAAGTTCAGATTATCAAAGAACAAAATTTCCACCAATTGAGTTTCAAAGATCTAGCTGGCTTTTATTAGACCTCATCTCTACAAAAGAAAAAAAAAATCCAAAAATTAGCCAGGCATGGTGGTGTATGCCTACAGTCCCAGCTACTTGGAAGACTAAGGTGGGAGGATGGCTTGAGCCTGGGAGGCAGAGGTTGCAGACAGCTGAGATCATGCCATTGCACTCTAGCCTGGGCTATAAAGCCAGATCTTGTCTCACAAAAACAAAAATGTAAAACTTTGTTGCATCAAAAGATACTATCATGAAAGTGAAGAGACAGACCACAGAATGGGAGAAAATATTTAAAAATCATATATCTGATAAAAGTCTAGTATTGGGAATATATAAGGCACTCTTACAATTCAGTAACAAAAAGACAACCCAATATTTTAAATGGGCAAAGGACTTGAATAGGTATTTTTCAAAAGAAGATATACAAACAGTCAACAAGCACATAAAAAGATGCTCAATATCATTAGTCATTAGGAAAATGCAAATCAAAATCATAATTAA
Source organism: Macaca thibetana thibetana (assembly GCF_024542745.1). Taxonomy (NCBI): domain Eukaryota; kingdom Metazoa; phylum Chordata; class Mammalia; order Primates; family Cercopithecidae; genus Macaca; species Macaca thibetana. The sequence continues at coordinate 29,810,012 of NC_065595.1, read as the reverse complement.
ATACCACCTCATACTGACTAGAATGGACATAATTTTTTTAATGGAACATACATGTTTGTGAGGACATGGAGAAGTTGGAACACTTGTACATTGCTGGCAGGAATGAAAAATGGTGAACCACTGTGGAAAACAGTTTGGTGGTTAAACATAGACTTACAATTTGACCTGGCAATTCCACTCCTAGATATACACCCAAAAGACTTGAAAGCAGGGATTCAAACAGATACATGTATACTTATGTTCATAGCAGCTTTATCACAGCAGCCAAAAGTGAAAACGATCTAACTAGTGTTCATCAACAGGCGGATGGAGACAAAACGTGGTAAATCCATGCATGGAAATATTCTCTAGCATAAAAAGGAATGAAGTACTGATGCATGCTACAGTGTGGATGAACCTTAAAAACATGTTCAGCAGAAGAAGTCAGACACAAAGGCCATATATTGTATGACTCCATTTATAAGAAATGTCCAGGACAGGGGAACCCATACAGACAGAAAGCAGATTAGTGGTTGCTAGGGACTAGGGGGAAGGGGAAATGGCGAGTGACTGAATAAAGGATACAGAATTTCCTTTTGAAGTGATAAAAATGTTCCTGAACTAGATAGTAGTAAAGGCTGCACTAAATTATGAATGTACTAATGTCATTGAATTGTATACTTTTTTTTTTAGACAGTCTTGCTCTTTTGCCCAGGCTGGAGTGCAGTGGCATGATCTCAGCTCACTTGCAACCTCTGCCTCCCAGGTTCAAGCAATTCTTGTAGCTGGGATCACAGGTGTGTGCCACCATGCCTGGCTAATTTTTATAGTTTTAGTAGGGACAAGGTTTCACCATATTGGTCAGGCTGGTCTCAAACTCCTAACCTCAAGTGATCCGCCCACCTTGGTCTCCCAAAGTGCTGGGATTACAGGTATGAGCCTGCAATCAGTGTACCTGAATTGTACACTAGCCTGAATTGTTGCTTTTAAATGGTTACATGATTAATTGTTGCTTTTAAATGGTTACATGATTAATTTTATATTATGTGAATTTCACACACCCCTCTTACACACACACACACACACACACACACACACACACAGAAGGGGCATGGCATGATTCTGAAACAGTGGGGGGAAATTAGCCAGCCCAAGAAAGCAGGGAGAGGTGCTTTCCTTGGAGTAGCCCAAGCCAAGGTGAGTGGACTGGCCTGGGGCACCTCAGCAGTGGAAAGATACACCTGTGGCCAGAGATACAAGAGGGCAGAGGCTACTGCTCCCATATGACAAGGCAGTGTAATCCTTAGGCGATTAGCACAAAGCACATCAAAAAGCTTCCACAAATACCCATTTAAAGGCTGGAGATATGAATGAAAAGAAATTGCATGCCTTTGCTATGAAGAGTGGTTCTCTCTCCTTCCTCTGCAACAGAACAAAGCCTTCTTTGCTGTGAGAATTCCAAGTGTGGTCTGGAAAGTCTAAACCTGTCTGTTGAAAGAATGGTTCTTAGAGGGTGAAAAGAAGGGATATTGTCGCCCTCCTCTGGTCACTGAGCAGCTTTGGTGTCCCCCTTCTGACTGACACAGCCACCACTGCTGTGAGTGCAGAACCCAGGGCTGGAGATGTTTGGCAGCCGAGGTACCAGGGCTGTGAAGGCAGCTGGCCCTCCACTCCCACCTCACCCTTCTACAAATGCTTTCTCAGTTACTCAGGAGGTTGAGGCAGGAAGGTGACTTGAGCCCAGGGGGTGGAGGCTATAGTGAGCCATAATAAAACCACTGCACTCCAACCTGGGTAACAGAATGAGATTCTGTCTCAAATTAATTAATGATACAAATAAATTTTTTAAAATTAAAAAGGCAGCATGTAGACCAGGCATGGTGGCTCACACCTGTAATCCCAGCACTTTGGGAGGTCAAGGCAGTGGATCACTTGAGGTCAGGATTTCAAGACCAGCCTGGCTAACATGGTGAAACCTTGTCTCCACTAAAAATACAAAAATTAGCTGGGCATGGTGGTGCACACCTACTTGGGAGGCTGAAGCAGGAGAATCACTTGAACCTGGGAGGCAAAGGTTGCAGTGAGCTGAGATCATGCGATTACACTTCAGCCTGGGTGACAGAATGAGACTCCATCAAAAAAAAAAAAAAAAAGCATATATTCCAATGTGCTTATAAGTGCATAGAATATGTCTGGAACGATAATGAAGAAACTAGGTAATGTGAAACTGGGTAATATGATTTTTCTGGGGAGAACTAAGGGACTAGGAAGACAAAGGCACACTTTAGTCAACACCCCCTTTTTGATTGTGGTAAAATATACATAATATAAAATTTACCATTTTAACTGTTTTTAAGCATACGGTTCAGCGGCATTGAGGACTGATATGGTTTGGGTGTGTGTCCCCGCGCAAATCTTGCATAATCCCCAATGTTGGAGGTGGGGCCTGGTGGGAGGTGATTGAATCACGGGGGCAGATTTCTTCTTTAGTGCTGTTCTTGTGATAGTGAGTGACTTATTGCGAGATCTGGTTATTTAAAAGTGTGTAGCACACCCCCCGCCCGCCAATACCCGACTCTCTTTTCCTCCTGCCCTAGCCTTGTAATACGGGCCTGATTCCCCATCACCTTCTGCCGTGATAGGAAGTTTCCTGAGGCCTCCCCAGCCATGCTTCCTGTAGAGCCTGTGGAACTATGAGCCAATTAAACCTCTTTTCTTCATAAATTACCCAGACAGGTATTTCTTTATAGCAGTGTGAGAACAAACTGACACAAGAACATTCACATTGCTGTGTAAATATCACCACCCAGCTCCAGACTGTTTCATCTTCCCAAAGTGAAGCTCTGTACCTATTAAACAAGAACTCCCCATCCCCGCTCCCCCCAGCCCTGGAAACCACCATTCTATTTTCCATCTCTATGAATTTGACTACTCTAGGAATCTCGTTTAAGTGGCGTCATACGGTATTTGTCCTTTAGTTTCTGTTTTATTGTTTTTAGCATAATGTCTTCATCAATACACTTTGATAGATTTTTAAAGTTCTTGGGGAGCTTTTCTAAAAATATTGATACCCAGATCTTACGTCTAGAAAGTCTGATTTTTTGTTTGTTTTTGTTGTTGTTGTTGTTTTTGAGACGGAGTCTCACTCTGTCACCCAGGCTGGAGTACAGTGGCGCAGTCTCGGCTCACTGCAACCTTCACCTCCCGGGTTCAAGCAATTCTCCTGTCTCAGCCTCCTGAGTAGCTGGGACTACAGGCACACGCCGCCACACTCAGCTAATTTTTTGTATTTTAGTAGAGACGGGGTTTCGCCGTGTTTCCCAGGCTGGTCACGAACTCCTGAGCTCAGGCAATCTGCCCTCCTTGGCCTCCCAAAGTGCTGGGATTACAGGCGTGAACCACTGCGCCTGGCCGAAAGTCTGATTTTATAAGTCTGCGGGGCAGCTTGGGCATGTGGATTTTTAGGTGATTCTAAGGTTTAGCCTGGGCTATGAACCGCCGCTCACTCCCAAACCAGGCTGTGCACCAAACTCACCAAGCGCTTTTCAAAGCTCACCCTCACAGACTCCCTTGTCCTACCTCTGACCTACTCATTCAGAATTTTCAGGAATGTGCAGTTTTAACCACCACTCTGAGGGATTCCTAAGCAACCAGCCTGGCCTGCGCTGCAGAGAAGCCCCCAGGAAGCCGTGTCCTGGATAAAGCTCTGGCTTTGGATACACTGTAAGTGCAGCCTTTCACTCAGCTGCAGTGATTGATACACATGGAGCCCTGTCCCCACCAAGTACTGAGGAAACAGAATAAAAAATAATTGCTAATCAAAAGTGAAGTTCCTAATTTTAAAAATAGTAATAGGCCTGATGCGATGCCTCACGCCTATAATCCCAGCATTTTGGAAGGCCAAGATGAGTGGATCACTGAAGGTCGGGAGCTCCAGACCAGCCTGGCCAACGTTATGAAACCTGGTCTTTACTAAAAATACAAGAATTAGCTGGGCGTAGTGGCAGGAGCCTGTAATCCCAGCTACTCAGGAGGCTGAGACAGGAGAACCACTTGAACCCAGGAGACGGAGGTTGCAGTGAGCCGAGATCACACCATTGCTCTCCCGCCTGGGCGACAGAGCAAGATTTCATCTCAAAAATAAAAATAAAAGTAGTAATAACGACTATTTTCACACTCACCTGTGATAGTCTTGGTTCTAGAATGATTCTACTTAGGGAGGGAGGTACAGGAAGGGACAGTTTGTTTCTGGTAACCTCACATTGAATGAGTGGGCAGAAGCAGACCCAGTAAGGACCTTACCCTCAACCGTACAGGCCTAGTGGGCTCCATACAGCAGCTGAGGGCTAGGAGAGGCATGTAAGTGCATTGCCGAAAACACTCAGCTGTACGTTCTCTCCCCATTCCTGCACCCATCAGTCATCCTAGAGACAGCTGCTGCTCCACGGGCAGCTGAGGGAAGAAGAAAGAGGGGCGTTCCATTCTGCAGCTTCCCCACCAGTCCCCTCCCGTTCAACAACCCTGCCCGTTCCCACACACACCATTCGGTAACTTCTTGGTTTCTAGTCCCAGCTCTGCCACTGGCCTTGTTCCAGTTTGCCCAGGACTGTCCCAGTTTGCCCAGGACTGTCCCAGTTTATTACTAAAAGTCCTGTGACCCAGGAAAACCCTCAGTCCTGGGCAAACTAGGGTGATGGGTCCCTCAGCCTGGAGGGGAACGTGGTTAAGTGTTCAACTTTGTGAGAGGTGACACAATAATGCATGCCGAGTCGCGGGGTTGGGGGGGGCCTTTGAATAGATTCAGCTCCTTCATTTTAAGATCCGCAAAATGAAGCCCAGGGAAGAAGAGCAACCTGCACAAAGTCACAGAGCTGGTGGCAGGGCACAGTGCCACAGCCTGGTTCTATCCCCACAGGTGCCAAAATGACTTAGCCGATATTTTCCCAGGGGCAGAGGGACAGATTAGTTGAGCTTTCAGGCGTTTTCTTGCACTACCAGCCCCGGCCCCCAGTTGATGAGGCCCACCATGCGACAGGGCTATGACTGTCCCATCCAGGGGCAGGAATTTCTGCCTCTGCCAATGATTTAGCTTTCTCTTTTACCTCCTTCCTCCTTGCTGAGCCCACACCTCACGTTACAGAAAGGAGACTACTGCAGTAGCTCTTGCCCACCAAATCCCCATCAGAGCCACCCTCATTCTTGGAGGGAGCCAGTAAGCATCGTAAAAAAGCATTATGAAAATGTGATTTCTCAGGATCCCTGCTCAAAATCTCTCCCCACCTGCCTGGCTATTTATTATTTATTTATTTATTTATTTATTTATTTTGAGGTGGAGTCTCCCTCTGTCACCTAGGCTGGAGTGCAATGGCACGATCTCTGCTCACTGCAACCTCCACATCCCAGGTTCGAAAGGTTCTCGTGCCTCAGCCTCCGGAGTAGCTTGCCTGGCTTTTCAAACATACACTAGGGCAGCACTATATGAAAAGGAATATAATGCAAGCCACAAACACAATTTAAAATTTTCTAGAAGCCACATTAAGAAACACTAAAAAGAAACAGATGAAATTAACTTTGAATGTCTTTTATTTAACCTGATATATGTAAAACACTGTCATCTCAAAATGTAATCAATGTAAAACATTATTAATAAGATATTTTTACATTCTTTTTTTGATACTAGGTGTCCAAAAACCAGTGTGTATTTCCTTTTTGAGACGGAGTCTCGCTCTTGTCGCCCAGGCCAGAGTATAGTAGTGCGCTCTCAGCTCACTTTCACCTCAAGTGATTCTTCTGTCTCAGCCTCCCAAGTAGTTGGGATAACATGCCCAGCTAATTTTTTTTTTTTTTTTTTTTTTTTTTTTTTGTATTTTTAGTAGAGACAAGATTTCACTCTATTGGCCAGGCTGGTCTCAAACTCCTGATCTCAGGTGATCCACCTGCCTTGGTCTCCCAAAGTGCTGGGATTACAGACATGAGCCACCATACCCAGTCTTCCAGTGTGTATTTCATATGCTTACAGTGCTTCTTAATTTAGACTAGCCATCTTTAAATTACTCAGCAGTCACATGTGGCTGGAGACTACCATATTGGACAGCATACACTAGAGGCCCAGGAAACTATGCAAATATCCCCTGGAAGGATCCTGCACCATCACTGCACACACACACACATACATATTCTAGAGACGGAGTCTTTTCTGTCTTCCAGGCTGGAATGCAGTGGTGCTATCATGGTTCACTGCAGCCTTGACCTCCTGGGCTCGAGTGATCCTCCTACCTCAGCCTCCCAAGTAGTTTGAACCATAGGCATATGCCACTGGGCCTGGCTAATTTTATATATTTATATTTATATTTATTAATATATATTTTTATATATTAACATATAATATATATTAATTATATATATATATATTTAGACATGGGGTCTCACTGTGTTGCCCAGGCTGGTCTTGAACTCTTGGCCTCAAGAAATCCTCCTGCCTCAGCCTCCCAAAGTGCTGGGATTACAGGTATGAGCCACCACGCCCAGCTTCACTGCTCACATATAATGATCCAACAACTCTGTCTCCTTGGAGGTCAGGGTGAACAGGGCCCTCAGAAAATAGGATGTGGAATTATTGGTTATTGACTACAGCAGAGAAAAGTCAAGGCCAGGCCAAAAAGAGCAGGTTCACAGAGGGCTGCTGCCACCCTCGACTCTGGGCAAGAGTCCCCCACTCTGGGAGCTCTCCGCCTGCTCCATGGTATAAGGCAGCAGGCTAAGGGACTGCAAGAGGTACATGCGGGGCTGAGGGCCTCTGGTGAAAGGGAGTTTCAGAAGGGGGAAATGAGGCCGGGCGCGGTGGCTCAAGCCTGTAATCCCAGCACTTTGGGAGGCCGAGGCGGGCGGATCACAAGGTCAGGAGATCGAGACCACAGTGAAACCCCGTCTCTACTAAAAATACAAAAAATTAGCCGGGCGCGGTGGCGGGCGCCTGTAGTCCCAGCTACTCAGGAGGCTGAGGCAGGAGAATGGCGGGAACCCGGGAGGCGGAGCTTGCAGTGAGCCGAGATGGCGCCACTGCACTCCAGCCTGGGCAACAGCGTGAGACTCCGTCTCAAAAAAAAAAAAAAAAAAAAAAAAAAAAAAAAAGAAGGGGGAAATGAGAAGGGGAGTCGCAGGGCTCTACCGAGAAACAAAGGGTGCCACACGCATGCGCCATCCCCATGAAGCAGAGGCCTCCTCTGGCTGACGTCCCTGTCAGCCATAATCACAGCTAGAGCACCTGTCTCCCAAGGAACATTCCACAGCAGCTGAAGAGAGATGTTAGCTCATGCCGGGCCAACAGTGCAAGCGGAATCTTTCAGACAGTCCCAGGCAAAGATCAGCAGTTCTTAATATAGAATGCCTCCTCATGTAGATCAAAAGAATGCAAAGGTCCTGGTGAGTCTCCAAGGCACTGAGTTCTTAAGAATGTAATTATGGATTGGAAGAAGCTAAGTCCCTAGAGTCCAAAAGTTAGTTGTCAAATTGTAAGTGCCGAGAGAGAGAGAGAGAGAAGAAAGAAAGGAATCCTGGCTAGATTGGACTATTTGTCATGGTGGGATGGAAGTGGTTTAATAGCTGCTTTGCTGGATTTTCTAGCACTCCTTGAAATACAGGTTCCTTGATAAGTAGTGTGTATTTGGAAGACTTTCTGTTTCTGCAAAAGCGTTACTCAAACCCTGTACACACACACACACACACACACACACACACACATATAAATATGTACTCCCCAAATTTTTGGAATCAGTGACACCTAACAGTGTTGAAGACATAAGCCAAAGAAATATGCTTAAATTTGGTAATAAATGAGTCTCATGGCAGGAGGGAGATGTACAACAATCCTAATTGACTATGTAAATACAACTCATGCTGTTAAATTGTTCTAGAGAGGGCACAACAGCATGAGGTACTTGCAGTTCTTCCAGCAGCCTTCAAACCTGCTGTAACAGGCTATGAGCAGATAATACCCCAGCGGCAGAGCATGAAGACTTAGCTGAATAGTACATGTTCACCTAACAGAGCTTACCCCAAGTGAAAGGGCTTTATTAAAAAGAGCAAGGGATGTGCTCGATAGGCTCTGGGGGTGGCTATGTTCACAGTAGGGAAGGAGGGGTTATGTTTTGAGATGAGAAATGGTTTCCACCCCCTCACCACACACACCCTGCATGAAATCCCATCCTATCCAAACCCTCCATTGGGAGAAACCAGCTGAGATATCTTGCCCACTGTCTCTTTCTGCAAGACTCCACATGTCACAGAGGCTGGATTTACTCCACTCAGTGGAGCCAGGGCAGGACCAGAAGTGGGGAAAGCAGAGGAGTGAACTAGAGACTAGGCAATGGCTTTGCCTGTCTGTTTGTTGCTTATTTTTAATGATTTGTTTAAAGCCCATCCATGAAAATTACTGACAGTATTTCTTCAGTTAAGAAATCATCATGAACTGCTCTCTTATCTAAAGAACTTTGAAAGTAGAAGCTCTAAAGTTCAACTTTCTGCCACAGGCTGCCTGCCATTGGCCACACCACAGGCTCCCGCTCCAGAAACACACAGAAGCAGAGAGGGCAAGATTTGAACACCCCTTAGAGATGGATGAACCAACCCCACCAGCTCAAACTTCTCCCCATCCTATAGCCAGCTGGGGGCAGTCACACAGACAGTTGGAGACAGTCTTGCATCAATGCTGGGGAAACCGGAAGTTATAGGTTTTAATTTCTTAGGCAGACCTCATTTGTTCACATCTAAGTCTCCATCTTATTTAATGAAAAGCCTTGGGAAATCCAAAATGGGAGGCCAGCCCTTACTTTTCTTGGGAAAGGTAAGAGTGAGCAGGTTAATTGTCAAGTCCTGGAATAATCACAGATCCAGGTAGGGCAAAGGTCTGTTAAGATTAAACAGATTTAACTATGCAAATTCCATTACCTTCATAATAAAACCCTCTCTTTGTTTCCTGATAGTTAGTCGGAGGACACCAGACATAAATATAAATCATTTAACCATGTAAATAAGCAAACTGTGTTTACTGTAGGAAATTGTGTTTGTTCCCTTAAGTCATAAAATTTTTATTCAGGAAATTGAATTTGTTCCCTTAAGTTGTAAAATAAGCTCACTAGCTTTGAATTAATTTAATCCACCAGTCCACACAGTGTGTAGATCTTACTCATCAGAAAATCTCACATTCCTAGACTTCCTCTTCTCAGGTTTATTGGGAGCTAGTAAATCAACTGTCACTCTAGTAGATTTAAATCCAAACATATAAAATTTTCATTTTTCCCTAATGGAGTTTAATTAGTTTTTGACTTAAACTTTTTTTTTTTCTTTTTGAGACGGAGTCTCGCTCTGTCACCAGGCTGGAGTGCAGTGGTACAATCTCAGCTCACTGCAAGCTCCGCCTCCTGGGTTCACACCATTCTCCTGCCTCAGCCCCCTGAGTAGCTGGGACTACAGGCTTGCGCCACCACTCCCAGCTAACTTTTCTATTTTTAGTAGAGACGGGGTTTCACCATGTTGGCCAGGATGGTCTCCATCTCTTGACCTCGTGATCCACCCGCCTCGGCCTCCCAAAGTGCTGGGATTACAAGGCATGAGCCACCACACCCAGGCTACTTCAACTTGATCTTACTATTAGAGTAACTTAAAGGAAAAGAGTCAGGTTTTCCACAATTTCTGAATGTTATTCTTTCTATCATACCAAAAAAGTTTGGATGTAACTAAATTGTACAAAATAGATAGGTGTTAAACTTGTAAACTGAATCCTATTTGACATGTAATGGGTACTTAGTATCTGGAACAAACAACCTTATGTAAAATAATGTATCTACCTAATTTTATTGAGTTTATATTTTTAAGATATTTATGTGTAGTGATTACTTGGTGCTTTTATTTTTTATTTATTTTTATTTATACTATTTATTTATTTATATTATTTTATTATTATTATTTATTTTAAATTAAAATCTGTGGCACCTGGCCATAAGTAGGCTGGGCACAGTGGCTCACACCTGTAATTCCAGTACTTTGGGAGGCCGAGGTGGGCAGATAGCTTGAGGTCAGGAGTTCAAGACCAGCCTGATCGACACCCCGTCTCTACTAAAAATGTAAAAATTAACGGGCATGGTGGCTTGTGCCTGTAATCCCAGCCACTTGGGAGGCTGAGGAAGGAGAACTGCTTGGACCGAGGAGGCGGAATTTGCAGTGAGCAGAGATGGCGCCACTGAACTCCAGCCTGGGCAACAGAGCAAGACTCTGTCTCAAATAAATAAATAAATTGAGATCTGTGTTAACATCTTATTTCATTCTCTCCACCCTTCACCTTGTATAAATAGGCTCCAATCATGAGTGGCAATCATGCAAATAGGAACACTCCATTTGGGAGTAATGTTCCACAATTTACACAGACTGTCTCATCCGATCATCAGAGTCTGTTGTGCTATGGGTTTTACCTCCACTTGACAAGTGAAGACCCTGAGGCTCTGAGAGGTTATGTGACTTGCTCAAGATAAGCAGCTAGTAAATGATAGAGTCAGAGTGTAAAGCCAGGTCTTCTGATACCAAATGTAGTGTCCTTTCGGCCGCCACGATGTCACATTTGAGATTGAGCTTCTCTCCTCTTCCAGCGTCTGGTCGTATCTTCTGATGCAGTCAGGCCGGCATGTTGAAAAGCTTTGGATTTCTGATCGCATTTTTGCTGTGGCAAAGGCATGTGCCTCCAGCAGTGTCGCTTAGGAAATGACATTTTTAACTCTCTGATCCGCATTTCTGAAAAACATTTTCTTCTTGCAGGGAGACATTTGGGCCATTACCTAGTTAACATTTGCAAACTGCTATAGGAAATTCATCTGCTTGAAAGGAACATGATTAATAGCATCACCCTCAGAAACAGAAGGTGAGGTGTTAATTATTAACAAGAGCTTGCTTAAAAGATACAATACGGAATTCTTAACAGAGCTGTTGGGAATATTAGGATGGAATGAACAGGATCTATTGAAACCACCTCAAGAGTGTAAAAAGGCACTGCTCCCGCTCTGAGCAATCACACACCCGAAAGGGTGGAGTGGGAAAGAACCACTTGCTATTCTCATTGCTATGATTCTTATCTTTATAAAAATTCCAAAACCTATCAGGTGACAGATTCCTACTTGGTCAAAAAGCCAGCATTTGCCACTCAATGAATTCAACCAATCTTTACTGAACACCCATGTCAGGCAAGACTCGAAGCCACATTCTTGGAGAACTAATAAAGGATACGGAGGCTATCTCCAGGACTGGTGGATCAGGGTAACGCTCAAATACCAATGGACCTGTCTGAAGACCTGGGCAGCTTCAAGAAGAGCAGAAATACTATCTGGAGAGTGTGTTAGGAGTGAGGAACAAAATAATTAACATTTCCTGAGCACCTTCTATGTACCGAGAGTGCTCAGTGTGACTTAATTCAATCTTTGCAGCCCAGCAATTCTATGCATTGGGTTATCGTCTCCATTTCACAGATCAGCACACTGAGGCTTGATGCGCTGATTTGCTCACACCTGGCTAAATGGTAGAGCCAGGCTGCATCCTCCTAGCAGCTCTGCTCTACCTCTGAAGAAAATGGCATTTGGAATCAGGCCAGGGAATGGCTGATAGAAACAAGGAACTGGAAAGTATTCCAGACAGTAGGAAATGAGGGAGCATCATGGGAAATTCTAGGTTGGTGTTTATTATAAGGAATCTTAGAAGTCTGGCTTGGGAGTCTGTGCTTAACTTGGTAAATAGTAGGTGTCTTTGCATATCAAATCATCTCTCCTCAGTAAATTAGGATGTGTTGGATTTATCTAGAACCCAGGGTTTTTCTGAAACCATTTAACATGTAAATAAAGGAACAAAAGATTTACTCTACTGTGGTCAGACAGAATTAATGTAAGTTCAGTAACATAAATAAAATGATAATCATAAGTCACTTTATTTGTCATCAAGTTATATTATCAACAGGTTATTGTCATCAACAGATTAAAACAAAATGTCTCAAAAGGACAAAGGCAAACACATACTACCGAGGGTAAACAATGACCATCCCAGGCTTTCCAAGCATGTATATCACTTACACTCATGGACTTTTTTTCATTTTAAAAGGGCACTTTTGCATGTGTTTTATAACTATAAAAGTAATGTATGCTAATTGCAGCAAACTTAGAAAATGCAGAAACGCACAAATATCTGTCTTCCATACAACACTAACTGCTACCTACCCTACATAGCTGTTGTTTCTCACTTTGCAAACACTCCAGTGCTTTTTTATAACGTGTAAAGCGTTCCCCCAATTAAGTAGTCTATTGACTGGAAGTTCACAGGCTTCTGCTCTCATTGATTAGCAGAATTGGTCACACCTGTTAGATTCCCAGCCACCTCCTTTGTCATTTTCTCTCCTCTCTCTCCACCACTTCCCTCTCCCCTTTAAGAAAGACCTATCTCAGCCTGATGCAGTGGCTCATGCCTGTAATTTCAGCACTTTGGGAAACCAAGGTGGGCAGATCACTTGAGGTCAGGAGTTCGAGACCAGCCTAGCCAACATAGTGAAACCCCATCTCTACTAAAAATACAAAAATTAGCTGGGCATGGTGGCAGGCACCTGCAATCCTAGCTACTCAGGAGCCTGAGACAGGAGAATCGCTTGAACCTGGGAGGTGGAGGTTGCAGTGAGCCAAGATCGTGCCATTGCACTCCAGCCTGGGTGACAGAGCGTTGCTCCATCTCAAAAATAAAAATAAAGAAAGAAAGACCCATCTCATGAGTGCCAGAGACACAGGGGACCAAGCATAGGTCTACCCTGAGCACTTAACATGGGGGGCGGGGCACTTGAACATTCCTTTTTTCTGTCTTTCATTCAACTGCTCAATAAGGTTCAAAATTAATATTCAAAATTAAGAAATGTCAAAACATTACCTTTGGGTTGGCATTCAAATAAACACGGGGAAGGGGAAACTTGAAATGCACAAGCATAAAAGTAACCTGTACATTGGTTATAAGGAATGAAATCGATGACTCTCACTTGTCAAAATGGGCTCCTCCCAGGAAGGAGTGACAGCTTCAGATGACTTTCTGACATTTTCCCCTTATCAACATTCATTTACAGAGTACTTCTGCAGTCACCAGGGAGATACAAATGATGTCCAAGATAGAGCCCTGCCTTCTTCCATAGTTTCAATCTTAACAGGAAAAAAAAAAAAAAAAAAAAAAAAAAAACCATAAAAAGACATATAGGGAAAAAAAAAAAAAAAAAACCTTTCAGATAAGATGTAAGTGGTATAATATCGCTAGAATGTTCTGGGAATTCAGAGCCTGGAGCTCTCCCTGACTGGGGGGATCAGGACTTTGACCTAGGCGTTGGAGTACAAATAAGATATACATGTGAAATGTGTGCGTGTGTGTGTGTGCATGTGAGTCCAGGTGGATGTGCACAGGTGAGGGGACTCAACACAGAAATAGCAGATTGAGCCAAGGTGAGGGGGTGTAGGAGACCAAGACATGTTGAAAGAAGAGAAAAGACCCAAACTTGGCTGAAGCAAAGAGAGTAACAGAAGAAAAGGAAGGTTGAAAGCCTGAAATGGCAGACTGAACGTTGGACTTTATTCCCTCTGCAATTTGGAATCATTTAGTCATGGAGCAAATGTTCCTTAATCACGTGGCCAGGCCCTGTGATAGGTATGGTGAGAAACAGAAAAAAACAAACAAAACAAACAAACAAAAACAACATGGTCCCTTGCTCTTGCCACCAAATTTCATGATAACATAAATTTCTGGAAATAGAACTTAAACTCAAAGAGGACTTATGAAGAGCAAAACAAAATTAGCCAAGATAACAGTTAATAATAAGGAATCTTCTTTGGTTACTTATTGCTGTGTGACAAATTATCCCAAAGTTTAATGACTTAAAACAACAATCATTTGATTCTTTGTTCATGCTTCTGCAGTTGAGACGGGCTTGACAGAGACGCTTGTCTCTTTTCCATATGGTGTCAACTGGAGTAGCTTCAACGGCTAGGGTCTGGCTGGAAGGGACAACTTGTGTCATGTGTCTGGACTTCGGACTCTGCTGTGGGTTAGTGTCTCCATTCTCCTTCACATGGTGATCTCAGGCACTCTCCTTTGTTCCTGGTAGTTCAACTTCTTATGTGGCAGCTGGCTTCCCCCACAATTCAAACGAGGAAACTGCCAGGGTTCTAGGCCCAGCACAGTGCCATTTATCACAATCTCCTGATTAAAGCAAGTCACAAAGGCAGCCCAGATTCAAACAGAAGGGACTAAATAAGGACATGAGTATCAGGAGGCATGACTCATTGGGGGCCACCAAAATAAAAGGTTACTGTGGAATCTTAAAGTCAAATAATTCAACCACATCTTCCACAATTTTAACCAATACAGCAACGTTAACTGCATACGTTTTTCTACTGTATACCACATAACCCCACCCATCTCACCTTATCCCCACCTTTTTGAATGCCAGCCACATGCAGTCATTTCTCAGACCACTCACTGATCACTTAATGGAACTGCATCAAGTTTAAACCAACCTTGCAACAAAATTTCGAAGAGGCCAACATCCAGGGAGCAGGTGCTGGGAGGGGCAGGGGGCTTACCCCTCAGAACCGCCCACACCCTCTTGAGCCTGTGTCCATCCTAAAATCTCTTGCTGTCATGTTCTTCAAAACAGGAAGGAAGAAAATCCATTCCTGCCTGGCACTTGCCACTCCATCTGCCATCTCCCACATCCTCATCTCGCCTAGGCCTCTCCTCACCCCCACATCTGTGTCACACCACCCTGTCCCTGGGACCTACAGCAGAAAATTGAGTTCCTGGTTCTCAGAATGCTGTTTAAGATCCTGCTGTAGTTTTTATAATCTCTCGTGTTTTAAATTGTCTTGAACAAAACACTCTGGGTGTGGCCTGGATACTGAGTTCAGGGGTGGTACCAGAGTTTCTATAGAAGCTTGGGATGCAATCTGGTTGGAGGGAGGGTGAGCGGGACTAAGAGATTTTTCTTGTGATTTTTATGAGAGATGTGACTCCTCAGATAACTAGGATTGATCACCAAAATAATTGGCATTAATAGCCAAAAACTAATTAATAAAAACATACACTCAGCTCACATAAATTAACGAAAATGTATACTTAGTACATATAAAAGCAAAAGTTAACTGGGCTTAGTAGAGAAGCAGAAGCAGAGACGTTTGCGTTTGTTTTGTTTTTAATATTTCTAACCATCCATCAGTTGTTCCACGGACAGGCAGGATGGCACGGTTATTGAGTATGGGCTCAAGAAATCAGACCATACGCATTTGAATTCCAGCTCCATTGTTCACTGAGTTATCTGCGGCAAGTTACCTAATTTCCCTGTGTCTTAGCTTTCTATCTATAAAATGAGAACAATAGTAGTACTTACTATCTCATAGGGTTGTCGCAAGTATTAAATAGAACTTACAAAAAGCACTTTGACCGCGTCCACTAAATTGTAAGCACTCAGTAAGTGTTACCTACTATTGTTATCCCTTAAGTTATCATGAGCGTGAGGATTTTCAACACATGCTTTATATATTTTTTTCTCTCTATTAATTCTTGTTTCGGATGATCTTGAAAGCAATGACTGTTTACAATTATGAGACGCTAAAGATACCCCTGCAAGCCACCTTCTTGGTATCTTGGCCAACTTTAAATAAATCTTGGCAAGAAAAGGTATCAATAGCAAATACACCAAAAACAAAAACAAAAACCAGAAAAAAAAAAACAGAAACAAAAAACAAAAACCTTAAGGTAACAAGTATTGTCCTAAGCCTCAGAAATTGAGTATTAAAAATAAAAGCTAGGTGACAGAGATGAACCTAAGGAAGAAAAAGCTGAGAAATAAGCACTGAATCTACATACACCTGGAATGTTTTAAAGAAAGTGTGTACCTGCTCATCAAATTTGTATGGGGAAGAAATGAAATAAGTGAAAGCAGTCTAGAATTTTACTTTAGATATAATCATACAATTCCATGTATTATTTTTGCCTTTGATTGCTCTCCCAGCACCCTCTTTTCCATTACAATCCCAAGAGGCAAGGAGAAGAGGCATCCAGTGAGATAAAACAGGGGCACACGATGGCTCAGCAATGCCCTCACATAGAACCATTTCCCTGCTGCTCTGCGCTTACAGAATTTTATTTGCGTAGAAGAACTGCAGGATCTCTGGATGATAATGGCTCTGAAAGAAATTAGCAAAGGTACGTGTGAGGGCGGGATTCAGCAAACTTCCTTGACTATGTAACTAGTAGGCAGTGGTCAGTGCAGGGCACGTGGATAAGCAGGACAAGTGGAGGCATCACCTGCGTCCAGCTAGTGACCTGAACTGGAACTGCCAATATATCTCGTGCTTGATCCTCTAGGCGTTTTGTCATTTACGTTGTATGATGGGTCAGTTACAATCAAAACATAGTTGGCTTGGCTGGGCATGCTGGCTCACACCTGTAATTCCAGCACTTTGGGAGGCCGAGGCAGGCAGATCACTTAAGATCAGAAGTTCGAGACCAGCCTGGGCAACATGGTGAAATCCCATCTCTACTAAAAATACAAAAGTTAACCGGGTGTGGTGGCACACGCCTGTAATCTCAGCTACTCAGGAAGCTGAGGCACGAGAATCGCTTGAACCTGGAGGTGAAGGCTGCAGTGAGCCGAGATGGTGCCACTGTACTTGCTCTGGGTGACAGAGCAAGACTCTGTCCAGAAAAAAAAAAAAAAAAAAAAAAAAAAAAAACATAGTTGGCCTGAGTCATTTTATGGGGGGTATCTCTTTCTTTTTTTTTTTTTTTTTTTTTTTTTTTTGAGACGGAGTCTCGCTCTGTTGCCCAGGCTGGAGTGCAGTGGCCGAATATCAGCTCACTGCAAGCTCCACCTCCTGGGTTTACGCCATTCTCCTGCCTCAGCCTCCCGAGTAGCTGGGACTATAGGCGCCTGCCACCTCGCCCGGCTATTTTTTTGTATTTTTTAGTAGAGACGGGGTTTCATCGTGTTAGCCAGGATGGTCTCGATCTCCTGACCTCGTGATCCTCCCGTCTCGGCCTCCCAAAGTGCTAGGATTACAGGCTTGAGCCACCGCGCCCGGCGGGGGGGGGGGGGTATCTCTTTCTTGTGCTTGGCCACCTTCCGTGTTAATCACCAGGAGGGCAGGGACCGGAAGAGAATTCTCTGCTACCCTGGCTCACTCACCAGCTGCCGGTAGAGCTTAGTGTTCCTTTGATCTTCTTCGCTCTGGAAGCTGTATTCCTTCCTTAGTTTCAGATATGGAGAACAGGCTCGAAATGTTGTTTTGCAAGCCTGAGAAAAATAATGTTACTATTTTATTTATTAGAGCATTCTATAATCCCAAGCAAGGAAAAGTATCCCAGAGGTTGCACCCAATCGGTGGTCAGAGGGCCACTGAAAGTGTGAAAGTAACTTCCAGGTAGTTTCAACATTTGAATCTTAAAGGATGTATGCTTATAAGACGGCCATGTCTGTAATTTGGGGACTGGCAGGAAGGGCATAGCTTTATAGTTTAGCACAGCCCTTGTTATTATCTCATCAAAAATAGTACTGGATTCCGAAATTTAATTTCTCTCTCAGTAACTTAAAGAAGGCAAGTGGTTTGGTAGAAAGCTTTTCTAGCATTGACAGGTACTGGGCTTGGGCAGGTGGGGCAGATGGAAAATAACACTCTTGCTCAAAGAGAGATTACACACTGAAGAGGCACCTTGTCTAGGATACATACAGAAATGCTGCTAAGTATCTACAGCAGTGCTAGCAGGAACCCCAGGGTCTGGCGTCTCAACTCGCAACTCCCTTTATGAATAGCATGGAGATGTCACTCTGTTGGTTGCAGAGTCAAGGTCTTACCTTGGCAACCTGGGGGTTTCTGTCCTGTAAATGGATCAGGAGGGAATCTCGTGTCTGCTTAACCTGACCGGTGAAAAATTTTTTCCATTTCCTCCCGGCAAAGGCAGCCAATTGCCCAAACAAAACAAAGGCCGAGTATCTCAGACTGTCGTTCTCCTGTGGTCCCCGTCGACAAAACGATAAGAAAGCCAGATCATTACCAAAAGGCAATTGCATCTGAACACATCACAGCCGTCAATCAGAACACATCACAGCCGTCAATCTTGGCTGTACATTACAGGGTGGGCGGTGAGATCTGGTCTAAACCACTTAGCTGGGTGGGTGGGGGTGGCTTGAAGAGGGCCCAAAGGCTTCAGTGAACCTCTTCTCCAGCAGATGAGAGGACTAGCCTGGGAAATCACTAGTGCTACTCCCACCTTCCCAGATTTTTTGTTCATTATTTCGTGTTTTGGAGATAGAATACATTTGTAAAGTTCGCAAAATTCAAAATAACCAAAAAGCTTTATAGAACAAGTAGATCTACTTCCTACTCCTCTCCATCGGCCACCAAATTTTCCTCCCCACAAGCTAATAAAGTTATGTTTTGTGTGTATCTCTCCCGAAAATAAAGAAGAAAGATGTGTATCGTGTGATCCTTTCCCTCTTTTCTACATAAATGGAAGCACACGCCACTGTTGTTATGCACCTTGAGTGTTCATCAGTCTGAGAGGTCTTTCTACGTCAATACACAAAGGAGTTTTCATTTTTCTTTTTCTTTTCTTCTTTCTCTTTTTCTTTTCTGCACCAAAATTCATTCAACCAGTTCCCTGTTTATTACTCCAGCATTTTTGCCAAGTCTCTTCTCTTTGCTTTTGGTCTGAGTTTCTCCTATCTGCAGTGGATATAATAATCATGTTTCTTCCCCCAACACCCTCCCACCTCTCCCTGATTCCAGTCTGATTGGTGGGTTTGTCCCTGAGTGCATTTCAGTGGACTCCACCCTCTCTTTCTTTCCAAGGTGAGCTGTTTGGTCCAAGTATTACCTTTCCAGGTGAGGAGAACAAGGCCCAAGGCACTTAAGGAACTTGACCAAAATCACACTGTCAGGTAACAGAGCCAGTATAGTAACCCAAACACCTGACTCCTGGTGCATGGGTTTTGTAGTCTAAGTCCTCCTCCAGGTAAACCAGAGGGAGGAGGGCTGGGGTGGGCCTTCACAGGGGGGGAGGAGCACCAAGAACTGGGGGTCACAGAGACCCAGCAAGACTGAGGACCACTAATGGTATCGTGAAGTATATTTTAAAAGTTTAGCACATGATGCATACCGAAATTGCCTTAGGATTGCATTTTATTTTATTTTTTTTAGACATAGCATCTTGCTACATTACCCAGGCTGGCCTCCAACTCCTGGGCTCAAGTGACCCTCCTGCCTCAGCCTCCTGAGTAGCTGGGATTACAGGCACACACCACCATGCCTGGCTTAGGGTTGTATTATCTTCACTGCTCTATCAGTGAGGGTGTGTGTGCGCGTGTGTGTGTGTGTGTGCGTGTGTGTTTAACTAACTTTAATGGAGAATGTACCCATCCAAAGCCATACCCTAATGCTATAAGATGTATAGACATGTAAAACAGATGCCCGTCCTCCTAGGGACGGGCCTCAGATAGTGAAGAGTGCTATCTGTAATCGAGATATAAACTGTCAGCAAACAGCTCTGCATAAGAATTTCTGTGTTTCTACGTGGCCAGGGATTTCTGCTCAAAAATTCCAGGCAACCAGGGTTTTTAAAAACGGTTGAAGGCCAGGCACATGTCTCATGCCTGAAATCCCAGCCCTTTGGGAGGCTGAGACAGGAGAATTGCTTAAGCCCAGTTAGAGACCAGCCTGGGCAACATAGTGAGACCTCATCTCTACAAAAACTACAAAAATTAGCCAGGCACAGTGGCATGCACTTGTGGTCCCAGCCATTCAGGAGGCTGAGGTGGGAGGATCGCTTGAGCCTGGGAGGTTGAGGCTGCAGTGAGCTGTGTTCCTAGGCCACTGCACTCCAGCCTGGGCAATAGAGCGAGATCCTGTCTCAAAAAAAAAAAAAGTGGTTGAACGACAAACACATTCTGGAAGTTCAGATGGCACCTCCAAGAGATTTAGAGCCATTTCCCCAGAGACATCTGCTTACACTCCAGTGTGGTAAGTAGGGACCTTTCCTCGCTCCCTCCCCAGAGAGGACTGGCTTACATTCAAGAGCAAAAATCCCGCTGTGTCTCTGGAGCAGGTGGGACACAGGTGCCCAGCTCCTATATGAGCTCCAAGTTACATAAGGTCAAGGCCTCTTCTCCCCTCCTGTGCTGCTGACACATCTGGCTCTCGCCATGTGGCTCCAGAGAGAATTAGGGCTTGGGGACATGCTGCAAATCTCTCTGGGAGTAAATAAAAGGTCTGTTCGCTGTTCTGTAGGTCTTGTCTTTCAGGGACAGAATAACTGGCAGGCTAACTTGTTAGCTTGCAGTCAGGGTCTCTGACACTTCTCAGTTTCGGACTGAACAATGTGCCGGTGCACTTTTTGCTTAGCCTGACTTGTCATCTGAGAGTTAAGAGTGCAGCCCTATAGTCAGAGGAGCTGGCGACATGGCTGCTTCCTGGCTCTGTGAACTTGGGCAAGTTCTAACCTTTCTGTGCCTTGGTTTCCTTGTCTATAAAGTGAAGATAATTTCAGTGCCCATCTCACAGGGTTATTGTGAAGATTATATGAGATGATTCATGTAAACTGCCTAGCACTGTGCCCGGCACACAGTGAGGGCTCACTAAATGCTAATCATTGCTATTGCCACATTTATAAGAGAGCATTGACTACATGTTAGTCAATCAGTGTACATCATCATCAGTGTACATATACCCACTTCTCTGTTAAGATGAATAGTCGCCAGGCGCAGTGGCTCACACCTGTTATCCCACCACTTTGGGAGGCCGAGGCAGGTGGGTCCCTAGAGCCCAGGAGTTTGAGACTAGCCTGGGCAATATAGTGAAAACCCATCTTTACCAAAAATACAAAAATTAGACAGGCGTGGTGGCATGTGCCTATAGTCCCAGTTACTTGGGAGGCTAAGGTGGGAGGATCACTTGACCCCAAAAGGCGGAGGTTGCAGTGAGCCGAGATCACGCCATGGCACTCCAGCATGGGCGACAGAGTGAGACCCTGTCTCAAACAAACAAAAAAACCCTTGAGGGGTAGAGATAAAATTCTATGCATCTTTATATGTCCTCCCAACCCTAGCACAGCACTAGTCTCTCAACAAGATGTGTTAATAAATAAGTGAATAATAGAGACCTTGTTCCCACAGCAACAAACCATCCACAGCTCACATGTCTTTTTTTTTTTTTTTGAGATGGAATCTCCCTCTATTGCCAGGCCGCAGTGCAGTGGTGCGATCTCGGCTCACTGCAACCTCTGCCTCCCAAGTTCAAGTGATGCTCCTGCCTCAGCCTCCTGAGTAGCTGGGACTACAGGCGTGTACCACCAGGCCCAGCTAGTTGTTGGTATTTTAGCAAAGACAGGGTTTCGCCATGTTGGCCAGGGTGGTCTCTGTCTCCTGACCTCGCGATCCACCCACCTTGGCCTCCAAAGTGTTGGGATTACAGGCATGAGCCACCACGCCCGGCCCCACAGTCACATTTCTAATCCCACTTTGATTTCAATAAAGCAGAATTTTTCTAATTTACTTACATCATCTAATAAAGTCCTGGTCTGAAGTGTGATGTCTATGAAGAAGGAACCCAAACCTTTCCCCTGGATCTTGCCCAGAACGACGGTCAGAGTCTTCATACTCTCCTGGATGACTTCCAAACTCACAGGGTCATACAATCCGTACACCAGCAGGTCGAGGACAATTTTCTTATGCTTTCTCACCTGTTACCAATGTTTGAAAGCATTAATAGCACAGGAATTGCTCCCTATGGGTTGAAAAGCAACCCCACATCTAGGCTACTAATAACCTAGGACTTGAATTAAGAGACCAAGGCTTTTTTTCAAGATCTGCACAACTCTCATTAAAATAGAAAAGCTCCATTAACCCAACCCAAGAGCCCAACTCAGCCTAGGAAGGAAAACAGAAAGAGTGATCTGGAGTGTGGCATGTGAGTGGGTGAAGCTGGGTAGGGATCTTCAAATAGGGCGGCAGACCTGGGTGATCTCAGGGCCTGGGGAGAACTAGGTACCTGTATAGTGGGGAGGAGACAAAATGAGCACTGAAGTTGGCAGATGGTAAAGGAGGAGGTGGAAAAAACATCTTTTATGAAACAAACATACATTACTAGAAAAAAATCACTTAAATTTATCAGGAAGGGTAACAGCTGTGAGTTTATCTTTCCTGCAGCTCTGTCTCCCACAACTGATATTGCTGAGGTGACATGAGCCTAAGATGACCCTGAATGAGTGACACCTTGAATGAGTCTCCTCCGCTTGAGTGCAGAAGGAACCTGTGACTCGCTTCCAGACTACAGACATGACTTTATATTGCATAAGACTCTTTTTTTTTTTCTTTTTTGAAGTGGAGTCTCGCTCTGTTGCTCAGGCTGGAGTGCCTGATGTGATCTCTGCTCATACCTCAGCCTCCCGAGTAGCTGAGATTGCAGGCATGCCTGGCTAATTTTTTGTATTTTTACAAAAATACAAAAGAGATGGGGTTTCATCATGTTGGCCAGGCTGGTCTTGAACTCCTGACCTCAAGTGGTCCGCCCGCCTTGGCCTCTCAAAGTGCTGGGACTGCAGGCGTGAGGCACCGCAGCCCAGCCCATAACACTCTATCTTAGCAGACAGGAGGAGGCAACACCCTCCTGCTGGCCTGGAGGAAGCGAGTACACATCTACACATCTACAAACATCTAGTACACATCTACAAACAAAGATCTAGTACACATCTACGAACATCTCATTTGGTCTACATAATGCTGTGAGAGAATGGCTTCTAGGCATTGAAAGTGGCCCCCAGCATACAACAGTCAAAAAAACAGAAACCTCTGTCCCGCAACGGGAAGTAACTGAATTCTGCCAACAACTATGTAAGCGAACCCTGAGCTTCAGGAAGGAATGCAGTCTGGCAGACACTTGATTGCAGCCTGGTGAGATCCTGAGCAGAGGACCCAGCTGAGCTACACCTGGACTCCTGACCAGCGAAAACTGAGATAATCAACATGTGTTGCTGTAAGCTGCTAAGTGTGTGCAGTGATTTGTTCCAGGGTGATAGATAACTAATACCTCAGAGACCATACTCCAGCCCTGGAGTCTCCACACCAAGAGGGTTGGAGAGGCTTGGGGGGCTGGCTGAGCCCCACTCTCCTTCCCTACCTTGTCAGGGGCTTCACGGGCCATGGTTCCCAGGCCTCTCATTGCCGTGTGACGCTTGTTAGCATTGGGGTCCCGAGCTCTTTCTGCCAAGATGAAAAGCACATTCTTCAGGGGCTCCCGCTTCTGGAACCTCAGTTTCCAAGAGACCTGGGTGATGGGTCAAAAATGTATTAATTTGGGAGTGTTCAGAGTCATACCCAATCCCAACCCCAATCCCTCCCTCTAAAGAAAATCCCGCGATTGCCTGCTCAATTTTACCCCTTCATTCTCCTACTAAAAATGCCTGAGTTTTGTTGGAAATGTACTCATTTGGTCTACATAATGAATAAATTGATGGAGAAAGAGGGCAATAAAGATAATGCAGGCTGGTGGTAAGGTAGGTTTAGGAGATTACGGGGAGCGGCTCTAGAGCAGCTATGGGCGTGACAGAAGTTGAAAGAAAGAAAGACTTGATCAGTGTTGATGTGACCTGGGAATAGGGATCCGTTTCACAGGGAAAGGAGTGCCATTACTCCTCAAAGAGCTCCCTTTACCCCTTCTTTTCCAGCTCTTTCCCATTTTTCTGCTCTCCTTTGTAGCCAAATGCCTTGAAAGACTTCTATACTTGTTTTCTCCCATTTGTCTCCTCCCATTGCCTCTTGAACCCTCTGCAATCAGGCTAATGTCCCCTCACCCCTACCCTGCCATATGGCTAATTCCAAGGGTCAGGTCTCAGTAGTCACGTTACTCAAACTCTCAATAGCACTTGACATAATTAGCAAAGCATATCTGCAAACATCTAGTACACATCTACAGACATTTCAGGACTGACCTAGTACACATCTACAGACATTTCAGGACTGATGTAGTACACATCTACAAACATTTCAGGACTGACCTAGTACACATCTACAAACATTTCAGGACTGACCTAGTACACATCTACAAACATTTCAGGACTGATCTAGTACACATCTACAAACATTTCAGGACTGACCTAGTACACATCTGCAAACATTTCAGGACTGATGTAGTACACATCTACAAACATTTCAGGACTGATCTAGTACACATCTGCGAACATTTCAGGACTGACGTAGTACACATCTACAAACATTTCAGGACTGACCTAGTACACATCTACAGACATTTCAGGACTGACGTAGTACACATCTACAGACATTTCAGGACTGATCTAGTACACATCTGCGAACATTTCAGGACTGATCTAGTACACATCTGCGAACATTTCAGGACTGATCTAGTACACATCTGCGAACATTTCAGGACTGATCTAGTACACATCTGCAAACATTTCAGGGCACTTAAAGGATGTCCCAACTCCAGAATGCATGCATCTGAACATGCAATTAAGAGCAGGAAGAGAAATTCATGAATAATGCAAATTGGGGAACACTGTGTGTCTGATGCAGAAACCTGTACTTTAAGAACTAAACTCTATCACTCCTGTAATCCCAGCACTTTGGGAGGCCAAGGAAGGCGGATCGCCTGAGGTCAGGAGTTCGAGACTAGCCTGGCCAACAAGGCAAAACCCCGAAACCCCATCTCTATAAAAATACAAAAAGTTAGCTGGGCGTGGTGGCAGATGCCTGTAATTCCAGCTACTTGGAAGGCTGAGGCAGGGGGAATTGCTTGAACCTGGGAGGCAGAAGTTGCAGTGAGCTGAGGTCACACCATTGCACTCCAGCCTGGACAACAGAGCAAGACTCCGTCTCAAAAACAAACAAACAAACAAAAACACTGAACTCGAAGTAATTGCAGGGCCAGGGATGGGGCAAGAGATAGGCTAGTCTCTGAGCCTTTGTAGTAAGCCTGTGAGCTCTCATGCAGGAAGACCCTGGTATGGAGCAGGACCCATAACACAGCAACAGGTACTAGAGTCAGAATCAAGATGTTGAAAGATCCGGACAAGATCAGAGAAGACAAAAGCCACCTCCCCACCATCCTTAGAGAGGGGCCTAGAGCGGGAGACTGGCTTGAGATTCAGCTATCTCAGTAGTGCTATGGATGAGATTTGGTGATTTCCAAGCTTCATTAGTATTCTTGGATTTTCATTACAGCTCATTCCTTTTTTATCTAACTTTTTTTTTTTTTTTTTTTTTTTAAAGACAATGTCTCACTCTGTTGCCCAGGCTGCAGTGCAGTGGCACGATCTCAACTCACTGCAACCCCTACCTCCCGGGCTCAAGCGATCCTCCCACCTCAGCCCTGAGTAGCTGGGACTACAGGGGCATGCCACCATGCCCAGCTAATTTTTGTATTTTTGGTAGAGACAGGGTTTTGTCATGTTGCCCAGGCTGGTTTAGAACTCCTGAGCTCAAGTGATCCACCTGCCTCAGCTTCCCAAAGTGCTGGGATTACAGGCATGAGCCACCACACCATATTTGTATTATTGAGTTAGCAGCAAGTTATTCTCAACTAATCTTCTTGTCATCCTGTAAACATCCTATCCATGTTAAAAGAACTGTCATCAAAGTTTTTTCAGAAGGAACTTCAGGGGAGCAGGACTAACTAACCGCAGACCAAGCAAACATACATCTTACAAAACAGCTGCTGGGAGGAGAAATGTGTCCATAATAGTTTGTGTCAGACCTTGGAAAAGAAAGATATCAGTGATGTCCTTTTCTGCTTGGGCTGGGAAGTAGGGATGGAAAGGGGCTGGCCCAGGATTCTCCTCTGTCTTTGGTCCATGGAACTAAAAAAAAAAAAAAAAAAAAAAAAAAATCACATGAACCACAGACACTCAACATCAACAAACATTGTTGTACAATGCATTGTGCTGGGGTAAGAACATAAGGAGGCAGCAATCCTGAGGCCTGTCTTTAGGAACCTTCCACCGTGGTGAGGAGATAGAACAGTCACATAGATAAATAGCAACCCAAGGCAGCCCAGGAGGAATAGTAGCTTGGGGGTCAAGGGAGATCTGCCCTCTGGTTCCCCACTCCATTCTGCAGATTTCTTTTATCACTATCACCAAAGAAGTAAAATGCAGATCCCCAGGCTCTGCCCACAGAGTTCTCATGAATTGAAATACAGAGTAGCCTCCAATTTTGTGTTTTTACAAGTTCTCCAAGAATGTAAATTGGTACCTCTTTTTAGAGAGGATTCGGCACTATCTCTTACCACTTTAAAGCACACATAATTGGCAATTCTTTAATCCTATAGAAATTAGCACATCATATGCTCAAAGATATACACAAAGGATAGCCACCATAGCGCCGTAATAAACAACATGGTGTTCTTTAATGGTTTGGGCAGGGGAAGGGGGTGCGGGGCAGGGGTTTGAGACAGGGTTTTACTCTGTCTCCCAGGCTGGAGTGCAGTGGCAGGAACACCGCTCACTGCAGCTTCCACCTCCCAGGCTCAAGCAATCCCCCTGCCTCAGCCTTTGAGTGGCTGGGGCCACAGGTGCATGCCACCACACCCAATTAATTTTTTTTTTTTTTTACGTTGTCCAGTCTTGTCTCAAACTTCTGGGCTCATGCAATCCTTCTGCCTCAGTCTCCCAAAGTGTTGGGATTATAGGCTTGAGCCACTGTGCCCAGCCAATGGTTTGAACATAAATAAATTACATATATTATAACTATACAACTTTACAAAAACTGCTATGCAGTCACTAAGAAGAATATTGGGTAGATCAACATGTGCTAAAATAATCTCCATGATAAAATTTTGAGTGAAAAGTGCAAATCCATGTGTACAGTATTTTATCACTTGAGTAAAATCAAAATGAGGGCAGGAAATACATATGTACATATATGCTTGCATATGCATAGAAGGAGGAAAAATACCCAAGAAATATTAAGAGAGATGACTTCTGGGCTGGAAATCCGAGGAATTGAAATTGGAGGGAAACTTACTTTTTTCACCCTTTTTTGTATATGTACAGCTTGTAATTTTACCATCTGCATGTATTATTGAAAGAGTATAATATACATAAGCATAGCTTACCAAGTGATTCTGATCCACAGCCTGACTTGGGGCCAACTAGTACAAACCAGCACTTCTCAAACTTTAATATGCACTAAAATAATTTGAAGATCTTGTTCAGTGTGTCTGCAGCAGGAACTCGAATTTCTGCCTTTCTTCCAAGCTCCCAGAGGATGCCAAGCAGGTACTATGCTTTGAGTGGCAAGGGCATAAAGTTAAGAGCATTGGAGCCGAGAGAGGACCATGGGCTGGAACAGCTGGTGGAGACTTCCCAAAGCACACTGGTGAGCTTGGAAGCAGAGGCAGAGCATATATGACACTTTGGGATTCAACGGGATCCCATGCAGTATCATGGTGATGGTAGCAGTAACGATTAAAATAGTAGGAGAGAGGTAGAACATAGGCTACAGGGGCTAGTTAAAGGCCAGCTGTGGAAGACTCTGACTTCTAAAGAGCTTGATTTCAAATGTACTTTGTAGATATGAGTACCCTGATGATTTTCTTTTAATTTAGGTGAAATCCATGTAACATACAATTAGCCATTTAAACAATGTTCTGCAACCACCACCTCTGTCTAATACCAAAACTTTTTCATCACCCCAAAAGAAAACCCTGCACCCATTAGGCATTCATTCCCTATCCCATCCTCCTCCAGCCCTGGGCAATGTTAATCTGCCTTCTGTCTCAATGGATTTACCTATTCTGAATATTTCACATATATGGAATCATACATTATTGTGATCATCTATAACTGGCTTCTTTTTCTTAGTATATTGTTTTTGAGGTTCATCCATGTTGTAGTATGTATCAATATTTTGTTCTTTTTTATGGCCGAATAATATTCCATTGCATGGTTATACCACAATTTGTTTATCCATTCACCTGTTGATAGGCACTTGGGCTGTTTCCCTGTTTTGGCTATTTTGAATAATGCTACTATGAATATCTGTGCACAACTATCTGTTTGGGTATCTGCTTTCAGTTATTTGGGGTATATACTTAGGAGTAGAATTGCTGAGTCATATGGTAATTCTTTTTCTTTTCTTTTTTTTCTCTTTTTGAGACAGAGTCTTACTCTGTCTACTAGGCTGGAGTGCAGTGGCTCACTGCAACCTCTGCCTCCTGGGTTCAAGGGATTCTCTTGCCTCAGCCTCCCTAGTTGCTGGGATTACAGGCACACGCCACCATGCCTGGCTAATTTTTGTATTTTTAGTAGACACAGGGCTTTGCCATGTTGGCCAGGCTTGTATGCAACTCCTGACCTCAAGTGATCCCCTACCTCAGCCTCCCAAAGTGTCAGGATTACAGGCGTGAGTCACCGAGCCCAGCCATCCTATGGTAATTCTACGTTTAACTTTTTGAAGAACCACCAAACTGTTGGTTACATCATTTTACATTCCCACCAGCAATGTATGAGGGTTCCAATTTCTCCACATCCTTACCAACTTTTATTTTCCATTATTATTGTTATTTATTATTAGATCCATCTTAGTAGGTATGAAGTGGTCTGTCCTTTGTGGTTTTTATTTGCATTCCCCTAATGACTAATGAGGCTAAGCATCTTTTTGTGTGCTTGTTGGTGATTTATATCTTCTTTGGAGAAATTTCTATTCAAATCCTTTGCTCATTTTCCGTTGGGTTGTCTTTTTCTGAGTTGTAAGAATTCTTTATATATTCTGAATACTAGACCATTATCAGATATATGATTTACAAATATTCTAGCCCATTCTGTGGGCTGTCTTTTCACTTTCTGGATAATGTCCTTTGTGCACAAAAGTTTTGACGAAATTTGTGTATTTTTATTGTTCTTACTCATGCTTTTAGTGTTATATCTATGAATCCATTGCCGCATCTAAGGTCATGAAGATTTACCCCTTTATGTTCTTTTAAGCATTTTATAGTTTTAGCCTTTCTATTTAGGTCATTGATCCATTTTGAGCTAATTTTTGTATATAATGTGTGGTAGGGGTTCAACCTCATTAGAACCATTGACTTGTATATGTTTTGTGTTTTATTTTTTTTAATAGGAGAAATGGCAGGCAAGCAGCTGCAGCCATTCTTAACCCCGGCTACCTTAGGATCACCTGAGGAACTTCTAAACATCCAGACCAAGTCTACCATTATCTCCAGAGAGGGGCCCAGGCATCAGTATTTTTTAAAGCCCACCAAGTAATTCCAGCAGGCAGTCACTGAACTACAGTGACCAGTGACCAACTGTCTTGGTTTTCCCAGGGCTGGGGAGCTTCCAGGGACATGGGACTTTCAGTCCTAAAGCTGGAAAAGTCCTGGCCAAACCAAGACACACTCCTCTCTGATACAACCTGACCCTTTTCAACAGCTGTACTTTGGAACATTCGACTTCCTTGATCTGGAGGTGCACGGGGACTTGATTTCTCTGCCGTCCTTGCCCCCCAGGTGGATTTGGTCAATGAAACCCCAGGTGGATTTGCTCCATTCCGGAGAGGTCCATGAAAACACTCCCTCACCCCATAACTTCCAGGACCTATATCTCCTTCATATCTGGCCAACAGGAATCTTCTCACCACTGCAAGGGGGAACCAAAATAAAACCCCAGAAAATTGCATCCCCACCAATTAGCGAGAGTTTCTCTTTCCATCAGTTACCTGGCTGAACCGAGATTCTCTGTTTGCTTCAAGGTATTCCCACAGGCTTCCTCATTAAACCAGTGGCTCTCACACTTCAGTGTGCATCGGAATCACCCAGCAGACTTGTTAAAACATTTTGATTGTTGAAACAGCAATCAAATTATGAACCCATGAAAGGGGGCAGTTTTGGTGGAAGGAGCTCAGGCAGTCCCTATGGTGATGGTTATGGATCTGGTAGTGGAAACAGTGGATATGGTAGCAAAAGGTTCTAAAAACAGCAGAAGAGGAGGCTGGGCACGGTGGCTCACACCTGTAATCCCAGCACTTTGGGAAGCCGAGGTGAGTGGATCACCTGAGGTCAGGAGTTCGAGACCAGTCTGGTCAACATGGTGAAACCCCATCTCTACTAAAAATACAAAAATTAGCTGGGCATGGTGGCGGGTGTCTGTAATCCCAGCTACTCGGGAGGCTGAGGCATGATAATCGCTTGAACCCGGGAGGCAGAGGTTGCAGTGAGCCGAGATCATGCCTCTGCACTCTAGCCTGGGGGATGGAGCGAGACTCTGTCTCCAAAAAAATAAAAAATAAAAACAGTGGTAAAGGGCTACAGTTCTTAGCAGGAGAAAGAATGAGAAGTTTTGGGAAAGCAGCAAGTTACCTTGAAACAGTCATCCCAAATGCATTAGAAGAACTGTAAAAATCTGCCATGGAAGGAATGATGACACATAGTTAGAAAACTTACTGTAGCTTAAACAGAAAACCCTTCTTGTTCAGGACTGTCATAGTCACAGTTTGCAAAAAGTGCAGCTATTGATAATGCAATGTAGCATTGGCTAGATGCACATCCCTATGGTCTTTTATCTGCTGTAGCTTTTTCTTTTTCTTTTCATTACATCAGGTATATTGCCCTGTAAATTGTGGTAGTGGTTCCAAGAATAAAAAATTAAGGAATTTTTAACTTTTCAATATTTATATAGTTCAGTTTTTCCACATTTCTGAACACTTTAACAAAATACAGTTTTGAGGGTGTTTCCTTGTGAGTTAACAAATAAAGAAGACCATTGTGAATTACTATTTTGCATAAATTTTGCTAACGTTAACTGTAAAGAAACACCAGCTGACTTGCAGTTTAAGGGAATTCTATTCTCCCCATTTCCAAACCATGACCTGAATGGGTGCTGACATGTGGAGAGAATAGATATTTGTATGCTTGCAATGTCTGTTTTAGAAAAATAGGATTGGATGTTTAAATTAGCATATTTATGAATTTAATAGCATTAAGATTACCTTCAAATGAAAAAACTCTCAAATTTCAAAATCAAAATAAAAGAAGCAAAACTCCCTCAAGCTGAGGGCCCACTCACCCAGGAGAGCACGGGCCTCATTATAAAACAGCTGGTATCTCTGTTCCAAGGCATAAGAAAATCATGCTTGAAGCTCCTTTCCATTGGGAAGGAAAACAAACCTGCTCCCCTGTTCTTTCCGCTTGACTTCTTTTCCAAGATTAGCATAACAGCTAAGGGCTTTAGCCAGCCAAGGCAGCTTCCCCAGGCTTCAGAAATCAAGCAGCCAGCCTCGCCTTCATAGGCGTAAGTAGAACTCAAGGTCATGCTCCCGTTCGGGGCAAAGTAAATGAGAACTGAGTGGCTCCACCTGGAAGATTCGATCTGTGGTTAGAGAAACTCACAGAGTTCCATCTTGAGCTCACTACCTCTTCTAGCAAACCCTGCCTCCCCAACACAAGAGAAAATCCGTGATGTCGTTTAATCTCACAGGTTGTCAGGGATCATCTCAATCTTGGGTGCGGGAAAAGTAAAGCATTTCTCAGTGTTGGCTGCGCCTTCTATATCAGAATTCCCCAGGGTACGTGTTATAAATTCCAAGCCAGAGATGGGTGCAGTGGCTCACACCTGTAATCCCAGCACTTTGGGAGGCTGAGCATCCCTTGAGCCCAGGAGTCCCAGGCTGCTGTAAGCCACGATTGCGCCACTGCACTCCAGCTGGGTTGACAGACCAAGATCCTGTCTCTAAAAAATAAAAATAAATAATAATAATAAACTCCAGGCCTGCCCCAGAACTATTGGATCCAAATCTCAGGGAGTGCTGGGCCTGAGCATTGCACTTTTTGTATATGGTGTCTGGCAATGCTACACACATGCTGATATAGAAGAACTTCTATCCTGGAAATTAAATAAACTCCGCTAGGCTGAGTCCATGCAGTAGTAGAAACCATGGAAGTCAGGGAGGGAGCTGGGGCTGAGGGATGAGAAAGGGAAGGAGGTCAGTGTCTATGCAGAGAACAAGAGATTGATACCATATGTTTGTGAAGCACTTTGAATTTCACTTTAAAAATAAAACTAAAATCACAGCAGCTGTTTGTCTATGATTTATGCAACTTTTCCAAGATGCTATTCTTCAGTTAAAAGTTTCCTTAAAAAATAAAACAAATTAGGAGTTAAATCAAGGTCACAAGGCCCCTCGCCAGAGCCTTGTGTTTCCTGTACTCGCAGCTTCTTAAAGGACTCCCCCCACCCCCACACCCTCCTTCTTGCCTGCAGTGCCTCCCTCCTTTCTAAAACATTAAGTCCTTTACGCCCAATCCAACAAAAACAAAAGGATCATTCTCATCTGTTGCAACACAGGATCTCAGAGAGGATCGTTTTAAACACACTGTGAATTAAGGTAGTATACAGATTCCAAGACTTCTTAGGGTGTTCTAACTCCTCCTCCAAGCCCACTCACCCGTACACTGACAGGCATTCTTTCCTAGGAGAATTACATTTTCTGGTGGGTTTCTATGGTCACCACACGTGCCTAGCCTTGTATAACCAAGACCAGGAGGTCACCTGGCCATTTGGAAGCCAAAGACACAGCTAGCTCTGCTTCTAGTTTTACTCATCTCTGCACGCATTCTTCAACCAATTCTTCTTCCTCTGGAACATACTCCTGAGTGAGCTATGTGCAGACCCCCTGATTTTCACCAACCCCAAGACCCCGGCTGGGACTTGTGTTCACTGCCATGTTGTGCTTATACCTGATCTCACTGAGGATATGTGGATTTGGGGTAACTTAGAAGACTGTTTTATGCTTTACACTGACTCCCATCTGCTTTTGCAAACTTGAATCATTCTGACTCAAAATATTAGATTTTTGGTCAATAATCCTTCTATTTAATGAAGCCAAAAGGTATATTATGAAGGCCAAAATTATAAAACACTTTGATTTTATCTCCTCATCTGTAAAATGAGCAGAAGAAACTGTTAGATTGCTTAAAAATCCTTCCAACACTGAACTTATAAATCACAATAGTAGGCTGAGTGTGGTGGCTCATGCCTATAAATCCCAGCATTTTGGGAGGCCGAGGCAGGCAGATTGCTTGAGATCAGGAGATCAAGACCAGCCTAGGCAACACGGTGAAACCCCGCCTCTACTAAAAATACAAAAATTAGCCAGACATGGTGGTGCACACCTGTAGTCCCAGCTACTCAGGAGGCTGAGGCAGGAGAATCACTTGAACCCAGGAATCAGAGATTGCAGTGAGCCGAGATTGTGCCACTGCACCCCAGCTTGGGCAACAGAACAAGATCCTGTCTCAAAAAATAAAAATAAAAATAAATCGTCTTCATTTTAGAAAACAAGAAACTGGGGCTTAAAGTAATGTTGAACAGTTAACTCAAAGTCAAAGAGTAGTGGCAGAGCAGATTTCAGGACTCCGAAAGCTATCCTTTCAGTCACTGTACTATAAGCCTAGGTTCAGCTCCCAGGCAATGTCCTGTGTGCTGAACCAGGGAAGACAGACCGCATAGACATTTCAGTTTAAAGCGTCAATATCTTCCCTGAATCCCTGCCATTCTATTATATTGCTGACAGTAGAATGATCTATAATCCATCTACTGATCAATTAACATAGTTTGTGAAAAGCAAACAAAATCAGCTTCCTGGTCAACATTGCCCACTTCAGTTTTACAAAGAGAACATTACCAAACAGCTATCCCCTAAAGGTTGAACTCCCTCTGACACCGGTGACCACAGTGACATTCCAGAAAGGTTTTGGGAACCCAAGTGCAGCCAGGACGCCTCCCGCTGCGTCTGGGCTGCCCCGGCCAACAGTGTCCCTTACCTGCGGCTCCTGCAGGCGGCTGCCACGTGATGAACCGGAGCCCGTTCCTGACTCGGGAGGGCTGCTTTTCCGGGCAGTGGCCAAATGTGATGACTCGGCTAAATTTTCCCAGCCCTGAATTCCTAACATACAAGAAGCGAAATTAGGAGGTGACGCAGGGTCTGTTCAGGATAGCGGGTCGGCACAGAGTGATGGAAAGTGAGAATCAAAAAAGAGGGGAAAGTCAAAGTTTATAGAGTATTGGGGCGGGAGTGGGAATTGTTCTGGAATGAAACCGACAAGAATACTATGGGCTGGCACAAGCATCACTTGCGCCCTTTGCTTCCCCACGCCATGCTGAGGTGTTTTTCCTTCTCCTTGCTGTGATATCCCCCGTCATTCTTCCCTCATGTCAGCCTGACCCACACTTTCTGCAGAAATTCTGTAGACAGCACTTCTGGGGACCTTCCCTCTGCACCAAACAAAACGGCCCTGTCAAGGCCCGTTCCCCCTGCGGCCGCGAGATGGCGGCATGACTCAATGGACGGGTTCCAGGCGGCCTCTGCACAGAGATGCCGCCGTGGCTGCCTCCTTCCTTACATAATCCTGTTAAGAGCGCATTTAATCTAAGGATGGGACACTGTGTTCCATGCCAGGCAGACTCATCGTGACTGACTGTTGCACCAACAACAAGAGCTTTAACCGCTGATGTCCCTTCCTGCTCAAGAAACACCATATGTCCTGAAAGGAGCGATTTAAGCTCTCAAAATGATTTGTTGGTAAAAAGTAAAGCAAAATTAAAATCAGGGAATTACAGCACCTGCAGAATTTAGGAGCCTCTCTCCCTCATCATCCCTTCTTCCCCGGACTCTCCAACCATGTGCATAAATCTATTTATCAATAATTAGTTATCGTCTCGCTCTGCCTTGGGTCATATGGAAAATATGTCCTAACAGAAAAAAAGAACAGTTATATTTTCGAAGATGGAGGGGCTTATTGTTATGCTAATAGATAATGAAAACTTCTATGTGCCAAATGTTGGGATAAATATTACATAGACTATCTCATTCAATTGTTACATCAAACCAAAAGTTAATACTCCTACTATAGTCTCCATTTTAAGGCTGGAGAAACTGAGGCACAGGGAGATTACCTTGACAAAGGTCATGCAGTTAATTCATGGCAGAGTTAAAATTCAGCCACAGGCAGGCTAATGTGAGAGCTTGGACTCAGCTATGATGCTATGCAGTGGACTGGTCTAGAAAACCCAATGAGGAGATAAGCAGAAAAATATAAACCAGAGAACTATGTCAGAGTGGAATATGAAAGAAAAAAGGCAGAAAGAAAGAAAATCGATGCTGCTGAGAAAATAAGAAGAATGAGGCTAAAACATCACCCTTTTCAGATTAAGTTACAAGGGCACCACTGTGACAATTTCAATAGAGTGATAGAGAAAGGAAGCTAGACTGCAAAACTAAGGGGCTATGAGGAAAGAGGAAATTGAGATGTCTTGCTGCAAAAGGAAAGCAATAAATAGACTAGAAGAGACAGCAAGGTCAGGCAAAAGCATTTTGGTTTTCTTGTGTGCTTTTTAAAATGGAATAAAGCCTGGGCTTGTTTGAAAGTGGTTGCAAGGGAGCCCTAATATGTGGGTGGTGCCGAGTAGTGGTAATAGGAAGAGGTGGAGGGGGGCATCAAGGGCACAAAGGAAAGGGTTAGCTCTGGAGGAGAAAGAAAGGTGGCTGCCTCTGTCTGCAACTGGGAGACAGCCACAGAGATGAAGATATATCAACACGAAACTGAGAGGAATGGGCGAGTTCAATTCTTCCAAAATAGCTTTAATCTTTTCAGTAAAACCAGAGTGAGGTTATCGGCCAAGAGTGAGAATGAGGTTTATATGGCCATAATCTATATACTGAACTAATCCATGTAGTGCTTAGAATGACCAAAAAGGTAATAAGATTATCCAAAGAACAGAGGAGACTAGAGAAGGGAAGTCTGAAGTATGACTGTAAAGATTCTCTGCAGAATCTCCTTTGTGAATCAAAACTGAAATTGACATCCCCTCCTCCCCTCGAACAGAAACACAGCAGGCACGCTATTAATAATCCCTTGTGTCTAAAGTTTCTTTGTATTCAAGTTTTAAGACATTTCACAGAGAAATAGTATCTTCTCTACTGCTAAATAGGAGAACTACTATGCAGATAAATTTTCCTGTTTGGCTTAAAACTACAAAGAAAATCAGGGCCAGAACTGGAATTGATGTCCAGGAGCCTCTCTGATACTTGCACAGTGCTGCCTTCAGCTCTACTAAACAATTCTCATAAAGGGCCTGGATGCAGCTAACTGCCCCTAGAGAATCCCAGACACAGCACAAACATGGGAAGCATCAAAATCAACTCATGATGCCCACAAGAGTCTAAGATTCTCCTTATGTGGCCCTGGGTCACAGTACTGTTCTTTGGAAATTAGAGGGCAAGTTTGATAACTTGATTGCAACATATTTGTATACCAATAACACGATGTCTTTAAAAGAACACACCATAATTATTTAATGTAAGGGTTTAATGACTCTATTTTCATTCTCAATTAACATTTCCTTATTGCCAGAAGTACACTGGGGCTGACACAATTGGAAAAAGCAAAGAGGGTAATTATTTAGCCTGCATTACTGATGAAAAGGGCAACAGGCAAAGCTAAAGCAATCCAAAATTCACCTTCTGTTTAGATGCAGATAAGGACAAAAGAGAGTCACCAATCAAAATGGTTTATCTTCAGTTTCAGGACTTTCAGAAGCACTTCCCTGTGTGTGTGCATGCATAATGTGTAATCAGGAAATTTATCTTTTTTATTTCATTTCTTTTTTTTTTTTTAAATGAGACAGAGTCTCACTCTGTCACCCAGGCTGGAGTGCAGTGGGGGTATCTTGGCTCACTGCAACCTCCTCCTCCCAGGTTCAAGTGATTCTCATGCTTCAGCCTACCGAGTAGCTGGGACTACAGGCGCCTGCCACCACCCCAGCTAATTTTTGTGTTTTTGAAAGAGACGGGGTTTCACCATGTTGGCCAGACTGGTCTCCAACCCCTGACCTCAGGTGATCTGCCCGCCTCTGGGATTACAGGCATGAGCCACCGCGCCCTGCCAGGAAATTTATCTTAAAGGGAGAGATTTAAGTTTCCTCCCTCTCGTCTTCTTTCAGGAAATACATCCCCCGCACCCCGCCCTCCAGCTAAGTGAAACCCTCTCTTGATTTTCACTTCTAAAAAGAAATAAAATCAGCCACCTCCTTAGCCACAGGTTGTGATTACCAGCTTCTCTTTCTTTCTTTCTTTCTTCCAGTGTTTACTGAGATCCTGCTTCCATGGAGGCAGAGTGCTCGGCAGGTGGGGCCAACACTCACACTGCGCTCTCCAGGAGAATCGACCAGCAGCGGACTTGGGACTGGGGCTTATGTGCCCACAGCGCAAGGCAGGAATTGATAAGAGCCAAGGAGAGGAGGTGATAATGAGTCAAAGGGCAGTCACTAGGGAAAACCCTTCGTAGAGGATGGAGCATCCACTCCTGTGCTTAGTGAAACCAGTTAGACAGAGATGAGAAACGCCTCCGAGGCAGGCCCAGCGAGAACACGAGGCCATGAAAGCACGCCAGCTAGCCACCCCGATGAGCCACCTAACCTGACTCCTCCACAATCCACTCGCCTCCAAGGTGGACAGCCTTGGGAGACCCTTCCCAAACTTCATGCCACATTTGCTTCCCACTCCTCTACCTATGCGTTATAATCTAAAAACACAGGTATTTTGGCTGCTAGTCTTTGCATGAAATCGATGCTGCAGGAAGAAGTTTTGGGGTTTATCCCTCGGCTTCAAATACCCTCCAGCACATGGAGACAGGAGTGCCCCATGGCCCAGGTCTCCTCACGCCCAGATGCAGTTCTCCAAACTCTAAACAGTAAGCTGTCTCATCCAACCCTCCATCTGGCTGTTATGCCTTCCGTTTTCTCTATTTTATTTCTTGGTAGTTACTATTGGTGCCAGAATGCGAGAAAAAATTCAAGCTCTTTCTGTAGCCTCTTGGCCTGGGGTAATCTCTGAAAATGACTTGCCTATCCCTTGACTCAGAAAACTCCACAAAATCATGCAAACCAAGGCGTTCAAATCTTTATGTTACCTTTAAGAACACCCGTGTAACTGTGCAGGCCATCAAGGTATACATACCCCAAAAAACACCAAGTACCTGAAAGATGTCACTTTTCAGAGGCACTGTGTGCCTTTCCATCATTACAAAGGTGGAGCTGGCGTGTGTGCCCAGGCCAAACCATGGGGCTGGACGCAGGCTTCGTGACCCAAAAAAAGTGTCGAATTTTTGCTGCATGTGCTTAAAAATGCAGAGAGCAATGCTGAACTGCAGGGTTTAGATGTAGATTCTTGGATCATCGAGCACATTCAGTTGAACAAAGCCAAGATGTACACCATATTTACAGAGCTCATGGTCAGATTAACCCATATGAGAGATCCCTCTGCTGCATGGAGATGGTCTTCGCTGAAAAGGAACAAATTGTTTCTAAACCAGAAGAGATATTTACACACAAGAAAAAGGCATCCCACAAGAAACTGAAGAAACAACACAGCCTAGGAATACATTCAGTATAAGATAATTGCAAATAATAGTTTAGCCAGGCATGGTGGCTCACGCCTGTAATCCAAACACTTTGGGAGACTGAGGCGGGAAGATCACTTGAGCCTAGGAGTTTGAGACCAGCCTAGGCAGCATAGGGAGACCCCCATCTCTATAGTTAAAAAAAAATTTTGTAATTACCCAGGCAAGGTGGCATGTACCTGTGGTCCTAGCTACTTAGGAGGCTAAGGCAGGAGGATTGCTTGAGCTCAGGAGGTCAAGGCTAAAGTGAGACATGATTGTGTCACTGCACTCCAGCCTGGGTGATAGAACAAGACATTGCCTTTTCTTTTCTTTTTTTCTTTTCTTGTTTTTCTTGAGACAGAGTCTTGCTCTGTCACCCAGGCTGGAGTGCAGTGGTGTGCTGTCAGCTCACTGTAACCTCTGCCTCCCAGGTTCAAGCAATTCTCCTGCCTTAGCCTCCCGAGTAGCTGGGACTACAGGTGCGTGCCACCATGCTCGGCTAATTTTTTGTATTTTTAGTAGAGGTGGGGTTTCACCATGTTGACCAGGCTGGTCTCAATCTCCTAACCTTGTGATCCGGCCACCTTGGCCTACCAAAGTGCTGGGATTATAGGCGTGAGCCACCACATTCAGCCAAGACACTGTCTTTTTAAAAAAAAGTTTTAAAAAATAAAAGGCCAGGAGTAGCGGCTCACGCCTATAATCCCCACACATTGGGAGGCCAACACAGGAGGATCACCTGAGGTCAGGAGTTCAAGATCAGCCTGGCCAACGTGGTGAAACCCCATCTCTGCTAAAAATACAAAAATTAGTCAGGTATGATGGTGCATGCCTGTTATTCCAGTTACTTCGGAGGCTGAGGCAGGAGAATCACTTGAACCTGGGAGGCAGAGGTCGCAGTGAGCCAAGATCACACCACTGCACTCCACTCCAGCCTGGGCCACAAGAGTGAGACTCCATCTCAAAAAATAAAAAATAAACAAATAAAAATTAAATTAAATTAAAATTTTAAAAAAAGTTCAAGTTTAAATGCCTTTCCTACCTGAGATATTAATTACTCCCATACCATCACCAACACCCCACTTCCAAAAGGTAATTGTGAACTTCTGTAAACATTTTTCAGTTGAACTGGTTAAGTCTTTAGCAATCAATCAACTGTGTTGAACTACAATGTCTAGCAGAATCAGTTGAATCCTGAAACTGTTCTGTGCTGTCTTACCTGAGCTAGGCAATGAGGAGCACAGCGTGGCTAGCTTCTCGCTCTGTGCTTATCCTGATGAAGGGTGAATATGAATCAGCCTAGAAGCATCTCTGTCCTTTAAACAAGCTTGCAGTGAACAATAAACCACATTTTGTCCTTGAGGATGAAACATAGGCCAGATGAGAGTTTTATCACAAGAAAGAAATACATAATAAGGCCTCTGCTATCTGCCCCTGATAATTGCTAATGATACATTCTAAATGATGCAGTTTTGCAAACTTCTAAGATTCTCACGTTACATTTCCTATTTGTGCAAGGGCCCAGCGAGAAAGCTATACATGTTTTATTGTGGAAGAGAACAGAATCAGTAAACAGCACCATGAGACGTCAAACCAATCCTGCAGACAACACTGCCTATGATCTCTGCTCTTAACACCTCAAAGTCTTCTTAGGCTATTTGTCATTTTCTCCTCTCAACCTTGGAAAGGGGGTCATTCTTGTGCTTCTTTGACATATGGGGAAACTTGGGGGAGTGGGGAAGAGTGAGTGGGGAACTTCCCCCAAAGTCTCAAAGCTAGGTGAAAGGGTTGGGATCTAAATGTTTGGCTTCCTCTTGAGCTTTGTCCAGCCAGAGTTTTTCTATGGATTCTGCCTTTCGCCTCTAAAGGCAGATTCTTATTCCCATGGGCTTCCTTCCTCCCACTTTTTAAAAAATCTTTTCTCAACTTGTTTTCTTCTCTGCCCCCCCCACCCCCACCTGCCTTGTTTCTATTTTAAGTTTGTTTTGAGCATTGCTTAACATATTCCTTCCTCTTGAACTAACCATAGTCTTAACATTCCACGGCTTGTCCTTCAATTTTACACTTACAGTAGAATCCAGTCAAATCCCACAAAGCGACAAACCTGTAGGCATTTTATGATGAGAATCATGAGTAGCCATTTTCTGATGAGACTGGGAGTGATGTCAGGCACAATGTGACCAATAAAACAATAAACCCATGCCCAAAAGTGCTTTACCATGCCTGCTGCTGTCATAAAGATCCAGTCTATTACTGGAACCGTTGACTCTTCCTTTTGAGATTGAAGAAGACTCTAAGAGTAGAACCTTTTTTTTTATATACTCTACAACAGATACATTGCAACAATCCTGCCTTTGATCCTATAATACCAGCTTCCCACAACTCCATCACAGCATTACTGCACCTTTCCCATTATTGTTCATTTAATTTCTCCAGTAAAGAACAAAAGAACAGCCAGGCACAAGAGGTCACACCTGTAATCCCAACAATTTGGGAGGCCAAGGGGGAGGGCGGGTCACCTGAGGTCAAGAGTTCGAGACCAGCCTAGCCAACAAGGCAAAACCTCATCTCTACTAAAAATACAAAAATGAGCCAGGCGTGGTGGCATGCGCCTGTTGTCCCAGCTACTGGGGAGGCTGAGGTGGGAGAATCACTTGAACATGAGAGAATCACTTGAACCCAGTAGAAGGAGGTTGCAGTGAGCCAAGATTGTGCCACCACACTCCAGCCTGGGCAACAGAGTGAGACTCCATCTCAGAAAAAAAAAAAAAAGAACAAAAGCAAACATTTTTATCAACATATATATGTTCAGGAACCAACTATGCAGGTTTCAGGTGCCCTGCAACTAGAGCAGATTATTTTCTCTCCTGCTGGCATCCAATCCTTCAAGGAACTGTGCATTAGATCATCCCTAGAAAGGAAAGGAAAATAGGTAACATGCAAATTACCTGATTTTCTCATTGGGAATTTTTGGGGAGGTAGCTTTTGGCTATTCCTGTTCTCATTCTTTCTTACAACCTCAGGCAAATAAAAGTTGACCATGACTTAAAACAACACAATATGTTTTAGATCTTAGAAATCAATCCCGATTGTCTGTTAAAAATCAATCTCTCTTGGTACAACCATTTTGGAGAGAAAGTTGACAATATTTTATCAAAAGTGCATGTGCATATGCCTCATATGCCTTCTTTTTTTTTTTTTAAGGCAGCTCCTGAGCAGCTGGGATTACAGGAATGCGCCACCACGCCTGGCTAATTTTTATATTTGTACTAGAGACAGGCTTTTGCCGAACTCCTGAGTTTGAGTTTCATCTCAAACTCCTGACCTCAGATGATCCACATGCCTCGGCCTCCCAAAGTACAGGCGTGAGCCACCATGGCCGCGTTATGCCCTTTGACTCAGTTGTTCTGTTAATATTGATTTACCCAGGGCCATGGTGATTTTGTTCAAATTAGAATAAAATATCTCCTCATCAAGAGATTTTATGTCTATCTGCCAGAAAAGTATCATAATAACTATTTAAATTTATGATGTCTACAAACCGAATGGTGCCCTCATAGAGAAGGCACTTTATGCAATGTACAACTTATGTCACTGTATGTAACGGCCCAGTGACCTCATGAATTCATACAAAAGATGATATCGAGTTATATGTAAAAGGGTATTCATTGAAGGGTATTCTTTGTAACAGCAAAATAAATTATCACAAATGTCCACCAGCAGGGCACAGTGTACATAAATACAGAATACCTTTATACAATAGAATACTAGGAAGCATTATAAAAAGAATATGGGAAGATCTATACTGTACACACTGATAATGAAAACATGTTCAAAGTTTATTAAATGAAACGAGCAAGGTTTAAAATAAAATATATTATAATTCAATGTTTCTACATTTCAAAAAGAAAAAGATGCTGGTACATAGCCCTTTTTTCTGAAAAGACACTTAAGAAATTATTAACAGGAACCTTCTAGGAAGAGAGTAATTGGGTGAAGAAGGAAGCTTTTGTTTACCTTTCTATGTGATTTGAATTTTCTCACTGAAAGCATTTATTATTTTCTTTTTTTTTTTTTTTTTTTTTTGAGATGGAGTTTTACTCTTGTCGCCCAGGCTGGAGTGATCTCAGCTCACTGCAACCTCTGGGTTCAAGCAATTCTCCTGCCTCAGCCTTCCAAGTAACTGTGATTACAGGCATGTGGCACCATGCCCAGCTAATTTTTCTATTATTAGTAGAGATGGGGTTCCACTGTGTCGGCCAAGCTTGTATCGTACTCCTGATCTCAGGTGATCCGCCTGCCTCGGCCTCCCAAAGTGCTGGGATTACAGGTGTCTCAAAAAAGCAAAACAAAACGAAAAAATAAAAACAAGTCTAAGAGGTGTTTTTTTTAATTTCTGTGCACATGCCCCCAACAGAATACATGAACAAATAGACTGCAGGGGTTTTTGATATAGCAATGGGCGAAGGAAGGGAGGGAGGCGGGAGGCAGGTGGTGAAGGCTGGGTGCTGACCCGGGAGACAGACCCATTGTGCACCTCTGTTCTCTAGGGGCATTTCTACCTTACAATTCTTGCTTCTGAAAACAAACAGACACTGTATTCATGTATCTATTGGACAGTGAATATATTTAATCATAGAAAAAGAATATTATTAAGCTCACTTTTTTTTTTATTAATTCAGTCCTAGTGGAGTATGAATACAGTGCAGGCAGAGCTGCCCATCGCTTAAAAACCCAGGGGCTGTTAGAAACCTACTGTCTTGCCTTGATTCTACCATACTAAGTAGTTGTAGAAGAATGACATTTGCTACCTTTCTCATTTTGATGTCAGTCCCCAGATAAAGGAGAATTCTAGCTTTCTGTTTGTTTCTGAAATGTAAACCACCATTACAATAAAGTAAAGTTGAATTCATTATTATAAATTTTATGTTAAGAATATATTCTCTCAAATGATTTTTTTTCTTTCTTGAGACCAGTTCTCACTCTACACTCAGGCTGGAGTGCAGTGGTGCAATCATGGCTCACTGCAGCCTTGACCTTCCAGGCTCAAGCGAACCTCCCACCTCAGCCTCCCTAGTAGCTGGGACTACAGGCATGCACCACCGTGCCCAGCTATTTTTTTATTTTTTTGTAGAGACTGGGTCTTACCATGTTGCCCAGGCTGGTCTTAAACTCCAGGGCTCAAGTGATCTTCCAGCCTCAGTCTCCCAAAGTGCTAGGATTACAGGTGTGAGCCACTGCACCCGGCCTCAAATGAATATTTACTTAGACTACACATACATTATTCCACAAAAACTGGGCAAAAAAAAAAAAATTTTTTTCTTTTGATTAGCAGAAATTACATTTAATGTAATTAAGTAACATAGCAACCTCAAACCTAAGAAAAGAGTGACATTTATATGTTATTTTTAAGATGTAGTATTTGTATTAAATGACTTTTTAAAAATTCCCTTCAGTAAAGGATGTCAGAGGAGAGCACTTTAACTGTTACAAATCTTGCAAAACATTTTTCTGCTTTGCAGTTTTGCCTTTTGAATCATGTATTTGCCCCAATGTCAAGGCATCAGACCTTGAGTTTGATTACAACTTACACACATTTTGATCCAAAGTTATACACATTCCATTCTTCTACCCCTTGGAAAATGGCTTTTAAATACTGAACTCATTCCAGGCCAAGGTCTCCTCTTGACACATTAACACAACAAATACGTTTTTATTGCTGAATTTCTATTTGGAGACTGATTATTTAGAACTCCACTATTCATTTGCTTACCACATTTGCCTTGGTTACCCTGACTGTGTCATTAAACAAATATTTATTCATTCAATAAACATTTATTGAGAATCCTCTGGGTTTCAGTCTGTCTCCTCAGCACTAGAGCACAGGGAATAGACAGATAAATATACAATCCAAAAACGCTGGACACGGTGGCTCAAGCCTGTAATCCCAGCACTTTGGGAGGCTGAGGTAGGTGGATCATCTGAGGTAGGGAGTTCGAGACCGGTCTGGCCAACGTGGGGAAACCTCATCTCTACTAAAAATAGAAAAATTATCCAGGCGTGGTGGCAGGTGCCGGTAATCCCAGCTACTCGGGAGGCTGAAGCAGGAGAATCACTTGAACCAAAAAGCAGAGGTTGCAGTGAATCAAGATCCCACCACTATACCTCAGCCTGGACAACAAAGGGAGACTCTCTCAAAAAAAAAACAAAAACTTTTTTTTGAAAAAATGATATGGTTCTCCCTGCCCTTAAAGAAGTTGCAAGCTGGGTTCTTCTGTCCAGTGTTCATCATGATGTTTGTTCTGTACAATCAGGGGCAGGACTAAGGTGAGACC
Organism: Macaca thibetana thibetana; assembly: GCF_024542745.1. Lineage (NCBI taxonomy): Eukaryota > Metazoa > Chordata > Mammalia > Primates > Cercopithecidae > Macaca > Macaca thibetana. The sequence goes on along the minus strand of NC_065595.1, from coordinate 29,765,203 downwards.
AGAAAGACATATGTCCTAGGAGAATTTTAGGAGGTGTACACTCTCGGGGTTGTGCAGGGCTGCCAGTATCCTAACCCAGCCACATGGCTGCCCCACATCATATCCGCTTCCCTTCTGCTGTCCTCCTAGCTCAGAGACATCACAGACTCACTTTCATCACAGTCAGCTCCTTTCACTTCCTCGAAAATGTCTACATTTCATGTCTATTTTTTTTTTTTCAGACGGAGTCTTGCTCTTTCGCCCAGGCTGGAGTGCAGTGGCACTGTCTCAGCTCACTGCAACCGCCGCCTCCTGGCCTCCAGCAATTCTCCTGCCTCAGCCTCCCGAGTAGCTGGGTTTACAGGCCCCCGCCACCACACACAGCTAACTTTTGTATTTTTAGTAGAGACGGGGTTTCCCCATGTTGGCCAGGCTGATCTCGAACTCTGACCTCAGGATCCACCCATCTTGGCATCCCAAAGTGCTGGGATTACAGGCGTGAGCCACTGCGCCCAGCCTCTTGCCTATTTTCATGTCTAGGACTATGCAACCCTCTCTATTGCTCCCCTACCGCACCCCATTTAAGCATTTTTTCCAGGCCTGTTTAAACCCCACAAGGAGCGTCCTCCCTAGATCTTACAGCCTGATCAATCTCTCCCCCTGCCCTCTGCAATTCTGAGAAGGCCTTTACCACTAACCAATTTGTATTCAAATTACCACGTGGGAATCTCCTGCCCCTGGTCTGTGAGCCTGTGGAAAGCAAGGCCTGTGTTTCAGCTTTTGGGGGATCTGACTCCAAACCCATGGCCCCCAGCACAGTACTTGACACATGATGGGCTTTTAGCAAACTATTCCTTCATTTATCTGAGTCTTTAAAATCCTTATCACATTTTTAGTGTTTCTTTTCACTTTCACGGAAACAAACATTTGTTTGAGGCCTTCATAACACTTGAATTTGATTCTACAGACGGAAGACAGGAATTACAATGAGTTAGCTTATTAGAAAATGCATTTCTTATTTCCCAGCAACTAATTAAATGTAATAGTAGCTTAAGTAAAGAGACATTTTGTTCAGTACTACTATAATTTGTGTGTGGTAAGATGTTAACTTGTTTATGACAATAGGCTTTCTCTGTGGTACAAAAGATGGTCACTCATTGGGTGAGGGTCCCCACAGCAATTTCTTGGGGGTGACACCACTATTCAATGAGTTACAGTTAATAAAGAATTATAGTGGCGACACTCTTCCAGTCGGGCAGCTCCTAATGTTAGCATGATCTCTTTACTGATAATGAAAATATGGCCTTAACCATCACCAAGGCACACATCATTGATGCAGGAAATTATTTCCAACTCCCCTCCCAAACATGTACCCCAAATGGTCATCTAAGGGTATAGTCAGGATACTTCATGAGATGGTGTGCTGAAACAGTTAGTGGCCTGGGAGCCTTTGCAGAATTGCACTAATGGTCATGAAAGGGACTGATCTACCATAATGATTTCAGTGGCCCCCCTACCCTGGGCATTTGTGATGTTGATGGGGAATTAATTTAATAGCCAAAGCTTGACTATGACCAGTCATTGGCAGTAGGGAGTAACCCCTCCCCCTTCCCTTTGCTGTTTCCTTACAAGAACCTGCTATATGAGATGTTTGTCTTCATGGTGTCACTTGACAATGCAGCTTAGAGCTATAGCAATTTTGCTAAAATATTTTAGACAAGTAAACTCCGAATACTGAATGGAAAGCCCTTGTCTTTCTGGAAAGCTCTTAGCTAGAGCCCTTTATGATGTTTTTCCTCCCTCCTCTCCCCACATCCAGTCATCATTCCTCTTCCACCTAAAATGTCTGGCAATTAGAAACAAAATGAGCTTCAGTTGCTAAAGTGGGGAGCAGGGGATTTCTAGTCCTTGGTAACTTTACTGCTGAAATCAAAATAGGCATTATCAACCACAAAGCTTCCAACGCTGGAAGCTCCAGGGCATACCCAGGAGATGTGCTGTGGAGTGAGGCTAGGTTGTGGGCAGGGGGTAAATAAAGACAACACACACTGTTTAATCAATAAGCTTCCAGAAAGATGACATAAAGATGGAAACTCTGTAAAATCAATGAGATTTGAAAGTTACGTAATAAGAGTTGGTTGTTTTACAGGAAATACAAATGAAAAATCATTTTCTATTTTTTCTGCTTTCAAGTTTTGAATTTAGGGCTTTCTAAAAGTAGCCAGTCAGTTCTTTGAGGCTTGGGTTCCACAACCTGCAGATCTGAACAAAAGAGAAAGTAATGAAGGGGAACGTATACCAATGTTATTCAGCATCAGGTGCTCTGGGGCCACATTATTCATTTGAACTGGTAATGAGGGAAGGAAGAACCACCTGCCCTCTGTCTTACAAGTTATCTTGAATATCAATTAGCAAGAAGATTTCAGGCCAGGTGCAGGGGTTCACGCCTGTAATCCCAGTGCTTTCGGAGGCAAACGCAGGCAGATTACTTGAGCCCAGGAGTTCAAGACCAGTCTGGGCAACATGGCAAAACCCCATCTCTACAAAAAATTTTAAAATTAGCTGGGTGTGGTGGTGCGTGCCTGCAGTCCCAGCTACTCAGGAGGCTGAGACAAGAGGATTGCTTGAGCCCAGGAGGTGGAGGTTGCATTGAGCTGAGATTGTGCCATTGCACTCCAGCCTGGGTGACAGAGAGAGACCCTAAAAGATTTGTGAAAATTCCAGAGTCTCATGGCTTCAACCTCAAGCATATGTTTTTTGGTAATCCTGTCACTTCATTGGTTTGGGTTCAATAAACAATTTTATATATAGACACACATACACACATATATATGTATAAATATACGTACATGTAAATGTGTGTGTGTGTGTATATATATGTGTGCATATATATATACACTTTTTTATCGAGATGCAGTCTTGCTCTGTCACCCAGGCTCGAGTGCAGTGGTGAGATCTTGGCTCACTGCAAGCTCTGCCTCTTGGGTTCAAGCGATTCTCCTGCCTCAGCCTCCTGAGTAGCTGGGATTACAGGCGTGTGCCAACACACCTGGTCAATTTTTATATTTTTCGCAGAGATGGGGTTTCGCCACGTTGGCCAGGCTGGTCTCAAATTCCTGAGCTCAAGTGATCCGCCCGCCTCAGACCCACAAAGTGGCTGGGATTACAGGCATGAGCCACCATGCCCAGCCTTTAGAATATTTTCTGAATGCACATCTTGGGCATAATGTGACCAAGGAGACCAAATAGATGAAAAATAAAACCCTACCCTTAAGAAGTTTATAGATTAATTAAGAAATCAAAACAAATTGCCCTGATTTTATTCTCTGTGCACTTCACATCATTTCACATCTAATCAATCTTCCTAGAATCCTCAAGAACTTTTTAAGTTCAGGCTCCTCATACAGATCTTCAGAGCTTTCCAAGCTCTGCCCCATTTTATCTTTCTAGACTTATTTCCCCTGGCCGTGTCATCTGCACACGTTCCACTCCCCAGCCCCCAAGGCAGGGCTCCCTGTCTCTCCAATACCATCTACTTAGCTCGGCCTCCCTGTTATTGTCCATAATCCATCACCACAACAGTACAGGTCAAGACAGCTTTATGTAAGCAATGGTTTTGGAGAATGAAAGACAATTTCAAAGATCTCCTGTCATAGTCTGAGCCAATTAGCTTCCATCTCTTCACTTTAGATACGCTCATCTTCATCCAAATAATAATCTTTTATATGTAATAAAAGTTAATTGACTCTCATAATTTTGAATATATGGTAATTCAGACAAGGATTAATTTGAAGTTTGACTTTTGCAACTGACAAAGAGCAGTAATTGGTATACAAACAAACTTGACGTGGGAAAGGTTTAAATATCTTAAAAGATGTAAATTTTTAGCACCTTCAAGTATTTGAGGAATATCCTTTAGGAAAAAAAAAAAACTGGTGTACCAATAGAAACACAGCTTATCTATTTACTAAAGTAAAATCCATGTAGATCATAGAAACAAAGCTTATCTATTTATTAAAGTAAAATCCATGTAGATCATAGAAACAAAGCTTATCTGTTTATGAAAGTAAGATTCACATAAGTAACCTACAAATATTTTATTAACTTAATTGAGATACTGTCCATACTTCAAAGTAATCAAAATGCTATTCCTTTACATATTAAATAATTTAACTTTTTTGTCAGGTTGCTTTCAATTTAGCGCAAGTGAAGAAGACATTGAGAAAGAAAAGAATATATATAGGAATACTTCTTATTTGAGGAATGTGACCCCTCTTAAATTATCAGGCCCAGAGAGGCATTAAAATGAGACAGCAATTATGTCCTACTTCTTCCCACCCCCACCCAAGCTATGTAATTATCTCTCTTATTTTTTCTTTTTTTTTTTTTGAGACAGAGTCTCCCTCTGTCACCCAGGTTGGAGTGCAGTGGTGCGATCTCGGTTCACTGCAACTTCTACCTCCCAGGTTCAAGGGATTCTTGTGCCTCAGCCTCCCAAGTAGCTGGGATTACAGGCGCACACCTCCACGACCAGCTAATTTTTGTATTTTTAGTAGAGACGGGATTTCACCATGTTGGCCAGGGAAAAGTTGAACTCCTGACCTCAAGTGATCCGCCTGCTTCAGTCCCGCAAAGTGCTGGGATTACAGGTGTGAGCCACTGCACCCGGCCTGTAATCATCTCTTGAAACTGCTTGCTATTGCCACAAGTAGCTATAAATTAACCTAGCAATGCCACACACAGGACACCATACCCATACCCCATAGTTCAACAATGTGTAGCCAATCTAATCCATATTATTTGTTTAAACCAGTGAGAATTTCTGACAAACAACTTTATCAGTCCACTTTTTGTCCCCCATCTCTCCCTTTTTTTGGCCTTTGAAAACCTGCTTGTGACAAAAGGTTAATGGAGGACTCCCCAAGGCAAGTGTGCCCAGGGCAGTGGTCCTCAAACTTGGCCCAGATGAACTCTATTAATTTTGCCTCAGTTTTTTTTTTTTTCCTTTAGGCTCATAACATTATTCATTTGAAAGTCATTAAAATAATTCTCTAGACCCAATTTCTGGCTCTAAGATTTACTGTGTGACTTTGGGCAAGTTATAGTAACATGTCTAAGGCTCAGTGATCTTTTGTGAGATGGGGAGAAGCTCTTGTGAGGTTTGTGAAAACTGAGCATGAAGATATCTGGTATTGAGCCCAGCCAGTGGTAGGCACTAAACGAACATCAATTTCTTTTTCCTTACCTACTTTTTCAGTGACTCTCAAAGGAAGTTCTGTGTATATCTTCAGATTGATCCTTTAGTATTCCAGTTTTAATTGAATGAAAAGTAAATGAATTAATTACTTTTTTAAAACCAAAGTCCTCATATTGATATTTTATTTAGATAAATCCAATTGTTTTCCATCCTAGTAAGTTCTTTTTTTTTTTTTTTTTTTTTTTTGAGATGGAGTTTCACTCTTGTTGCCCAGGCTGGAGTGCAATGGCGCAATCTCGGCTCGCTGCAATCTCCGCCTCCTCGGTTCAAGCGATTCTCCTGCCTCAGCTTCCCGAGTAGCTGGGATTACAGGAGCCTGCCACTAGGCCCAGCTAATTTTTGTACTTTTAAAGGAGATGGGGTTTCACTATGTTGGCCAGGCTGGTCTCGTACTCCTGACCTCAGGTGATCCACCTGCCTAAGTCTCCCAAAGTGCTGGGATTACAGGTGTGAACCACTGTGCCTAGTTCCTAGTAAGTTCTTTTGATAGGACTGAGATCTGGTCATTGATGTATTCCTACTGGCTGTATCAATTAGGAAGGTTTTAACTGCAATCAAGTATCAGGATACCTAACTCACAGAAGAATCTTGTTTTTGTTTTTATATATTTTCAGTTTTTTAACACGACGCAGAAACCCAAACATGGGGGTCATTAGCATTGGTCGGCTGCTCAGGGGTGACATCAAAGATCTCCATTCTTTCCATCTTTTTACTTACTCTGCTGTCATCATTATGCCAAGTCTTCCTCCTTCTGCTTGTCTGCGATAGTTACCATGTCTGCAGATATCATTCTACATTCAAGGTTGGATGAGTGGGAAAGAGCAACACTAACCACATTTTTTAATCAGAAAAGCCAAGTGTTTATGAGAAGTCCTTCAGCACACTTCTTCTTACATATTTTTGGCTACAACTAGCCACATGGGCACTTCTTTCCAATTGCAAAGAGAGGAAAGGAAATCAGATATTTAGCAAAAGGAAGATGGATAGCCATAATTTGCTTAAACTAATAATAAATGAGTCATCAACTAAACCACCTGGAACAAAATCAAGAATTTTTGCTGCTCAATGAATCTGTCATCTGAAAAATTTAAAGCATTCTTGGTCCTGGGTCTGCTACCCTCAGCTTTCATCAGGTATAGATATCTCAGATATACTTCCACAATTGAGATTAAACTTATATAAATCTCCAATTTTTTGATATGTTTGCTTTATCAATAAAAAAAAAAAAAAAACCCTCTCTGTGAAAGCAGGAAGCTGGATTAGGTGATTTATTGAGATTTCTCACAGGTCGAAGACCTATGATGCAAAATTCAACATAAGAATGGCAAGGATCAGGGGGCTGAGGCAGGAGAATTACTCGAACCTGGGAGGCGGAGGTTGCAGTTAGCCAAGATCGCACCACTGCACTCCAGCCTGAGCAACAGAGGGAGACCCTGTCTCGAAGTAAAAAAAGAAAAAAGAATGGCGAGGGTCCTGTGCGTACTTCTTACATAAGTGTAAAAACACAATTACTATGCCTTTATCTGAACCTTATTCAACTTATGATGTGTAAGAATCCCAAGTTCTATTTCAGAAAGTTCTCTCTTTCTCTTTTTGCAGCTCAATTTTCCTTCATAAGTAAACTAATCTGTACTTTTTGTTATTAATACCATTCCAAACAATTTGAACCAATTATCATTCAATTATTCTACAAACATTCACAAAGCACTTACTCTGTGCCTAGCACTGGGAATATAAAGACGTAGAAGAAACAATTTCTTATCTGCAAGTTTATAATCTGGGAGGGAGAAAAATTTGTAAGCTAGTAATGTATAAGAAATAAGATGTCATAGGTGTAATCATTTTTAAAATATATATAAAGGTGAAGGGGGAAATAACAAGGCAGGAGTGGTCAGTCCTTGATGGGGTGGAGTCAGAATTCTAAAAATCTGATTTAACATCAGAGACTTTCTCCAAAACTAGCATCTTCTGGATTGCTCCAACAGTGTCAGCTCTAACTATAAAAAGGATCTGGTTTTGCCTAATATTGCAAATGAGATGTTTAGTTGGGAGTTGAAATCGTATTTTCAAGGGGTTTGTTCAGATGTGTTTTCTCTTGGTTAACAATCACACATGTTCTGAACTCTTTAATTAAGGATTCGTAAATCAGGGGGGTAGCATTTCTTTGTTTTCAGTTATGACACAGACATTCATCATCACCTACCATGCTGATCTCAAGTTTGTGGGAAGATAGCCAAAAGAAAAAGTATTGATTCCCTACTTTCCTTTGGGCTCAATGAGAAGTCACTCATTTTTTTTCCTTCTTGGTCACTTAGCTCCACTGATAGACACATTTGTATATGACACTGGGAAGTGAGTGAGCATCTACCATAATCACCAGCTTCTGTATTCATTTCCTCAACTCTTAGCCAGGTAAAGATGACATTAGAAATTCAGTAACTTCATGTATCACCAGTGTCTTCCAAACTGCAGACTCCGACTCACGGATGGATCATAAAATCCAATCAGTGGGTCTTCATTAGCACTTTTTTTTTTTTTTTTTTTTTTTTTGAGATGGAGTCTCGCTCTGTCACCAGGCTGGAGTGCAGTGGTACGATCTTGGCTCACTCCTACCTCCGTCTTCCAGGTTCAAGCGATTCTCCTGCCTCAGCCTCCTGAGTAGCTAGGACTCCAGGTGTGCACCACCATGCCCAGCTAATTTTTGTATTTTTAGTAGAAACGGGGTTTCACCATGTTGACCAGGATGGTCCTGATCTCTTGACCTCGTGATCTCCCTGCCTCGGCATCCCAAAGTGCTGGGATTACAGGTGTGAGCCACCACACCGGCCTTAATCAGCTTTAAAAAAAAAATAGAAAAAAGAATAGAATAGAAAAATATCAGAATGCATTTCACCTAGTAAGATAAAAGTTAGATCATGAAATTTTTGTTGCAGGTCTGCATGGGTGTGTCTGTGTGTGTGTGTATTGAGTCACAACATAAAAGATATTTCTTACTATGTCACTGTCAAAAAATTAAGCCACAAAATCAGACACTAATTCCCATGAAGGCACTTATTAGCCATCTAGCAAGTATTTGTTGAATTAAACTGATTTGTATGTGTGCTTATATATCTATTCAACAAATACTTACTAAGACTGTGTACACAACATTGATCATTACCATCCCTCATTTAAATGTTGTGAAAATGTAGGACACCAACAGGCTGTCAGTTGGTCAGACTCAGTAAATGTTTTCTAGGAATAAATCATCCCACTTACCAGGACTGTTCCATAATTTTTAATCTAGCTTAACCCCCGCCTACAGTATAAAATAGATTTTGAGATATCTAAACAGGTATCCAGGAAAAAGGAAGCCATGAAAGCATCAGGTGCAATGGATTATCAGCAAACAAAGCCTTCTGATCCTTATTAGTCTCAAGAACACAAGTCATGTCCTAGTTCAAACCCCTCTGTCTTAATCAGGGCAGGCTGGCACAGTGTCCTGTATCCCAGCTTCGATGGTGTCACAGGTCCTGGTCCCCAGTGTTCCTTTTTCAGGCTTTGGGTGCTGAGCACTTACCTGTTCTGACTACATTGGGCCCCCTCCCAAGCCAGCAGAGCTGCCACTGGAAGCTTCGCCCTCCCTGGAGGCCACATTCTCACCACCCCTCGGTGGGCACAGCTCCTTGCTGTCCAAAGTCATCACAGTTCTCAGTGCCCAAGATGTGCCCCAAGGGCCTCACACCATGCCCGGAGGACTACCACTTGCCAGACCCAGGCCAAGCCCACAGATGCTGCACCAAATGCTCTTTCATCTCTTTTGTCTGCATTAAGTAGAGCCTCCTATAGATTCCAGAGTTCTCTACCTGCCTTGGGCAGGGGAACCACGTTAGGGCAGGGGCATCAGGTGAAGAATGCACCAATGCCTAAAACTCGCCTCTGACCTGCTCACAGCCTGGTACTGTGATGCTCCACAGATACATCAGAGGTGGGATAAGTTTCTTCTCCCCTCACCCTCCCTACACCAAAACAGAGAATACATCTGTCCCCATCAACAGGGAACTGGGGCTCTGTGATGTTCATTACCTCTGCCACAGCGTTCAAGTGTTTTCTGAAGCAGGGGCTTATCACACCCCTGTCCCCGCCTCCCAAAGTCAGACATAGTCCTGTAATCTAAGCTCCATAGCCTCTGGGCTACCCTGGTGGAAGTCCAACCTGGGTCAGTCAGATAAAGGGTGAGCACTTACTTCCACAGGTAGAAAACAACATCCTGAAAGTTATCTTTTCCTGTGTCCTGAATGGATCTACCTGACACTGAAGCTTAGGGGATCTGTGAGTGTTTCTCTCTCTTGCTCTCAACCAAAGCCTTCGCCATGGGCTTGTTCTCCTTCCTTTTGTCTGCCTGAAATTCCCCAGGACCTGGAGCCCCGGGAACCAGGGCTACAGGACAGGCTGTCTCCGTTGCCTGCCCTTTGTGTGAGCTCATTCCTATTGCAGATTCAGGAAAAGAGCATCACAGTCAGTGGGCAGCAAAGGGTTGTACTGGCTAAGGAAGCATGACTGGCTCTTTCTTCCACCCCTCCAAACCCTCCCTAGTGGTTTATCATTATGGATGCTGTTTGGTTTGTTTACAGAGTACAGCCCTTCAGGGGGCCACCAGATTCCTGTGGGGAGAGTTAGAGAGGGGAGGGTGTGAGTAGCTTCAGTGGGATGGGACGCAAGAGCCGTTACCCAGACAGAATCTGCAAAAGGCTCCATTTTGTTACCCTTGGTCCCAAATCCAAACATCCCACCCACCAGTGTCTGTCTCTCAGAACAACCTAGAGTTCCAGAGCCCAATCACTGAAACCCTCTTAAGGAGATCCAGAGACAGAAGAGAACTTCTTGGTCATCTCTTGTGATGTGGAATATCAGTTACTTTCCAGGATTTCCTTCTAATTAAAAAAATCCAGCAAGCAGCAATGAGTTTTGAGGCTGCCAGTTGTCTGGTTTGGGGTACTGCAGCAAAATGGTTAAAAACTTGCTCTTGGAATAAGATCTGGGATCAAATCCCAGCTTTGCCACTTGCCAGATAACTCTTGAAGCCTCAGTCTCCCTGATTATAAAATAGGAACAACACCACAGCCTACCTTATCAGGCTGTTACGAGGATTGATTAAGAGAACTTTGTTAGGCTCCAAGTATAGTATCTGGCACACAGGAAGCACTCGATAAATGTTAACTATTGTTACTATTATTATTGGCAATTACAAGAATTAGTGAAAAGAGCAGAACAAGGTAATTAAGACTAAAACAAACCATATAGCATCTACAAAGCTACATCCTTACTTCCAAGTAAAAACGAAATTGGTTCTATTTCAGTGTATTCTACTTGCTTGCTTGTCCACTCGACAATGCATTAGATACACAGAATGTGGTATAGTGGAAAGAATATGGGCTCTAGTGTCAGAATTGTGCTTAAATCCCTTTCTTCTACTTCTTGAGAGATTTGGACAAATTTTTTTTTTTTTTTTTTTTTTTTTTTTTTTTTTTTTTTTTTTTGAGACGGAGTCTCGCTCTGTTGCCCAGGCTGGAGTGCAGTGGCCGGATCTCAGCTCACTGCAAGCTCCGCCTCCCGGGTTCACGCCATTCTCCTGCCTCAGCCTCCCGAGTAGCTGGGACTACAGGCACCCGCCACCTCGCCCGGCTAGTTTTTTGTATTTTTTAGTAGAGACGGGGTTTCACCGTGTTAGCCAGGATAGTCTCGATCTCCTGACCTCGTGATCCACCCGCCTCGGCCTCCCAAAGTGCTGGGATTACAGGCTTGAGCCACCGTGCCCGGCCTTGGACAAATTTTTTAAGCTCTCTGAAACTTAGTTTACTCATCTATAAAATGGGAGTAACAATTATAGCTTGCAGGGTTGTCCTAAGGATTAAAAAGCCTCTCCTCCCGTCTCCATCCCCTGTAGGCTGGCAGCTTCTCTCCTGTGCACAAACAGCATTCTTCGCCTTCTCCATGGGAGCCCTTATCACGTTGGACCATATTGTCCCCTCCACTAGAGTGTACACTGCTTTTTTTTGAGACGGAGTCTTGCTCTGTCGCCCAGGCTGGAGTGCAGTGACACTATCTCAGCTCACTGCAACCTCTGCCTCCCGGGTTCAAGCAATTCTCCTGCCTCAGCCTTCCAAGGAGCTGAGACTATAGGCACGAACCACCATGCCAAGCTAATTTTGGTATTTTTAGTAGAGATAGAGAGTTTCACCATGTTGGCCAGGCTGGTCTGACTTCAAGTGATCCGCCCCCCTCAGCCTCCCAAAGTGCTGGGATTATAGGCATGAGCCACCTCGCCCGGTCAAGTGTACACTTCTTAATTGAAATGAGTCTGTTTGTTTTCAATCCCCGGCATGTAGTGCAGTCCTTGGACACAGCACATGTTCAGTAAAAGCTTGCTAGCTTATTGAATGAAAAAATAACTGAAAATGGCAGAAAAAATAGGTTTTGTAGGAAAAATAAAATTCCTGTATTACATATATTCTAGGGAAGAGTGTTAGTAGCTATATCATAGCTGTGTTCCATGTTGAACTTTTTTTCTTTTTTCTTTCTTTCTTTTTTTTTTTTTCTTTTTTGCTGTAGTAGATGTAATTTGATTTGGGTGCTGTTCAAATCTTCATAATAAGTGGTGTTACATGTCATCTCACCATACCCCCGTGTCCTCTGAGCTCTGTATTAGCTAATCTTGCTTCTAAATATTCCTCTGAATGGAAATCTTTTCTTATGTTATCATTACACAAACAACACATGGTCACAAAAAGTCACAAGTACAGATAAACTAAATAAAAAATAAACCTAAAACAAATTCTACCATCAAATAATTACTGTTAACATTTTGGATGCAGCCTTGTAAGTTTTCTTTTAACACAGACTTGAGATATAATTCACACACTGTGTTAGTTAGCTAGGTCCATATGTTAGTCAGGGTTATCCAGAGAAACAGAACCAAGAAAATGTGTATTGAGAGAGAGAGAGAGAGAGAGAGGAAGAAATATATATTTTAAGGAATTGGCTTACACGATTTTGTATATGCAAGTTCAAAATCTGCTGACAGGCTGGAGACCCAGGGAAGAGTTGCAGTTCAAGTTCAAAGGCAGTCTGCAGAATTTCTTCTTACTCAGGGGAGGTCAGTTCTTATTTTCTTAAGGACTTCAACAGATTGAATAAGGTTCAACCACATTTTGGAGGGTCATCTGCTTTACTCAAAGTCCATTGATTAAATGTTAATCTCATTCAACAAACACCTTCACAGAAACATCCAGAATAAGGTTTGACTAAATATCTAAATACTGTGACCCAGCTAAGTTGACAGATAAAATTGATTATCACAGACTCCCATAACAAAGTACCACAGACAGGGCTGTTTAAACAACAGAACTTTATTTTCCACAATTCTGGAGGCTAGATACCGGAGATCAAGGTGTTCATACGGTGGGTTTCTTCTGAAGCCTCTCTCGTTGGCTTGAGTCTTTTCCCTGTGTCTTCAAATGGTCTTCCCTCTGTCTGTTTCCTAATCTTCTTCTCTTCTTATAAAGAAGCCTATCATATTAGATTACGGCCTAATGACCTCATTTAACCTAATTAACTCTTTAAAGACTCTATCTTCAAATACGGTCACATTTTGAAGTACTGGGTGTTAGGACTTCAACATATGAATTTGGGGAACCCGTGTCAGCCCATAACACTCACTGTACAATTCAATGTTTTTAACACTGAAGAAGGAGGATCACAGCTCTATTTCTAATTGAGGAAACTGAGGCCTGGAGATTAGTCCAAGGCTACACAGTTAGAGTCCAGCAGAGGAAAACCACATGGCTTCCTTCAGGGGGGAATTTGAGATACTCAGTCACTTGCTCAATTGTATTTTCTTTTTTTTTCCGAAACAGGGTCTCACTCGTATTGCCCAGGCTGTAGTACAGTGGCATGACCTCAGCTCACTGCAGCCTTGACTTCTCAAGCTCTGGTGATTCTCCCACCTCGGCTTCCTCAGTAGCTGGGACTACAGGTATACACACCCACACCTGGCTAACCTTTTGTATTTTTAGTAGAGATGGGGTTTTGTCATGTTGGCCAGGCTGGTCTTGAACTCCTGGGCTGAAGTGATCCGCCCACCTCAGCCTCTCAGAGTGCTGGGATTACAGGTGTGAGCCACTGTGTTTGGCTTGTACTGTTTCTTCAAGTGTCAAGATAAGAATTTTTCCAGCTCTGTAATATAAATTACACTTGTATAATTTTGCCATGGCATATCCCATAGATATACCAACTGTATGATTTGTGCTGCTACATATTTGCTTCTTCTCTCTGGTTCATCGGCATGTTACAGTCATATCCTTCAGTGTCCTATTTATTACCCCTTGGTTGTATGTACAAATCACCCTTCTCAGCTGGTGGAGAGTTATCCAAATCAAAGCATTGACTTTTCACCCATATACATAAAGTTAGCTCCTAACATGAATATCAGGAAAGAACCATAATATTAATTGTTCAGAAATGCCCCAACATTATCCTCACTTGGAAGAGACAAGCCAGTTAGTTCTATTTGCATTATTTAAAAAGGACAATGAGAAATGTCAAGGTAAATTATGAAATGGGTTATGTAACTGTTTAATTAAAAAACAAACAAACAAAAAAAACAGAAGGGGAGAATTTCCTTCCTAGTTATGTGCATCCTTACTGGTTACTCTGACTTTTCGTTACTTATTTACTAAAGTGACTTCAAGGACAGCATTCGGCAGTCACTCACAAACCTCTAGCCCCAGAGTTTTCAAGCAATATCACTGTACATTTTGAAGACACCCACCCTGGTATACTACCGTTTTAATAGAACAAATAAATAAAGTTGTTCTTAGGTGGGGTTTCCCAAAGAAAGCATTGTAGGACACAAAGATTGCAAGGGATTGAAAATGCTATTCACAATTTTGTATGACAGGGTAGGCGCTGGTAAAAAAGAAAGCAGGCTAGACTGATGTATTTTTGGTGGAACCTAGTTTACTGGATTTAAGGGCCCCAAAAGTTAGCAACAATATATTCTGCACTGTTATAAACACAACTGTGTATTGTTTGTCCTCTCTGTAATTATATCAGAACAACCCTAACATCAAAGGGTTGCAGAATTACATAGCAAACCCAGAATAGCCTGTGGTTTGGAGGCTGAATAGACAGCTCAATTACCCAGATCAAATATCTACCGGTGATATCAGTTTAGGGCCACACTCTGGCTTTGCTTTGTGGTGCGAGGATATTCCAGGCCTAAAATCTGGGAACAGGCCACTACTTCTCGGGGCAAAAGTCATAGGCTGCTCAAAGTTGTTGCTCTTGTCCCATTCCAATTTATTCCCCTTCCAGCTTGACAAGCCAGTCCACACCCAAATTTCCAGCTCTTCAGGTTCAAGAATAGAACCAGACGGCTGGGCATGGTGGTTCACACCTGTAATCCCAGCACTTTGGGAGGTCGAGGCAGGTGGATCACCTGAGGTCAGGAGTTCAAGACCACCCTGAGCAACATGGTGAAACCCCGTTTCTACTAAAAATACAAAAATTAGCCAGGCGTGGTGGCGTGCGCCTGTAATCTCAGGTATTTGGGAGGCCGAGGCACAAGAATCACTTGAACCCAGGAGGCAGAGGTTTCAGTGAGCCAAGATCATGCCACTGCACTCCCACCTGGGCAACAGAGCAAGCCTCCATCTCAAAATAAGAATAGAACCAGAGATGTGAACCTTTGTCATTCTAGACAAAAACATGGATGCTACACAGGTATATGCATCTGCCTATTTGCTACACTCACCTCCCAAAACAGAAACACAAACCTTGTCACTTCCTCACATACGCAGCAACGAAGAATAACCTAAGCCCATTACAGATTGCTTTTTGCTTATCTATGATGTAATTATCTATTAATAATAAAATTTAAAAGCTACCTGGATTAGAGTTCTCCAGAGAAACAGAACCAACTCTTCTGTCGGTAGAACAGTAGATAGATAGATAGATAGATAGATAGATAGATAGATAGATAGATAGACTCTTTCTTGCAACCTCTGCCTCCCAGGTTCGAGTAATTCTCATGCCTCGGCCACCTAAGTAGCTGGGATTACAGGTGTGCACCATCACATCCAGCTAATTTTTGTATTTTTAGTAGAGACAGGGTTTTGCCATGTTGGCCAGGCTGGTCTCAAACTCCTGACTTCAAGTGATCTGCCCACCTCTGGCTCCCAAAGTGCTAGGACTGCAGGCATGAACCACTGCACCCAGTCCATCCGTCTGTCTTTCTTTCTTTCTTTCTTTCTTTCTTTCTTTCTTTCTTTCTTTCTTTCTTTCTTTCTTTCTTTCTTTCTTTCTTTCTTTCTTTCTTTCTTTCTTTCTTTCTTTTTCTTTCTTTCTCTTTCTTTCTTTTCTTTCTTTCTTTCCTTCCTTCCTTCCTTCTTTTTCTTTTTCACCTTCCTTCCTTTTTTTCCATCCATCCTTCCTTCCTCTCTCGCTGTCTCTCTTTCTCTTTCTGTCTTACAAGGTGTTGGTTCATGTAATTATGGAGGCTGAGACATCCCACAATATGCCATTTGTAAGCTAAAGACCCAGGAAAACCAGTGATGTGGTTTAACAGCCTCAGCAAGTCAATGGTGTACATTCAGGTCTGCGTCTGAAGGCCTAAGAACCAGAAGCACTGAAGGTAAAAGATCAATGACCCAGCTTAAGTGGTCAGGCAGAGAGTGAATTCAGCCTTCCTCTGCCTTTTTGTTCTACTCAGGCCCTCAAAGGGGAATGATATCCACCCACACTGGGGAGGAAAAACTGCTTTAATCTGTTCACCAACTCAAATACTAATCTCATCCAGAAACACCTTCACAGACACACTCAGAAATAATGTTTAATCAACTGTCTAGACATCCCATGACCCTGTGAAGTTAACACATACAAGTAGCCATCATACTACCATTAACAACATAAATTGGTTTTCAGATGAACTCATTAAAATATAGAATCCTGGCCGGGCATGGTTGCTCATGCCTGTAATCCCAGAACTTTGGGAGGCTGAAGCAGGAGGATCACGAGGTCAGGAGTTTAAGACCAGCCTGACCAACATGGCGAAACCCCGTCTCTACTAAAAATATAAAAACTAGCGGGGGTGGTGGTGTGCGTCTGTAATCCCAGCTACTCAGAAGACTGAGGCAGGAGAATCACTTAACCCGGGAGGCAGAGGTTGCAGTGAGCCAAGATTACGCCACTGCACTCCAGCCTGGGCAACGACAGAGTGAGACTCCACCTCAAAAAAAAAAAAAAAAAAAAAAAGTAGAATCCTGAAAGTACAGGACACATTCATATCAATAAGGACTCAGTTTCTTCAGCTCAACTTAAGGTTGGGGCTTCCTTCCCAATTCTCCTGTCTTGGTCTAATGCCATCACCAATTTCTCAATCAGTCAAGCTTAAAATTCTAAAACTTGGAGTCATTTTTGACTCACTCTTCTTTTTTCTCTCTCTTATCCCATTAGTCATCAACTTCTGGGCATCATTTCTTTGAAAAGTGTGATGTTTTCTCTTCTTCCCTTCCTTCTCAGTCAGTGCAGTCCTTAGTAACCACACACTGATTATAACATCGCTTACTCTAGGCTCCTCTGCATTCCATCTGCCCATCACATCCTTGCCAAATATCCCTAGAACACCATCCCCATTGAGTCATTCCTTAGCTCAAACACCAGCATGGTGGTTCCCTGGGACCTCTACAATATCGGTCTATAGTTCACTATCAGCTTTCCAAGTTTCTTCATAAGTGAGCTTCCTCCAGGAGACTTTCTCCTTCTGGATGGCAAAACTGGTCTTGCTGACCCTCTGTTGTAAGCCTGCACAATATGTAACACGGAGTAGGTAGTGAGTAAATTACAGCCAAATGCATTGAGAAACCTTGAAGCCCATGGAGTAGGTCCTATCTCCCATTGCATTATAATTACTGGTATAGAGTAATGAGTGGTATGGATGTTTTGCTTTTGTACAGGTGAGAAAGCACAGAAAGGGCATTTTGACAGGTCAGCGCTCTGCATGATCTTGTAAGTTCTTGAGATCCTTCTTAGATGCAGAACAAGAAAACACAACTATTTCATGAGCACTTATCAATAATAGCACAGACTTAGAGAAAGTGATGTGAGACTTTTAAAAAAGTTTATTATACATAATTTGGATTTATAAAAATATCCTGATACGAGCTCATCGACCTTCTTTTGTCAGTTATGCTTACACACAAATCACAGTCACTATAAATAGGGCCACTTGAAAACAAAAATAAAGGACAAATGACTTTGGGCAAGCCACTTAACATTTCTGGGCTGCACATTTCTTTTTTTTTTTTTTAGAGAGAGAAAGGATCGCTTTATAAACCAGGCTGAAGGGCGGTGGTGTGAAGTGCATAGTTTACTGCAGCCTCAAACTCCTAGGCTCAAGCAATCCTCCTGCCTCAGCCTTCCAAGTAGCTGAGACTACAGGCACATGCCACCACGCCCTGCAAATTCGTCATCTTAAAATGAAGAGGTGGCACAAACCAGATGATCTCTGTGTTTCCTTCAGTTCTGACATCATTTGACTCCGTATGCAAAAAACTACCCCTCTGCTCCTTAAATCAACAAGTTTATTAGTCTGAGCGTTGAGTTTTAAGACTTCATAGGCCAGTAAAATTCCCTCGTCCCCAGTTTTTTTCTGTGGGATTTTCAGAGGGTTAGAAGTCTTTTATTTTTGTTGTTGTTGTTGTTATTTTTATTTTTTTGAGACAGAGTTTCACTCTTGTTGCCCAGGCTGGAGAACAATGGCACGATCTTGGCTCACCGCAACCTCCACCTCCGAGGTTCAAGCAATTTTCCTGCCTCAGCCTCCTGAGTAGCTAGGATTACAGGCACCTGCCACCATGCCTAGTTAATTTTTGTATTTTTAGTAGAAACGAGGTTTCACCGTGTTGGCCAGGCTAGTCTTGAACTCCTGACCTCAGGTGATCTGCCCACCTCGGCCTCCCAAAGTGCTGGAATTATAGGCGTGAACCCCTGCACCTGGCCAAAAGTCTTCTATTTTGAGAAAAGAAGCAGTTTTTTTATTTCTAGTCCCACCATCCTATAAACCATCACTATCATGTCAT